>NC_091794.1:51116388-51422685 GCF_041296235.1 Equus asinus
AAAAGAAAGTAATGGGCAACGTCTTCTCACAAGCTACTAATAAAAACTGCAGAAACCTTCTTCATACGAATATATCTTAATCTAACTCTCAGTAAAGTTAAAAGCATTATGTTAAAGCACAGAGTGAAACCATTTCCATGAGGTCCAAATATATGGCTCCCTGGGGGTCTGACTTTACTCAGGCTTGAGAATCCAGAAGAATCTATACTGGGCACCTCTACATTCACATCCAGGAACAATCTAGATGTGGTACAGACTGCCTACACTGAAGTATCTACAAGAGAAAGCCATCAGGCCTCTTAAAGTGAGGATAATGTTGCCAATAGATCTCCCCATGGAAATTTGCCAGGTGGAGAAATCCAAGATCCGGAGGCCAGAAAGATAGATGGAACTGTCAGGGTCAAGAAATCACCAACTGGGAAGGGTCCAGGCAAGCAAGGGTTGATACCGAAATGCAAGAAAATGTAGCAGAGAAAAAAAAAAGGACAGAAAGATTCTAGAGAGAGGACACAAATGATGGCCAATCCCTGAGGACATTCATTTTATTTAAGCTCCATAGCATCTCTCTGGATTGATGATTAAACACAGCAAAATGACATCTAGACTTTTTTGTAAAAATCTGGAGAGCAGACAAGTCACAGGGAGTAAGTGCTTGAAACACACAGGTATGTTGCATTGAAGTAATACATCTTTTTTAATAGAGATCAGATATGTAAGTGGCAAAGATGACATTTGCCTTTGAAAATTACAGAGTATGGTTTGCATTCTTACCCAGAAAGTGGGAGACCACTCAGAAGGCATGTGGAATGTTGTGGTGGTGTTCAAAATCAGTGTCACAAAACTTCTGCACCAATTTCCCAGTGTGAACTCTCAGAGGTCGTTCAGAGTCATGAAGTGTGGTCTTCACAAGGGCCTGGCAGAGGGAATGAGTGGGACCCACTCATGGACCTCTGTTTCAGGACCACATCTGTCCTGAGGAAGGAGCACCTTTTTCTAATTATTACAAATGCACTACAAAGGCTGACAGAGCTCTGGGGACCACAAACGGAAAACTAAGCACAAGTCCGGGCAGAGGGAGGGGTTTGGCAGGAAGAAAGACAGTGATCCACCTGGGATGGATATGCTAGAGGGAATAAATTCCCAGAAGTGCCAGCAGTAACTGCAGAGCTGCATAATTCATGGCTTGGGAAAAAAGCTGTATTTGTCCATCCCATAATTTGGCAGATTTTCATGTGAAAACTGAAACTATAAGCATAGGGGAACTATTACAAGCCACTGGAGACTGAACTGTCACAATAAGTGCCGTACAGGAATATTGAAATTTCAATACTGATTGTTACTAGTGCATAAGATATATTATAACAGTGATTAGTAGAAAATTACAGAAGCCACTTAACAATACCTGTTTTACTTGTAACCTACAATAGCAATTGTTAACAGCAATTGCGAAAACATGCTCACTAAGAATTGAGAACATTCAGATCTGGAAGAGACAAAGAAATGAAAAAAGAGTTTACAGACTGTCTGAAAGCCTGAATAGGCACAGGTGTGATAACAGAAAGTCAACTCTGTCTGAAGAAAGAATGGTGGATAACTGCTGGGGATGTCAGGATATTTCAGAAATGTGTACAGGATTCCTCAAAAGCTTTACTCAGAAATACGCTCCATCATTACTGAGAACCTGCTGGATGCCCGATTGATGAAAGTGATAATCAAGAAAGAAATTATTTAGGATGAGATATTGACAGGGATCTGAAAAGGCCCATTAGCCTTCAAAGACTGAATGTAGAAACGCTAAGGAAGGGCTTTGGAGCAACCAGACCTGAGTTCTAATCCTGCCTCTGCCCTTTAGTAGCAGGTTGCTTTGGGCAAGACACTTGACACCTTATACTTATAACAATAAGTTAAAAGAAACAAACTGTGGAAATACTGAACACTCTTTTTACAATTTTAAAGATTATTGAAGAACCCAGAGTTTCTGTCTATGTGGGTTATGTCTATCAGTATTCACCATATTAGAAATTTAAATTGAGAATTTAAAAAAACATTTAGTCATTTAAATTATAACAAATAATAAACTCATTACATGTCATAACACATTTTTAATTAAAAATAACTATATTGTCCAAAAAATAGTGAGAATAATGTCATATTTTATATTTTTGTAAATATCTTGAATGTTCTGACTTAAGAGAAGACAGATTTTTTCTTTTTTTTGAGGAAGATGAGCCCTGAACTAACATCTGCTGCCAATACTCCTCTTTTTGCTGAGGAAGACTGGCTGTGAGCTAACATCCGTGCCCATCTTCCTCTACTTTATATGTGGGATGCCTACCACAGCATGGTTTGCCAAGCGGTGCCATGTCTGCACCTGGGATCTGAACCAGTGAACTCACTTAACCGCTGAGCCACCGGGCTGGCCTCAAGAAGACAGATTTTTATATCTGCTTCCGCATTCAATCTGTTGCAATAGGTTGTTTGTTTGAAGTATATAATGACAATCTAGCTACCTAGAGATATGTTATTAAGAAAGGGAGAATACTTTAATAGCCTTTTACCGTAATTATGGATGTTCTTCTTTGATACTACCTCAAAAGTTAACAAGTGGTTGTTTCTTAAAGGTCAGCTGCAGCGTGCAATCTGAAGCCATATCAACGAACTCTGTGTAGTCTGTTACATTGAAGTCCATTGGTCTGCCTTGTATTTGAAACGGGTTTTTTACCAATGCAACAGAAGCACGTTTTACAAACATCTCATTTTTTATCACAAGAATATTAAAAAGTCATGTATTCAAGAGTCATGATTTAACATAATTAGCAACTTTTACATTTTCGTCAAAGATATTAAGTGAAACTTGCAACCTTTTTTTTTTTTCTTACTATCAATGAGTGACAGCAATGAAGAATACAGTGACTATGAGTACAGGTCAGGGCCACTGCCTTCATTTGTGTCAAGGTGCCATTTTACCTATTTTTAGTTTGTACAATCAGTGCAATTGTCACCACACTGAAAAAGGCCAGTACTAAGATTTAGCCTCAGTATTATTACGAAAATAATTTGCCCTCACAGAATGCTGGAACATGTCTTGGGAGCACCCAGGGTCCACAGTCCATCTTTTGAGACATATGGGGACAAAAATAATCTGGGCATCTATTCTTTGCTAAATACTATATTTAAAAAAAGGGTGATATTGGTCCTACCTTCAAAGAACTTACAGTCAACTTGTGCTGGGGAAACAGACACAAAGAGATAACTTCCAAATGATGTATAATAAGTGCTATCACATTACAGAGTGGTATTGATAGGGGTAAAGAAGAGAGGAAGGATACTCCTCTCAAGGACCAAGCATATAAACATGGAATTTATCTTTAAGATATCTTAAATAATTTATCAATGTAAAATAATACACATTCATTACATAGACTAAAAAATATGTTTCAAAACTACAAAGAAGAAAATATAATAAATTTTAAGACCCCTCTCAGATTTGACTATAGCTGGTAGTTTGACATATTTGATCCTTGTCCCTTTCTATAAATATACATAATTCTTTATTTAGAGATCTGTGATTATCTTCTATATATGCAGTTTTATATGCAGTTTTTAACTCAACAGTATATTTTAAAGACTTTCCATATAACTTGAACGAACCTCAGACACGTTTTTCAATGGCATCATGATATGCTATCTAATGGGTAAATCATACTCCACATAAATCATCCTTCTATATTGGATTTTTGGTTTTACATGTTCTTATAATTTGCTATAAACACAAATCTGTTTCTGCATGTCAGCTTATGTTCATCAGGATTGTTCCCTGAAGTGGCATCACTGGGTAAAAGGTAAAGAAGAGTTTTCAGATTCTTCCCATATAAAACCAAATTTACTTCAAGACACATTCTGCTTGTCCAGTGTAAGACACAGACTGAACACATACCCGCCTCCCCTCTGTCACAAGTTGCTACTGAAAAGACAGTCAAGATATTTTTGAAAGAAAGAAATCGTAACATTTTTGAAAATGGAAGAAAGAGAGCCAAAATACTCCATATATTTGAAGAATTCCTGAAACATAAAAATCAGTTGTAATCTGTCTGTAGAATAATACAGAGGAGAGAAAACCACAGCACCAAACACCAGTGTTTAGCAGGATTCCCCCCAAGGGAGCTCTGTAGCAGCTTCAAGTTCAAAGTCGGTGAGCACAATGGCAGAAAGGAGCAAGGATACATCACCTAAGTGGATTAATTAAAGCACTATTTAGAATGGCTGGACCAGATAGCCCCTTCTCTTCCTTTGCAGATAGACGCTAATGACTTTTCCCTTAGGATTAAGCCCTGAGAACTTTTCTCCCAAGAAAATGGGTCATCTCCCAGCGGAGGGTTCCATGTATGGGTGTTGAAGCCTGAGAGAAAGAAAAACATAGGTTAAGGTAATGTTGAAACTCTATAATATATGGCAAGAAAGAATGTACTGTTTGGCTCAGAAATGATATTCACTGAGATTCCCACTCCCTAAGTTCCTTACTTGGCAGAGGAGAGTGCCCTGGGGCAGCAAGCACACTCTGTCCAACAACGCCACTATGCACTGCCTCCTATTAACAAACTGTCTTTTAGAGTTTGAAATTAGAATCTCACATTCAAGTGATTTGGGGAAAACAGACTTATAAAACTCCTTGATAATCCCAAGTAAGCTAGTTAAACTAATTATATTAGTCCTTTATTCATAAATCTAAATAGTCAAACGAGGATCATCAGATATTGGAGAAATACTAAAAGCATGCAAATAAGGAATCAAAATAAAGAAATAAGAGAGAAAACTGAGTCAAATCGGGGGAAATAGTTCTTCAAAAACATCCTTAGTATCTTCAGAGAGAACCAAAAGGATATTACATTCATAAATCAAGAAAAGCCTTCTATGACTAGGGAGCAATTCAAGGGCAAAATGGGGAAGATTTGGAAATTCTTCAACAAAACTAATTACGGGCTAAATCAGTGGCTTTTAAGCCTTTTTGATCAATAAATACATTTAACATTAAGACATCTTGTGTGTATGTATGTATATATTATATGTATAAAGCTTCACTAAATAATAATTCCCCATATAGCCATATAATCTATGATAATTATGTTTTTTTAAAAAAGTACTCATGACTCACTGATGCGTTGTGATCCAGAGTTTGAAAACACTTGGTTTAATGGTAGAATAAAACAACTGAAACCAAGGCGGCTGTAGGATAAATGTAAAAATGTCTCAAAGAATGAAGAACAAAATCCAAGGAGAAATGGATAAAAAGAGCAAGAGTCATTGACGAAAAGTCCAAGAGACACAACATCCATGTAGGAAAGAAATGAATCAATAAAGAAGAGAAAAGAGCAAAACAGAATGACAAAACGTATGTATTTAAATTGAAATACCTCATCTAGCATAGAGCAAGATTAATAAAATTTAAAAAAATATAGACACACATTTACAAACTCTCTGGTGACTTCAGAATTCCAAAGATAAAGAAGAGATCCTAAAGGCTTCCAGACAGAATAAATCAATTACATAGAAAGCACCGAGAATCCATGTGTATACCTGACATCACACTCCTCATTATCATCAGATTCCCTTTAGCAATACTGTATGCAAAAACAAAAAAGCAAGATTTTCAAATCTTGAAGGAAAATGAGATTGAACTTAAAATTTCATACCCTGCCAAACTAGTGGAAGGGGAAAATATATATCATTTTTGCAAAGCAAGTAAACAGAAAGTTTTCCAATGAAGCATTATATATGAAAAAGATCACTGGGTCAGATTTCCCATCAAAACCAATAAGAATTCCAGGAAAGACAGTGACACGGTGCACAAGAAACAGCAAAGGGCAAAAAAAAAAAAAAAAAGAAAGGAGACAGAAAGAGATAGGAAAACAGGAAAGAAATGAAAGAGAATCAATGACAACTTGATGCCTGGAAGAGTAGCCTTTGAGCAACAAAGTTTTGGCAACAAAGTATGTAACTTCCTTTACTATGGGTCCAACTACACCCTAGTTTAACAATGAGGTATATCTACAGAATCTTAACATTTTCAATAACGTTCGCTGGTTTTAGTTTTTAGAATCAATCTACAGGCAAAGCACAAAATAAATATATGTATAGAAAATAATGTAAATATTGTAAAACCTAATATAAATAATAATAATGTAGCAAATTTTATAAAATAGAGGCTGAAGGAGAGGGGAAGGTAGTAAAGACTAACTTACTCATTTTCTTTCGATTGTGATAAATAATATTCTATATATGTCATAAATCAAGAAACCTAGAGGAATTGGAAATAATAAGAGCTCACGAAGATGGGCAGGAAGTTCAGGTGTTTTAAACCCCTCATTTTTCACAAGAGAAGTTGGTAAGTACTGTCTAAAGCTGATAAAGATATGGGGCTTTTAAGATTCTAAAAGTCGTCATCAAAAAAGCTAAAAACAGTGATAAGAGTGATTGTCTCTAGTGAGTGGGACTGGAAGGATGGAGGGTAGAGAAGAAGAATTCTGTCTTTCTTTTTTTTCTCTATTGTTTGGAATTGGGTGTTTTGTTGTGTTTTGTTTTTTACCATATGTAAGTATATATACATACGCATTTTCTTTTAAAAAAAGAAAGTTCTTGCCATTTTACCCTATCCTTCCTGAAAACTGTTATTTAAAAAATATATTTTTGGTCAATCAATATGAGCAAAATAATATATCTCATTTTTATTTTCACTTAAATAGTTTTACATGTCTATAATTGCCTTTGGATTTTGTTTGTAAATTGTCTGTTTATGCCATTGGCCCATACGCATTTCACTTTTACTGGTATATAAGGGTTCTTTATACACTAAGACAAACTTTTGCTTATTTGTTGCAAAAATATTCCCTGATTCTTTATTTATCTTTTAATATTTTTCCTAGGGTAATTTTTGACATTAGAAAAGTTTCTCCTTTTATGTATTCTTGGTCTTTGCCTTTATGCATACAATTTTTAGACATCCTGCACTTTCATACATTATATAATTATACCTTTAAAATACCCTTCCTATACCTGCATCTGCATTTTATACGTTAGGTGAGAAAATGTGATTCTGAACCATTTCACAGATCTGGGATAAAATTCTAGGTACCTGACGAGGCGCTTAGAGTGGCAGAGCAGAACGGGGAAGCCGTGGCTCTTGTGGTGACATTATGTATGGATAGAACTTCATCCAGGCCCCTCTCTCTCAGGCAAGGCTTAGGCGAGGGGGCAGTGGTCTCGCACAGAGCCTCTGGATGCCTGGGGTCTGCCTGTGGCTTACTCCAACAGGATCACTGATTATATCCAGGATACTCAACTCCCTTACCCCTCTCCTCACGTCATTCTTTTCCTCATTTTCATTGTGGGGAGGCCCCAAGAGTTGACACGCAATGAGGACAAGCAAGGACGCGATGGTACAGGAGCCCTCAACGGCAGGGCAGGGAAAGTGCTGGGGGAAGCGGGTAGGGATAAGCATACAGAACAAGCTGTTGCCTCAGCCTAGGGTGCAGGAAGCCCACCTTGCCCTCTCTCCCTGCTCCAGGCACCTACGAGGTCCTGGCACCTGACACTAAACTGAGGTTTATCTGATCACCTGTGGAGAGATGAAGAGACAATCGGGGATAGGAAAAGATGTTTGTCTTGACTTGCTCAATCCTAGAGGAAAACGAGAATGTCCAGAGGGCATAAAGGCAGCTGCCAAAGAATCCCAAGACTTATAAAAGACCTTAAAAGCCCTCGAGCTTTCCCTAATCCAAGATGGGCAGTGAGTGCAGAAACTATATTAGGAATTTTATCACTTTTTTAACTTTTTAAGAGAAGATACTCCTCCCAAAATAAGTGGGCCTACTGGTCTACTTTGAGGCATTGAAATTTCAAATCCAATTTTGATGAGTGTTATCTACTAACCCAGGCAAGACCTCCTCATATCTGATATTACTTCCCCATGAGGAAATTCTTCCTAAACCTGGGATATAAGTTACACACTCATGTATATGGTCTCCCTAGATTTTTTTCTTTTTTTTAAAAAATTGGCACCTAGGCTAACAACTGTTGCCAATCTTTTTTTTTTTTTTTTTTAAGGATTGGCCCCTGGGCTAACAACTGTTGCCAATCTTTTTGTTTGTTTGTTTCTGCTTTATCTCCCCAAACCCCCCTGTATACAGTTGTATACTTAGTTGCCGGTCCTTCCAGTTGTGGGATGTGGGAAGCTGGCTCAACGTGGCGTGACGAGTGGTGCCACGTCCGCGCCTAGGATCGGAACCCTGGGCCGTGTAGCAGAGTGCACGAACTTAAACACTCGGCCACGGAGCCGGCCCCTCCCTAAATTTTTTAAAAGTCTTTTTATTTCTTTATCTATTTCTTTTAAATTTTTCTGTTTAACTCATGTAGAATTCATTTTGATATATTTTATGCAAATATATTATCACTTGACTTTTGTCCATATAACCAATTTTGGGAATATCATTTATTGAACAATTTATATCCTTCTTGTTCTATTGTGGTTCATGAGAGTTCCAATTTATTGGTGTATTTATAGGAATAGCCCTTTCTTAGTAGTGAAAATACTTGAAGGGACTATTCATAGGATACACACACACATATCTTCCCAGGATCAAGGTACATGAGAAGCTAGATAATTTATCAGAAGATTGTTAGGTAAAGATGAAATCAGAATGAAAGATGATAAATGTTCTTAAGGATATTTCATCTAAGTCTTGGTGAAAGATGACAACAGAACCCTGTAACACAACACAGACCTTCATAGTGATTGGAATTATTTAGTCTCAGAGCCGACGTCTGTCTTCCCTGGATAGAAATGGATGCCCATTATAGTTCTTGTGTCTTGATAAATTCCCTCAGTTTTAGATGTGAGTGCTATTGTCACCATATTCTATAGGGGTCTGTGTATACTGTGTTATCTCCATTAGATCAGACAATATCTATTTCACCTAGGGCAACTTTAATAAGCATTCTTATCAATTCAGTGTATTCTTTTGGGATTATAGGCATATAATCATATTGTTTTCAAATAACCGTATTAGTTTCCTTTCCAAAGTTTATAATCTTATTTTTATTTCAGCTCATATTTCATTGGCTAGAACTTTCAGAACGGAATTTAAATAATAATAACAATGAGCACCCTTAACTTGCCTCTACTACATCTAATGGAAAAGTCACCAAAATTTTATTCTTAAAATTTAACATATTTGTTCCAAATTTACGTATATTTTTAAACATTAGTAATGGATGTTAATTTTTGCAGTATCATCAGACTTAGTGTTGTGCTGTTATTGTTATTGACAGAATTCCTAAGGCTAGACTAACTTCGCTTCTTAAAGTAACTTTTAGTTTAGAACAATTTATCAAAGTGTGGTGAATGATTCTTTGCATGAATTGCCAATTTTTTTTTCTTTGCCAGTACTTTATTTTGGAGTTTTGCCTTTATATCAGGTGAGTGCTTCCAGCTATTAAACAAAAAAAAAAACAAAAAGCACGTAACAGTGACACTGACAGTGGCATGTAGTGTGTGTGTGTGGTGTTATCTCAGTTAACAGGAAAAACACAAGAGAAGATTTCAGGACTGGGTCAGCAAGTCAATCATGTCATCACTGCCCCAAGTTCTATTTATCAGGCTCTCCTCTACCACCTTTAACACAGGCAAAGGCTTTTGTTTTCCACACTTGATATCTCATGTTTGCAAAATGGCTGCTGCCACTCCAGACAACACTAACAAGACTTCTTCTTCTATCTGGTTGTAATATTACGACACCAATTCAGCTTTTCCCAGATGCTCTCCAGCAGAGTTCTCCTTAAAGTTCCATTGGCCAGAACAGAGTCAATCAGTCATAGCCATGCTGTCAGGAGGGCTGGGAAAGTGAACTGCTGGCAAGAGGAATATAATTGTCATCTTTAGTTTAGCGTTAGACCAATCATGATTAATCACCTTGCACTGGGAAGATTACAGCACAAAGGAAAAAGGGATTCTATTAGCAAGGTAAGATATGGAATGGAGATGGTTCAAAAATAAAATTAATAATACGTCTGCCATCATGTCTATTCTATTTTTATTTGTGGGTCAGATGTGCAGTCTTCCTGCACGAAATTGGTCATCTCCAGTAATCAGAATTAATGTTGGTTTCCTAAAATGGGATGTTGAGTATTTTAAATTTTCCATGCTCTGAAATGGTATGTACAAGGATGTCTTCAGAACTCAGGTAAAATCATCTGATTTCAGAAACTTTTATGGGGGCAATAATATGACTTTTATTTTGTAGAAATTTGTTAGGATTATTCGTCCATGTAATCTTTGATTTCTGCTAGAGCACCTTTTGATAATTGGTATGTTTTCAGAAATGTTTTCAAATATAATAGCCTGGAGTTTAATATGATATTAATGAAAAGATTTTAATCTCTCATTTACAATATCTGTGTGCTCTCTAATTTTCAACTTTGGTTTTCTCTCTTTATTCTTATTGATTTTTAATAGAACAAGTTCTTGAACATATTGCTATTTTTTAAAGAATAAGTTCTTGAATTATTGTTTTCTTTTTAATAATTTATTGAGCTCTGCCTTCAGTTTTATTATTTATCATCTAATTTAGGTGAAAAATTTAGGCTTCTGTTGTTTTAGCTTCTCTAAATCTGTGGTTTAAATCCTTAATTAATTTATATTATTAATTCCTATTTAATAATGAAAGGACTTAAAGCTAAGACTTTTCTCTTACATTCTGCTTTGGCTATATTACTTAAGTTAAAGTACCTCTAGTTTCCATTTTCTTACTTAGGGTATAGCTTTTTAGTATTAGAGAATTGTTTGTTCTCTAAAAAAAAAGTCATTAATTTCTAGTCCACTTGTCATCCTCACCATTCATTTGATGAATATTTATGCTATCAAAGAAGGTAACCTGTATGATTTCAAGTTCCAGGAATTTGTAAATCAGTGTTTCTCAGTTCTTGAAAAGAGGGTACAATCTGTGAAAGGTAAAAAGTTCAATTTTATGTATATTACTTTAACCTGGTTAACTTATCCTAGTTGTGTTTGTTTTAGTTTACTAAGTCCTTTATTGGCTAAATGGAATATTAAATTCTTCTAAAGCATTTATTTTTGTCAATTTTGCTTATATATCTAACAGTGATTACCTCACGTATATTTCTGTTATACCTTCACCGAGATTGTAATTTTTCTTTAGTTAAAGAAAAATAATTCTTCCTGGAAAATAAATTTGTCTAAAATTAATCTAGCCATCTCTGTTCTCTTTCTGTTTGTATTTGTCTGGATATTACCCTAACCATTGATTCTTTTTAAAATTCTCTGTCTTTAGATAAGTAGGAAACAGTCACACTTTAGTTTTTAACCAAATATGACAGTCATATGTTAACTGAGGAGTTTAACTTAGTAATTTTTATTGCCAGAACTATTATATTTGGTCCTCCATTATATAGTTTTATGCTGTTTTATAATGCTTACTTTGATTTATAACTTTTAATATTTTTATATTCTTGAGTAATTTGCAAGCCATACAGAATATTTTCACTCCACCAGAGGCAATTTTAAATATTTAAACTCTAGATGTCAAATTAGCAATAACCAAAAGACATTGTGCAGTCTTTGATATCCTACCACACAAGATAAGGAATTACAGACACCTTACCTCCTCTTATCTTCTGTTGAATACTTTCAGGTCTCAGTTAATATAGTCCGTGTGTTTGATCTATTTTCAACTAAATTATTATGCTTACATTGCCCACAGTACTTTAAAAAATTTTTAACTTTTCATTGAATTTATTATCAAATTTAAAACAATCATTATTATTTGGATTTATGTCTTTAACTAATTAAACCTTAATTAACATTTATCTGTTTTCTTACAAAGATTTCCTCATTTTTAATATCTCAATTTTAGGTCATTTCAATTGGCAGAAGTACTCCTTAAAGTGATTAAAATTTTCAAAACAGTTATTTTTATCTATCTTTTCAATTCAAAAGTTTCAGTTGTGAATAACTAGATATACACATTTTCTCAACAATTTCGTGAATTTCAATGAGCCCTATCCAAGTTAATCTGCTTATTTTTTCACTTCACTAATTATTACAAACTGTCCCCATATCCTGGCAATACATTGACTGCAAATCTTGGCTTTCAATGTTACAAGTAGGCATTCTTTCCTTCTGCGTCCTAATGGGAATTTTAATAGGAACTCAGGGACTGCTCACAAGATATCATTTTACCTCAAAACTTTAATATTTGCTTCTTATTTCACAATTGATCCTCTTGCTGACATTTACTTTTTTCTTTTGCAAATAAGTCTCAGAAAAAAAGAAGTAATATAGAAAGCAAATAAGAAATAGCAAGCAAAGGAAATCAAAACTTAGAATCAGGATGGCAGTTCAACTATTTTGAAAGAAGAGGAGCATGAACGTGGTGAGCAGGAGTGGGAAGGACACTGGTAAAACCACCAATTTGTTGGCTTGGAAAATGTTTAATTTGCATGAGAACAAATTAACGATTCTAAACAAAACAGCCCCCTTCTGAATCTCACCCTCTCAGTCCAAATTCCTACCGCCATGCCTTCAGAGCTCTGTTTAGACAGCGTCATCATAAAAACATGCCCACCCTTTTTCTAATCTCATTCCAAAAGCTAACTCAAACTCGCTTGGTCGCTAGCAGAAACTCGGCGTCCTCCTCGTGTGGTCTGATAGAGCCTCAGCTTGCTGGTTGCCAGACTCTATTTAATATATTTTCCTAAGCAGTGTGGGTAATGAGATAAAATATTCAGGGGAATTAAAATGTTAATTATGTCTACAGCTTGGCAAATATGCTCAGTGATTTGAACTGATTCATTAGATGGGCTTAAATCATTATTGCAACAGTGAATGTCAACCGTTCATGATATACACCTTCATGACAAAAAGCTGACAACCAAATTCAAACAGGTACTTTCCAAAAATTAACAACTACTGTAAAATTATTCACAATTTGCCCTTAAATAATTCCAGAAGAGTTCTTCTGACACTGTAAGCATTCCCCAAAATACCTGTGCCCAGTTTCTCTTCTATCTAAAGAACTCAAGAGAAACATCAAATGATATAACATTTGAACTTAGTGACTTTAGTATTTGCCCAAGGTCATACAGCCAATAAGGGGCAAAGATAGAACTTCCAAATGAATGTACTTAATACTAAAACTTATTTTCTTTTTGTTATGATTTTGACTCCTCCCTATATTAATAACAATAGCTACCATGCATCGTGTATCCTCTATACTTAATCTATATGATCATATTTACGTCTCACAACAACCTTTCTAGATAGGTTTATTTTTCCCATTTTGCAGAGAAGAAATCAAGGCCCAGAAAACATTAAATGTACTAGCAACTCATGAGAGAACAGAGAACGGAGATCCCTTCAAATCACTACACCTGCACTTGCCCGGAGAGCAAGCATGAAATCTACCTTGAAATACCTTTGAAGAACAGCAGTATTGCTTGGAGAATTTGGCATATGAAAAATCAAGTCAGAGTTCTTACTTCAGAAGACAAAATAAGCAGAGAGCTCTCCTGGTCACAGTGACAAGCCAGGATGGGCACAAGGAGATGCTTATGTGGATTATTCTGGTGTGGCTCTCTCATCTGGCAGTCAGGGTAGGACCCACCAGCACATCAGCACTTCCCACTTATAAATTCTGTAAATCACTCTTCTCTGTATGGCTATCTTCTCAGCTGCCCTCAGCAGTTTGGAAAGTGCAAGGTCCCAATGAGCCAGTTACCATTTTGCTCAGGGCTAAGTGTACGCTCTTTATAGCCCTATCTGCTTGTCCACGGCCTGTGATATGTGCCAACCCTGCTCATGTGAAACACAAACAACTCCCATGATTCAATTGAAGAACAGCCCATGAAATAGAAGATAGGATTGAATCCATAGCATTAGGGGGAAATGGTACAGTGAGAAATGGCTACACCTTCTACCGTGTACTAGGGAAAATAACAATGTTAACCTAACTAAGGGGTAGAACATGTTCAGTTTTTCTAAAAGATGTATGTTCTAAGTTATAGCTTTGTAGTTGAACTTGAAATGCATATGTGGAATACTAATTGTTTCATTTGCACACCTATAAATTTTTGAGTCATATATTTTCTGTTTCTAGTTAATCATAGATGAGGTCAAGCTTGCCCACACATCTGTTCACTTCTTGATTACCAAATTTGATTTCAGCTGACCTAGTTGGATTAAATAGAATCCCCTTCCATTTTCACTGGTTGCATGGGGACATCATTATTTTGTCAAAGATTTTATTCTATATGTTTATTAATTTTGTTATATTCAGTCTCATCCCTCAATAGGTCACAATCTTCACCAACACTGAGACCTCATCTAAACAATGCCACATAATCCAAGACATCACCACCCACTCTCTGCAGAGGCAGCAGCTACACGGCTGTTGTATATATTTTATGAGCACCCCATCTATAAACTCTTCTAATAATGAGGACATTTTAAGAGAATGAGCAATTAATTAAATATCAAACATCTGGGTTTATCAACTGGCACCTAAACTTCCTGATTTTGTAGTATTGGGTCAGTATCTTGACCTCTCAATTTCTTGAAAGCAATAAAAAAAAGTTATAAACCAGTCCTTGCCTACCCCCCAGAGTTGTTGTGGTGATCAAAAGAGACCATGGGAAGCATACTGAAAGATGTGCGCAGAACGTTATTTACTCTGCTTAAAAATGGAAAACAACCTACCTATTCAATAAAAGCTGAAAGGTTTTCTAAATGTTAATACATTCACATGATGGACTATGTTCATTAGGAGACTTTCATTAAATTGAATAAATGTTATATCATATTATTTTTAAAGTACAGTATTATCTAATTAAGTAGAAAAATACTTTTTAAATCCTGAAATGAAACACACCATAATGTTAACAGTAGCTTTGAATGGATAGTAAGATAACAGCTGAGTTAAAAAAATAATAATTTTCTAACTAATGCTGGAAAAATAAAAGTCATACACAAAATAATAATAGTAATTTTTTATTTTACTTTTCTAAGATATCTATTTTTATAATTGTAAATGTACTCAAAGTATGCACAAAATAATTTGTATACTATAATACACTACCAAAATACACGCTAGTTAATAAAATTATTTAAATAAAGATAAAGGTAAATAAGAAAGTCTATTTTCTGTAGCTTGCTTCATTTCCAAATATAAGTTCAAGTTTCCTAAGAATCCAGGACGAATCAAAGAGCCACTATTCTAATATTGTAATTTGAGATAGCACATCATAATACACATCAAGCATAAGGTAAGTATAATGTAGGTCTAGTTCATGTAACTAATTCAGATGTTAGCATACAATTCTGCTGATAAAATCAGAGTTCAAAATAAATGCTACCTCAACATCAATTTGTTTGTGTATGTGTGGTGGTCAAGATTATTTAGTTAGCACTATTTCTTAAAGCTTTATTTCCTTAAAGAAAATATTCCACATTGCAAAGAAATCTTCATTAGTAAATAATTAGTACTAAAATTTTTTTTTTAAAGATTGACACCTGAGCTAACAACTGTTACCAATCTTCTTTTTCTTTTTTTCTGCTTTATCTCCCCAAACCCCCCTGTACATAGTTGTATATCTTAGTTGCAGATCCTTCTAGTTATGGGATGTGGGACGCTGCCACAATGTGGCCTGATGAGCGGTGCCATGTCCGCACCCAGGATCCGAACCCTGGGCCTCTGCAGCACAGCGCGCGAACTTAACGACTTGGCCACGAAGCCGGCCCCTAAAATTTTTAAAATAAGATTCAAACTTACTAAAAACTTAATAAGAAATCAGGATTATGTAATTATTCCAAGTAATTTACAATAATGAGTTACAAAATATGATTTCTGTAGAGGGTGTATATCAAATATTTTGGTTCAACAGATGAATAATTTAAAAACTAATTAAAATTAAGAGATTACTCAAAGTGAATTTAATCCAATATTTATTCATTGAGCTATTACTTGTAATGGGAGTCAGAAGAGTCAAAATTATGATAAGTAATTCTTGATCTCCTTTTTAAAATTTGATCATAGTATTCATATAATTATAATCTAGTTTTTCAGGATTAAATATTTAACATGTCATTCTTACATTCTGAAACTATTAATTTATATTCTGTTTAGGCACCAAATTATTTGTCTATGTGTGTGTGCACATATTTGATTTATTTTTTATTATAAACAAAAAGAAACTTGTTTCAAGTGCCCTCTTCCATTAGTCAAGTGGAGATAAGGAAGCAGTTTGAACACCCCAAGATATATTTTATTCCTCCTCATCATTAAGGAATGTGAGCCTTGTCCAAGGTCGTAACCCCGGTAAATGGCAGTCTGTCTGCTGTCAAAGCTAACTCACTTTCTCCTACTTTACACAACTGTTGAAATTACAGCAAAAATTATGAATCACCCTCACTATATCCTTGAAAAGGAAATTCCCTGTAAAGAAATAAAGGAATAAATTAATAACAGAAAACTACCATACCAACAACTCTAAGATATCAGTTTATTCACATTTTAACATCTCTACAGTTGAGACTCAGCTTAAAATTGATGAAGCCTTTAGGAATCAAGGACATCTTATAAAAGTACTTCTCAAACTATCTGTGGTGAAAAACTAATGTTTGTTGGTTGGTTTGTTTACCTTGATTCTTTTATAGCTCCACCCAGCTAAATGAGTCCACTAAGCATGCACGTGGATGCCTGAGAAAGCCACATTCCTGCTAACACTTCAATGCTTCTCTCAAATTCTTTTAGCGCATGTTGTAACAGTTTTTGAACCACATTTCCAGTGGCACTGTCTCAGAGTCAGTGAAATATTGTAATAACCAGAGTTTACTGCATATAACTTCTAATCCCTTTTAATCAATATTTTATTACGTACAATTGTGAATCACAATTAATCAATATATTTCCTTAAATTGGGACAAGTAGTGAAATTGACTATTTCACCTTCTTTGCCAGAAATAAATTAAATGGCTGAGGGTAGGGATCAAGAAGATGGAGAAAGAATATTGCATAATCCATTGATTTGAAGCATGGTTCACGAATAATCAAGAATTAGCTGTGTCAGTCAAACGAAATATTTCTTGCTTCTAAGCACAGTCACTCAGTATCTCCTGCTATTCTGGGTTACCCTGGTTCTTAAGTTATTTTGCCACTGCTGGAACGCTTACTTTTCTTCTGCAGTAACACTTGGGTGTGAAAAATGACTTGGTCACTCATTAAAAATAAACTGTAATTGATGTTTACTTCCTAATGGTAAAGCTGAATAACTTACAGTGTGAAAAACAAAATATGCCCTATCTCACTTTGTGCTAAACAACCCCACAAAAAAACATTAAAAATCCTGCAAGTGAAAAGTAAAATATGATAAATCAGTCAGGAAACGTGTTTAGGAAACACAGCGGGGAAGTGGCTTAATGTCCTAAGCATAGGTAAAAACGAAGCCTGGCTAATTAATTATAAGATCTTTCAGCTTAAATTATTATTCCTCTTTCTTGGAGTTTTACTATGACAACTTCTTACAAATAACGTTTTTTAAAAAATTCCTTTGTATGAGGAGACTCTCAAAACTGTACAGGTTCTCTCTGTTGAAATTGTTCAGGATTCAGAAACTGATGTCAATTGGGATTTAACTGTTTTCTCAAAAGAATGGTCTTGTTCATTGCTGTATCCTGGGTGCTCTGCAGATGCTCAATCCATATTTGCTGCTTTCTGAGAGAAGGACAAAGAGAGGTGCCTTCCAGGAAGGAAAAGTGCACACTATACCCTGATTGCTCCATTTCTATACAAGTGTAGCTTGCACCAATCGCAAGGGAAAACATTAATTCGCCCCTTCCAATCCAGGTGGGCTCAACAGGAAAGAGCAAACAAAAATCCAATCCTGACCATATGGTCAAAACCAAGGTGGGTTTCCATCTAATCTCACCACATCAGGCAGGGCTGAATAATAAATTATTCTACCTGTTAGAAAGGACCTCCATTGATGGGCCCAATTGGCTAGTGGGAATCCCAGCAATATCTACAACATAGTGTAACTCACAGCTAGGAATATGCTCTGGAGGCTCATTATTTAATTAAGAGTAGGAATTACAAGAGCACTAAATGCAATGAAGCAGCACAATTTGCAAGGGCTCCGAATTTATGGTTTTCATTAATTAACATAAAGTAGTAAAGCCTAGCGAAATCAAGTGATCAGCTCAGCTATTAGAATTTTGAGAGTTAATTAATATAACAGCACAGATCATTGAGCTTAGAAATTATGAGTAACATATAGAATTTTAAAGAGTATCATGATGTTTTATAATTACAAGATACTCCTCTGCTCCTTCAAATTGTATTCTTTTGAAGCTTGGTTCCTTAACTCAATTCAAGATCAGATATGGCTAAACTCATATGAAGAGAAAACAATTAGAAAATTTGTGAGTTCCACTCTGCAAACTCTTCTAATAAATGATTTGCTTATTTACCTAGTCAGCTGTGATGATTACAGACCATTAGTGGCCGTTAATGAATAAAACTATTTGCATTTCACAGACGTATTTGAATTTCAGACTTCTCCAATTTCCCACTAGGGAAAGAAACAAAACAACTGTTCCTATGACCACAGCTTAAAAGGCAGTGGAGCAAATTCTCATTTCTCCTCTGGAATTGAAGTAAACAGGAGGGGAACTGGAGGCTGTGCAAATTGCCCCCACTGCCATTCTATACTTTCTGCACACCCTGTGCTCCTCATAGGGCTTCTTAATTTAAGAGCTCTAGAGCATTGAAGGTTATTGTTCCTCTTTAGCTGAGTGAAGAGCTGTGTATATAAAAGTTGAGTCTTGCCATTTCTATCTAATTTCACTTGTTAAAAATACATGCATTGTAACCTGAATGGCATTTTCTATGATGTCTTTATAGAGTCCTATTACATCATAGCACATTTTAAATTACAGAGAAGGAGCCGGCCCGCTGGTGCAGAAGTTAAGTGCGCAGGTTCCGCTTCGGCAGCCTGGGGTTCACGGATTCGGATCCCGGGTGCAGACATGGCACCACTTGGCAAGACATGCTGTGGTAGGTGTTCCACATGTAAAGTAGAGGAAGATGGGCACGGATGTTAGCTCAGGGCCAGTCTTCCTCAGCAAAAAGAGGGAGATTGGCAGCAGTTAGCTCAGGGCTAATCTGCCTCAAAATAAATAAATAAATTACAGAGAAAAGATCTTGCACTTATAGTCAGGACATCGATGGTCTAAAAAACATTTTACCCAAGCACAAATTTATTTCACAATCACAATAATCATCATCTACTGAGTGTCTAAATATGCCAGATGCTTTACTATTGCTTTACCTAGATTAATCTTATCATTGCTGAAAAGCATCTTGAAAGGTAGGTCTTCATTTATAAAAAAAGGAAACTGTTATGGGCTGAATTGTGTCCTCCCCAAATTCATACATTGAAGTCCTAACCCCCAACACCTTAGAATGTGACTGTATTTGGAGATAGGAACTTTACAGGGTTAAATAAGGTAAAATGAGGCCATACGGGTGAGCCAAATCCAATATGACCAGCATCCTTATAAGAAAAGGAAATTAGGACACACAAAACGCAGACAGAGGGGCAGCCATATGAGGACACAGTGAGAGGGCAGCCATCTATAAGCCAAGGAGAGAAGCTGCAGAAGAAACCAACCCTGCTGACACTTTGACCTTGGACTTGCAGCCTCCAGGACTGTGAGACAGTAATTTCCTGTTGTTTAAGCCCCCCAGTCTGTGGTGTTTTGTTACGACAGCCCAAGCAGACTAATACGGAAACAAGCATGTCGTGGTAACTCTCAATTCTAATAGGTGAGGATTTCACTTAGCCTGGCTCACCACATTACTAGTGTGTGAAACATCTAGCAAATGGGTGGGAAAGAGGTAAATCCGCTCCTCTCTCCTCAAAGAACAAGGTCTTTCCACCACTCCAGTGATTTAAAAAGAAAAAAAAAAGCTTATCCAAGAGAAAACTTGCACAAAAGCAGGATATTACAACAGATGAAAATAATTCTATTTTGAATGAATCATGGGTGAAGGTCAAGAACCCATCATCCCACCGGCTGGGCCATTCCCTCGAAATCCCCACACTGACCCTCTCTCCTCGGTGGCAGTTGAGGAGGGACCTAGTTGAAAATCACTGCAGGACACTGTGCTGCCACCCTTCAGGAGGCTCATCTCATTCCCAGATATAGGCTTTCAAATATTGAAGATTTTCTGTAACAATCTGTATCTTCCTTTCTACCAAAAATGATATATAGAAACTTATCAATATACCCAAGAACTTTCTAAGAGCAAGAACTGTCCAAAGTTCTAACACACTCCTGTTAAGGGGTGAGCTTCCTGTTCAAGCACAGCTGGGATGACAGAGTACCTGGCAAGGCTGCTGTTGAGGGCGTTAAGGTCTCATCTACGCCGGGGATTAAAAACTGGATTTGCAGAATTTTTCTGTGTTACAGAGCCGCTTCTAAAGATGAAAAAGGATTCAACAGAGTGTATGGCTGCTTAGTACTAAGCAACATTGATTACACATCTTCATGCATTTTACTTGCAGCGAAAATTTTCTGTTTGAGAAGATACTTGCCCAGCTGGCAAATGGCAGCAGAAAGCCCTCACAATTAGCATTTTTAACAGTGCTATTGAGGTATAATTGATATGCAATAAACTACACATAACTGAAGTGTGCAATTTGATAAGTTCTGACATACGTATGTCCTCCTGAAACCACCATCAAAATCAATATAATGACCATATTCATCACCCCCAAAGTTTCCCAGTGTCCCTTTGTAATTTCTCCCTCCAGCCCTGCTCCACCATTACCAGCCCCACCAGTCCCACCAGACCAAAACCCATCTACTTTGTGTAACTAAATACCAATTTGCATTTCCTGTAATTCTATATGATGAAATCATGCAGTAGGTTTTTTTTTTTCGGTCTGACTTCTCTCATTCAGTATAACTGTTTTGCAGTTCATTCATGTTATGTGTATCCATCGTTCATTCTTTTGTATTGGTGAGTAGTATTGCATTGTATGAATATATTGCAGTTGGTCAACTCATCTGTTGATGAACTTTATTTTTTCCAGTTATGGCTATTATAAATAAAGCTGCTGTGAACATTAATATACAAATCTTTGTATGTACATATGCTTTCATTTCTCTTGGGTAAATGTCCTGGAGAATAGCTGGATGACATGATAGGTGTGTGTTTAAATTTTTAAGAAACTGCCAAACTGAAAAGTGGTTGTATAATTTTACATTTCCATCAACAGCATATGAAAGTTCTAGTTCCTCCACATTCTTGCCAACATTGTCAGTTCTTTTAATTGTAGACATTCTAGTAGGTGTGTAGTGATATTTCCTTGTGGTTTTAATTTGCATTTCTCGAATAACTTATAATGTTGAACATCTTTTCATGTGCTTATTTGCCATCTGTACGTCTTTTTTTGTGATGTGTCTGTTTAAATCTTTTGCCAATTTTTAGAATTAGGTTGCTTTCTTATTGGTGATTTTTGAGAGTCCTTTATGTATTCAGGATACATATCCTATCAGATGTCTACTTTGTAAAGATATCTTCCCATTTTGGACCGATCTTTTCATTCTCTTAACAGTATCCTTCTGACAGCAAATTTTTTAATTTTGATGAAGCCTAATTTATCAATTAGTTTTTTTAAGGATTGTGCTTTTGCCATTACAGTTAAGAAATCTTTGCCTAACTCGAGATCACAAAGATTTTTTTCCTATGTTTCAGCTAAAAAATTTTATAGTTTTTGTTTTACATTTAGGTCTATAATCTATTTTGAATTAATTTTTTCTTTTCTCTTCTTTTCTTTATTGAAGTATAATTGACGTACAATATCCTATCAATTTCAGGTATACATCGTAGTGACTCAATATTTATATACATTACAAAATGATCACCACAATAAGTCTAGTTGCCATGTGTCACCATGCAAAGTTATTACAATATTATTGACTATATTCCCTATGCTGTGGATTATATTCCCACAACTTATTTATTTTACAAGTGGAAGTTTGAACCTCTTGATACCTTTCATTTATTTCACCCAACCCCCAACATCTCCTCTCTCTGGTAACCACCATTTTATTCCATATATCTATGAGTCTGTTTCTGTTTTGTTTTATTTGTTAGTTTTGTTTTGTTTTTTAGATACCACAGATAAGTGAAATCGTATGGTATTTGTCTTTCTCTGTCTCGCTTACTTCACTTAGCATAATACCCTCAAGGTCCATCCATATTGTCACAAATGGCAAAAATTCATTCTTTTTTGTGGCTGAGTAATATTTCATTGTATATATATATACCACATCTTCTTTATCCATTTATCTACTGGTAAACAGTTGGGTTGCTTCCATACTTGCCTACTATAAATAATGCTGCAATGAACATAGGCGTGCATATATCTGTTTGAATTAGTGTTTTCATTTTCTTTGGATAAATACCCAGAAGTGGAATTGCTGGATCATATGGTAGTTCTATTTTTAATTTTTTCGGGAACCTCCATACTGCTTTCTATAGTGTCTGCACAAATTTACATTCCCACAGTGTACGATGGTTCCCTTTTCTTCACATCCTCACCAATGCTTGTTAGTTTTTGTCTTTTTGATAATAATCATTCTGACAGTGTGAGGTGGTATCTCATTGTGGTTTTGATTTGCATTTCCCTGATGATTAGTGACATTGAGCACCTTTTCATGTGCCTGTCGGCTATCTGTATGTCTTCTTTGGAAAAACGTCTATTCAAGTCCTCTGCCCATTTTTTAATCAGGTTGTTTTTTTGATATTAAGTCACGTAAGTTCTTTGTATATTTTGGATAGTAACCCCTTATCAAACGTATAATTTGAAACATCTTGTCCCATTCAATAGGTTGCCTTTTCCTTTTGTTGATGGTTCCCTTTGCTGTGTAAAAGCTTTTTAATTTAATGTAATCCCATTTGCTTATTTTTGCTTTTGTTGCCCTTGCCTGAGGAGACTGCTCCAAAAAAACATTGCTAAAACTGATGTCAAAGAGCTGATTGCCTCCGTTTTGTTCTGGGAGTTTTATGGTTTCAAGTCTTACATGCAAGTCTTTAATCCATTTTGAGTTTACTTTTGTATATGGTGTAAGATTCTGCTTTTTTTTGTTGCATCTGGGTATCCAATAGTTTGGATATCCAGCATGATCTGTTGAAAAAAAAAAAAAAACACTATCCTTATCCACTGAATTGGCTTTGTACGTTTGTAGAAAATCAGCTGTCTAGGTGTAGGTATATTTCTGGGCTCTCTCTTCTGTTCTACTGATATATTAGTCTATCTTTGTGCCAATACCATGCTGTCTTGATTATTGTAGATTTATAATAAGCCTTGACATCAGGTAATGTTAGTTCTCTGACTTTTCTTCAATTGCAAAGCCGTTCTGGTTGTTCAAGGTCCTTTACATTTCCATATGACTTTAGGGTAAGTTAGTCAATTTCTACCAAAAAAAAAAAGATCCTGTTGGGATTTTGATTGGGATTGCATTGAACCTATAGATAAGTTTGGGGAGAATTGATTTCTTAGCAGTACTGGCATCTTCTGATGCAGTAACACAACATATCTCTCCAACTTGTTTAGGTCTTCTTTGATTTCTGTTAACAATGCTTTGCAATTTTCAGTGTATAGTTCTTTCACATCTTTTGTCAGATATTTCCCGAACTATTTCATATTTTTTCATTCTAGTGGAAATGGCATTGCTTTCTTAGTTTGAATATCATATGGTTTATTGCTAGTATACAGAAACATATTTAATTTTCGAACATCTTATATCCTGTGACTTTCGTAAACTCACTTTTTAGTTCTAGTATCTTGGTCACAGATTTTATCAAATTTTCTACATAGACAATAAGGCCATCTGCAAATAAGGACAGTTTTATTTCTTTTCTAATCAAGACACCTTTTATTCCTTTCTTTATCCTGGTTTTAGTGGCTACAACCCCTATACAATGTTGAATACAAGTGGTGAGAGTAGACACTCTCTCCTGTTCCTCATCTTACCAGGAAAACATTCAGTTTTTTTCCACCGTTAATTATGATGGTAGCTGTAGGTTTTTTGTAGATGCCCTTTATCAAGCTAAGGAGCTTCTCTTCTATTCCTAGTTTGCTCAGAGTTTTATGGAAAGGAACATTGGAATTGTTAAATGCTTTTTGTGTATCTATTGAGATGACCATTTGTTTTCTTTTGCAGTTCGTCAATATGGTGAGCAACATTACATTATAATCCTGGGAAAAATCCCACTTGGTCATTATGTATTACCTTTTTTACATGTCATTGGATTAGATTTTCTAAAATTTTGTTTAGAATTTTTGAATCAATGTTCATGAAGTATATTATTCCTTCATGTTTGTTTGTTTGTTTAGTTTCTTGGAATGTCTTTGTCAGTTTTGCTATCAGGACAATCCTGGTCACAAAGAATGAGTTGGGAAGTATTCGTTCCAATTTTATGGAAGAGTTTTCACATAACTGCCATTATTTCCTCCTTAAATCTTTGACAGAATTCACCAGGAAAGGTCTAGGATTTTCTTTTTTGGAGGTTTTGAACTACAAATGCAATTAGTTATATATAAAAGGCCGCTTCAGGTTATTGATTTCTTCCTGAGTGAGCTTTGGTAATTTATGTCTTTCAGTGAATATGCCCATAAGCTCTAAGCTGTTGAATTTATTAGCACAAAGTTATTCATAATATTTCCCTCCTGTCCCGTCAATGAGTATAGTATTGGCAGTGATGTAACCGCTCCCATTTCTGATATTGGTAATTACATTCTCATGCTTTTTCCTTATCTGTCTGGCTAGGGGTGTATCAGTTTTATTGATTTTCCTAAAGGACCAATTTTGGGTTTCATCGATTTTTCCCTATTGTTCTTCTATTTTCTACTTCACTGATTTTCTCTCTGATCTTTAGTATTGCCCTTTTCCTGTTTACTTTCCGCTTAATTTTTATTTCTTTTCTAGTTCCTTAAGTTGGAAGCTAAGGTCATTGATTGGAGACATTTTCATTTCCAATATAGGCACTTAGTGCTAAAACTTTCTCCCTAAGTACTGCTTTAGCAGCATCCCAAATCCTGATTATGTTTTATATCCATTTGCATTCAATTCAAACTACTTGTTATTTCCCCTTTTGATTTCTCCTTTTGCCTATCTATTATTCAGAAGTGTGTTATAATTGATTGTCAAATATTTGGGGGATTTTCCAAATACCTTTCTGTTACTGATTTTACCTTAAATTCCATTGTTGTCGGGGCTGGCCCCGTGGCCGAGCGGTTAAGTTCGTGCGCTCCGCAGCAGGCGGCCCAGTGTTTCGTTGGTTCGAATCCTGGGCGCGGACATGACACTGCTCATCAAGCCACGCTGAGGCGGCGTCCCACATGCCACAACTAGCAGGACCCACAACAAAGAATATACAACTATGTACCGGGGGGCTTTGGGAAGAAAAAGGAAAAAATAAAATCTTAAAAAAAAAAAAAAAAAATTCCATTGTTGTCAGAGAACATATTTGTATAATCCTCTTATATTTATTGAGATTTGTTTAATGGCCCAAATACGGTCTCCCTTGGTCATTGTTCTGAGTCACTTAAAAAGATCAGTTACTTGGCACCAGTTTGATTCTTTCAGGTCTTGTTTTATGATTTATTAGATGGATTCAGAACCCTGCTTATTCTAGGGTAATTATTCCCTACTACTGAGTACTTTAGCCAATGACCTAGTAGTTATAATTTTTTCAGTCTGGCTGGAAGGAACAGACATTTTACCCTGTGAGCATCAGGCACTGTTCCTTTTAATGCTTTCAGATGATTTTTTTCCCAATGACCCTGATGGTTAGTACTCTGACTTGAGAGGGGGTCCTCTGAAGATCTCCAGTGTTCCCACACTGTAGCGTTGTCTCCCCCTTTCTAGTCCTCTATCCCAGGAACTCTAGACTCCTGAGTCTCCCTGGACTCTCAGCTCTGTCTTCTCAGTCTAGGGCATCTGATGGGCTCTGCCCAGGTTCCTCCTCCCTGCGCAGTGGCCTGGAAACTCTCTCAGGGTTGTAAACTGCGACAAGCAGAGGCAAGATCTCATTTGTGTCGTCTCTCAGATTACTTTCACGACCTGATGTCTTGTGTCTCGAAAACCATTGTTTCATATGTTTTATCTATTTTAGGGGAGCTGTTTCAGTCAGGACCCTAAATCCAGTTTCTGCTACTCTTTCTGGGCTAAAAGTGGAAGTCTCTCCAATTAACACTTTTAAATAGCTTAAAATACACTCACCCCTTAGGGGAGTTATTTATAATATAGTGTTACTTATCATATGGACAGCAGTGACTTGAGTAGGGAAAAGCAAGTAAGGAGGTTTTAAGCTCGAGGCATGGCAGTCCTAGAGAAAGCACTGGACTGAGACAGAATCACTACTAGGTTTTACATCTGAGAGTCAACTTAAAATCAGTTCTGTCAACTGAAAACATAATAATATTAGAGATGACCTTTAATCTGTTTCCCTGTTAAATTCAAAAAGTTTATACTTGTGGGAAAGTCAGGAATGGGAGAAAGGAATAGCAAACATTGGACATTGGACAAAATAAGAGATACAGGCATCTGGAAGAAGAGAAGGGGAGGTGCAAAGTGGGAAAGGCGTCTAGAGAAGAAAATGGCAGGGTACTCAGGATACGCAATTAAACCTACTGCCTCTGTGCACTGTTAGAAATCACCTCCATGCTGTTTTTGCCATAGCCACACATTGTCAAAACTACTGTTAGGGTAACAGCAATGTTTGGAAGTTTGCAAATACCACTTTCCAGAGCTGTCTATCTCCCTGACAAGTCCAATCCGTACTTCATTACTGAACTCCTTCCTCTTCAGTACTATGTCATGTCAGCTCTTTGGCCACAGAGGAAAAATAACAGGAGAAAGAAAGAAAAGAAGGAAGGAGGGAAGGGAGGAAGAGAAGAAGGAAGGAAGGAAGGAAGGAGGGAAGGAGGGAAGGAAGAAACCTATAACTTTGTACTGAGAGAAAAGAGGAACTAACGGATTGATCATTTAACTTTCCATACATTTATTCTTTCCTTCTTCTTATTATTTAAAAGTACAATGTAATATTTGTGTAAATTCTCAGAAAGAATAAGCCTTGTTTATTTTTTCTGATATATTCTTGGATTATCAAGAGTTGACAAATTTTTCAAAAGGTGTCTAACTCTACACCTACTAAAAGAATCATTGTTTAGGATACTATTCATTGTATTTTCCAATATCCCTTCCATATAGAAAAACAAAACTATTTTAGAATTCAGAACAAAGAAAAAGTCAGTCTTTCTTACAAATGTGAATATTTCGTTTTCATTAGATAATGAACATAACCCATTATGTTGTATGCTATCCTTTTGCTTCTGGAAGCTCAGCACCAGTATAATAGTTAACGGAGAAAAATACACGGCATGTGTGTTACCCCACCTGCTCTCTTTAGACATCATTAATCAAGCATGACAGGCATTCCCAGCTGAACCGACTTGGACTCAAAATCTTTCTCAGTATTATATTCTAGGTATCTACAACCATTGAGCAGAATTTACGCGTGATATGAAATGGCTTCAACCAGCCTTGATGATAACTATATTTGCTCCCTCTCCTGCGTATTTCTTCAGTTTTTCCATGCCTATGTGGTAGATTTATTGATACATGTGTTTTATCATAAGTATAAGCAAATTCTTTTTGGAAATTAAGGGCACCCTTAGCTCTCATGACTCACAAAGATTTTGAGTACACTTGTGAATGTACATGAACAGGCCCCTGAGGATAATTAGTACTTAAAAAAAAGATAATTGGCAACAAATTCAAATAAAATGAGGTTCTAAAACTTTATACTAAAAATTATGAAAATAAATCTACCTATAAATAAATATATATATAGTTGTAATTACAACAGTGCAACAGTTCTTAAAGCAAACAATGACTACATCAAGTGTGTCAGGTTGTAGAAAGTAGTGCTACTATTTTCCAATAAAATTGATTACTAACGCTACACAACCTAATTTGGGGCCACATGAATTGAGGACTGGTGCCAGTTCACAGACTACTTCTCCTGGTCTACCACAGGAAATGTACAGAATTGAGAGTAGGTGTTTAGGAACTTTTACAGCAATTGCCATGATATTTTTGGCATGCATTTTACAAAAGTATCAGTGAACATTGTTTGAGAAAAAAATAAAAGAAAATCTGGTTCTTTACCACAGACAGTTTGGGAAACAGTGACATTCCTTTTGATGTTCATAGCAAGCTTATAATGAAGCTCATTTTGCAACAACATTTCACGAATTCCCTGACTTTGAAAAACTATCAAACCTTTCCAAGCCTAAGATATCTCATCTATAATATACAAATAATAATAGCACCAACCTTACAGGATTATTATGGAGATGAAGTCACATTCATTCCCAAGGAGCAGAGCCTGCCAGTGGCCACCTGAGCATGTGGTCAACAGGAAAAAATATTAGATTCCCCCACTATCCTTGCAGCTAGATGTGGCTAAGGGGCTCATTACTCAAAATGGTATAGGAGCAAGGGTGATAGGTGTCACTTCCAGTTTAGAAAACTGTGACTAGGAGAAATGCACATAGAGAGCGAGGTTTCTAGGATTGTGCCAATGAGGGTAAACATTCTAGAGAAAAAGAGTAAAAGCATGGAGGGAGCTGGGCCTCAGGAATTTTGCTGAGCAGAGTCACAATATGAGTTCAGGTTTTCACAGCAAAGAAAAATAAATTTCTAATATACAGATGGCCAACAGGCACATGAAAAGATGTTCAACATCACTGATTGTTAGGGAAATGCAAATCAAAACTACAACTAGATATCACCTCATACCCATCAGAATGGCTAATAGTAAAAAGGCAAGAAATAACAAATGTTGGAGAGGATGTAGAGAAAAGTAAATGATCATACCCTGCTGGTGGGAATGCAAACTGATGCAGCTGCTATGGAAAACAGTTTGGAGATTTCTCAAAAAAGTAAAAATAGAACTACCATATGATGTGGCTATTCCACTTCTGGGTATTTATCCAATGAACATGAAAACACTAATTCAAAAAGAGCTATGCACCCCCTCGTTCATTGCAGCATTATTCACAATAGCCAAGACTTGGAAGCAACCCAAATGCCCATCAATGAATGAATGGATAAAGAAGATGTGGTATATACATACAATGGAATACTACTCAGCCATAAAAAAAGACAAATCATGCTATTTGCAACAACATGGATAGACTTGAGGGTATTATGCTAAGAGAAATAAATCAGACAGAGAAAGACAATTACCATACAATTTCACTGATATGTGGAAGATAAACAAACAAACACATAAATAAGGAGAACAGATTGGTGGTTGCCAGAGGGAAAGGGATGGGGGGAGGCGAAAACGCTAAAGGGGCTTATTTGTATGGTGACAGATAAAAACTAGACTATTGGTGGGGCTGGCCCAGTGGCATAGTGGTTAAGTTTATGCACTCCACTTTGGCGGCCCAGGGTTCACAGGTTCGGATAACAGGCGCAGACCTACATGCCACTCATCAAGCCATGCTGTGGCTTGGGGGCAGTGTGCCACATAGAAAATAGAGGAAGATTGGCACAGATGTTAGCTCAGGGCCAATCTTTCTCACCAAAAAACAAACAAAAAACTAGACTATTGGCGGTGAACACAATGCAGTCTATACAGAAACTGAAATATACTAATGTACACAAAGTTATAAGCCAATATGACCTCAATAGAATAATTTAAAAAAAGAAAAGAAAAAGAAACTTCTAGCCTATCTAAACTTCTGTTGTTCTAACCCTTTGTTACACTGATCCAAACCAACAGCCCCACTGAGACTACCTGCAGCCTGCTGTAAAGCACTTGGAGCAACACTTGGCATACAATATGCATTAATGATTGATAATAATAATAATAGTTATCATTATTATTTGACATTTCACAACTTTCACTATAGAAGCACTATCTATGATCATCCATGATGATTTTTTCTCTTCTTCAAATGATAACTGGTATAACCCCACCAGACTCTTGTTTGTTAATAATTTGGGAAGTGGTTCAAATGGTTCTCCAGCACTGCTTTGGGGAATTTCATGTAATCTCATATCTTTTGGAATGATATCTTCATTTAGAAATGATTTGCATTTCACTGCTCAATATATCCACATCTAACAATATGGGATATGTTGATCAGCAAAGATGTAGACAGGATGGGACGGAATAAGAACAGAGATCTGCAGGAAGGGATGTCTGGGTGGGGATACATTTTAGAAGTGGTTAGCTCATTAGTGGATGGTTCATATTATAGTCTTTATTCGTCCTTATTAATTGATGTAGTTCCAGGGGTCAGCCTGGTGGCACAGCGGTTAAGTGCGCACCTTCTGCTTTGGCAGCCCGGGGTTCACCAGTTCAGATCCCGGGTGTGGACATGACACCATTTGGCAAGCCATGCTGTGGTAGGCGTCCCACATATAAAGTAGAGAAAGATGGGCACGGATGTTAGCTCAGAGCCAGTCTTCCTCAGCAAAAAGAGGAGGATTGGCAGCAGATGTTAACTCAGGGCTAATCTTCCTCCAAAAAATATAAATAAATAAAAAGTTTTAAAAAAATTGATGTAGTTCCATAAAAATAACATTCTTTTCCTCAACTATTAGGTTATCCTGAGGTAAAGTTTGTTTAAGAAAAACAGGACAAATTCTTGATTCTATTCTTTTACTCACCAGTTTTTAAAATTCTGTTTAATGATGGAATATTCAAACAAGCTAAAGGTAGAGAGGCTTGTATCTTCGGCTTCTGACATCACCCAGAATACCCACAACATAAAACTTTTTATGATGAGAATTTTTTTATTCTGGTGGCAATTAAACACCGGAGCATAAATGATGAATTCAAAACTGGTAGTGACACCTATCAGCCTGAGCAGGTCTTTCTCACCAAAGAGCTAAAGAAAGAATACAGATAGGCTCTCAGCTCAGATTTCCTAAAGACGTTTTCCCACCATCGTGACTCCTTTGTTATCCCTAGGTCATTCTTTAAAGAGAAAATGAAAGAGTGTAATTTACTCCTATAGTTCCTATGACATCTGCCTCCACAGCAGGAGTTCCCTCCATGAGAAACTACCTCAGTTTATTTCCAAATGCGGTTATGAGGGCTGGTGTATCAGCCTGGGTAGCAATAACCCAGCATCATCATGCTCCTAAATGCATGATGTAAAATGAAAGCTAGATCATGTCATGTCTCTGTTCACATCCCTTCTGTGACTGCCCATCCCACTTGGAGCAGCAGCTAAAATTCTTATAACAACCTAACAGGCTTCCACACCGTGCCCACCACCATCTCACTGACCTTGTATGCCTCTCTTCATTCTGTGTCCCCTCTGCTCTGTGCATACACGCCTGTGCTGTTGCTGACATCAGACACACTGCTGCCTCTTGGCCTTGCATTGGTTGTTCCTTCTTCTGAGAACGTTCTCCTACCACAAAGCTACATGCCTTGTTCCCTTACCTTCCTTGGGTGTTTTTACCAAATTCCACTTTCTCAGTGCTACTTTTTCTGACCACCGTTATCCAAATTGCAAACTTTCATCTACCCTCAACTGTATTCCTATTGCCCTGGCCTATCTGCTTTTTCTCCATAACATCTATTACCAACTAACATACTAGCAATCTTACCAATTCATTATTTACTGTTGTTCTCTCCATACAAGGATATGTGCTCCGTAAGATCCTGTATCACCAGCACCTACAGCAGCGCCTGGCACATCACACGGACTGACCGAATGCATAAGTGACTTGTTCTAACTTCTCACAGACTGGCAGCAACACTACTTCAGCAACCTGCTCAGTTTCTGAATTAAAATAATTCAATAGAAAACAGGATGCCACATGATTAAGCCCTGGCAGGAACTTACAGAAGCCTTAAAGGCAAGACAACATGGGGAATGTGAGGGACTGAATAGACAGTCAAAAATAAATAAATAAATAAAAACTAGTCCAATTGTAACATTGTTTGTCTCTGATTTCAGTTTTATCTTTTTCCAAACAGAGATTTACGTAATAATCTTTTTCAGCACCTAGATTATGACAGGAAAATAAATGCAAAGAAACCCAAAACAAGCAACAAACTCCTATCTAAACAAAGGGTACTTTAGAAAGACTAATTATTGTTAAGAACAAATTAGAACAACTCCTCATGTCTCTTACACCCCTGCTTTCCTTAACCTCAAATATTCAAAACAACTCACAGAGCTGAAGGCCCACAAGGAATGCCTCAGCTCTGAGCTTAGAGGAAACTGCTTAGCAAGGAACGGACATTTTTCTCTTGAAGACAGTGTTCCTCCAAGTGAGTTCTACAGAATACTGAGATATTAATAGATGACACCAACGGAAGGGTTCTGTGTCCATACTAGTTTAAACAATGTTCTTTACTTCAGAACGTCTTGGAGTCTTTAATATACACAGTAAGAGAGTATGAACTTGTCAAAGGACATAAACAGTAGGGAGCATTTTTCATCCACTTTTGACCATGAACATCACATCCACCACCACCATCACCACCCACCATATTTTTCCAGAGCATCTAGAACCAAATACACTTTGGGAAATTGAGGACTCTTAGATCTGGGCCCATAGACTTAGAATTGTGTGTGAATATCAAGATCTGATTTAACAAACTTTGGTGGTTTGATTTTTTTCGCCTGGAAACCTCTGACTCTTCTTAGAGTATGACAGCTGTTTAAACACAGAAAGGAAGAAAAAAAAAGCAAAGATATATAAAGCAATATAATAGCTGATGACCACTCGACAGAATGGTCATCAAGAGCAGCCAAGTTGCCTTATTTCCTTTCTTTGAGGGGCAAGGTAAGCCCAGGACACTTCAATGGCCCCTGGGAACATCACGGCAATAAAACAAAGCTCAAATTGTTTATACATAGATAAACGTTGTCTATGTTCAGGATACACTATGCAAAATGACATTTTGGGTTCCTGGGGTTTCTATGACAAAAGTGCCACAGACTGGGTGACTTCAAACAACAGAAATTTGTTCTCCTACAGTTCTGGAGGCTAGAAGTTCAAAACCAAGGTATCAGCAGGGTTGGTTCCTTCTCGGAGGCTCTGAGGGAGAACGTGTTCCATAGCTCTCTCCTAGCTTCTGGTGATTGCTGGCAATTCTTGGCATTCTTTGGCTTGCAGATGCATCACTCCAATCTCTGTCTCTGTCTTCACATAGCACTCTCCTTTCTGTATGTTTGTTTCCAAATTTCCCTTTTCTTATAAGGACATCAGTATTGGCCCACTATAGTGACCCACCATAATCCACCAAGACCTCATCTTAACTTACTTACACCTGCAAAGATCCTATTTCCAAATAAACTCACATTCATAGGTTCTGGGTGAACATGGATTTTGGAGGAACACTACTCAACCCAAAACAGAAGGTAAAGTATATGTCATGCATTTTAGAACTATTTCTACCCAAATGATTATCTTTGTAAAGTAAAATATTTTTTGGTTAAAGAAAGAATGATTTAAAAGTAAGTAAATGCACTGGGGAAGCTTATTTTTAAGTATTTTAATAAAAGAAAGGCTTCTATAATAATTTGGAAAATTATCCCTGAAATTGTTTTGAATATTTCAATTCCCTATAAAAATATTCTCAAAGGAGTCACATGTGTGATAGGAAACACTTAACAAAAGAATGTAAGAAAACCTTATCTTGAAAGTAAAACATTGTTCCATCTCTGTGGGTGGAAAACACTGCATTCTATGCAGCCTCAGAGACTCAGCACCTAAAGGCTCACCAGCACAGAACGGAAGTAAGTCTGACTTGCATCCCACACAGCACAACACAGACAATGAACGTAACATAACCTCTCCACTTAGCTGCCACTGACATTTTATTAAGTGATTTTACTCTGAAAGTTCACATATCTCTTCACTTACTTTTTTTCCTTATTATTGGTTCTATTACTGAATGAAGGGTAAAAAGAAAAACAAATGTGGGAAGACTGAAAAGCTTAGTTAATCCACACCGGTCTGCTTTAACAAAGCAGAAAGCTGAGTGGGAAGTGCATGTAATGAGTCTGATTAGGCTGCTCTGCTGGCCTTTCGGATTCAATAAATTGCCCCACCGCACACCAAAAACCCTCTTATTTCTCAGAAAATCTTTTGGAAAATCAAATGAAAACCACTGAGAGGGAACTAAATCAAAATGAAATGTCTGTAATCTGTAATAAGAGAAGGATCACCATAAAATGAGTCAGAGGTTTAATCTCATTTAAATTAAAGACTTTGACTTCTTATTAAGATGGAACTGTGAGTTCAGGTAGAAATACTCACTCCCTCTGTTTCAAACCCACAGTAACGAAAGGAACACACACACATATATTTATAATTTTATGCTTTACAATATGTAAAAATACAAAACAGGACTCAGGAATAAGATAAGCATCTTGGAAAAGAAACACAAACAGTAATAGTAACCTATAAGGTTCCTAGATAGAAGCGAGAAATTTCAAAGTAGGGAGGGAAAATAATAGAACACAACGTCCTCCAATCGTGTCAGGGGCCTGGGGCCGGACCGAGGCTATGACCAGAGGCTGGATTTAGTCTCTGACTAATGAAAGGAACCTTGACAAATGGTGACAGTTGCCCAGAACTGAGACTCTATCGAGCTTCAGTCAGGGCAGTGAGTGGAAGCCAAGACCCCTCTCACTCTGACCCTGGGTCCAGTCAGTCTCTGACTCAGAAACGAGACTTGTAACATGCTAGTACCTCTGCAGGACTGGAGACCCACGTGCTGACGTGTGACCTAGTTCTGAAAAGAGAGTCTCAGGGAGCTAGATACAAGTAATGGCAAAAACTGGTAGGCAAGGTAAATAAGCTCAGAGAGAAGGGGATTAAAAACAAAACAAATAACAGCAACAAGACTCCTACTCAAAATGAGCTAGCAAACAAAAATTTCATATCATCTGAGGAAACTGCCACAAAAAAGAGCTGACATTCTAAACAATTGAGAGAATTCATTTAAAAGAATGCAAAACATACAACTATTATCTGAAAATTATTTACAAACAAGTATGTTCAAAACACTCAGAAATTAAGAGAAATAATATATGTAATTCAAGTACAAGAAAATTATGAATAATCATTATAAACCAAGAACAGATGGCTACAATGAAGAAAGAGTTATAAATGCTGGAAAGAAAAGTACAGTTACTAAAATAAAAACTAAAAAGGGACTAATTCTGAGCTGAATATAAACATATTATTTAACTGAAAGATTGTATCAGAGAAATAAATAAATGAAAACTATGAAAGATAATTTTATGAGACATGCAGAACCAACTGAGAGGCTCCCTGTGTTATTCAGGGGGATACACTACACTGTAGTAACAAACAGCCCCATAATCTCAGCGACTTAATAAAAGTTTATCACTTATTCAAAGCCTTCTTCCGTAATCTTGAAGCAGAAGAAAAGAGAGACTGGAGAGTTGCACAGGAGCTTTCCTCTACCTCAGCTTGGAAAGAACACACATCACTCCTGCTGACACTTTATTGGCCATAATTAGTTATATAGTTCTGCTCAACTGTAAGGAGTGAAAAGGTGTAGTCAGTCACCAATATGCCCTTGAAGGAATAAATATTCAGATATTGGTGAGCACTGGTAATCGCACTCTGCTCACACACATTGCTAACGGTAGTTCCCAAAGTAGCAAGTCAAGAGAATGATGAAGAAGCAAGATTCAAAAGAAACAATCGTAATGATGCCTGAGAATTTTCAAGAACTGAAGAAAAACGTATTCTCAGAAAGTTTTCACTTGGGAGAAAACAGGATAAATTAAAGATAAATTCACATTTAAATCCATCATAATGAAACTGGAACACATTGAAGATAAGAAAAGCCTCTTAAGAAAAAGGTAAATTACCTTTAGATTAATGACAATTAGACTGACAGCATATATCTCAACAGTTACAACAGCAGGCAGAATATTTCAAAATACCGAGAGTAAGTCACTATCAATCTAAATACCCAGTTAAACTAACCTTTAACGGTGATAGTAAAAATAAAGAGTCTTCTAGATATGTAAAGACTAGGAGGGTTTACTACCAACAAATACTGTGTGCAAGAATTACCAAAGGACATACTTCAGGGAAAAGAAAGGTATAAGAAGAAGAAATGGAGTGTATAAAACAGTTACAAAAGTAATTATAAGATATATTTGTTATGCTAATTAGACACTGAGTGTAAAAAATTAATTTGGAGGAATTTAAAAATATAAAGGGAACTAAAATTTCAGATATTACAAAGACAATAAGGAAAAGACAGTGAGGCTAGGTCAGGGGGCAGAGTTCTTTGTCGTTCTGGAGGAAGATATCAATACTAAATAAGTTTAGATTTTGTTGGAAAAAATATAAAGTTAAATATATATATTGAATAAAGGCTTTTATGTATTAATATCTCCCAAAATCTTATTGTTGAGTTTCTATAGCAACAACAACAAAACAAAAACAAAATATGCTATGGTCACTATAGTAATTTCCTTCATGTTTAATCAATACAATGTGTCTAAGGACTGGTTTGACTAAATGGAAAAGTGTTTAATGCTAGGTGCTAAAAAATGAAAAGCGAAGTAAGACACTACTCTCAATGACAATACTCACAAAGTTAATATCACAAGGTGGTCCATAGAGTAATGATAATAGTACATTTTGAGTTCAAAGGAAAAAAACATAGCATTTGGTCATGGGAATCAAGCAATGCAGGCTGGGTCTGAATGAGACTGGAAGGGTAATGAAGATACATGGCAGGAGGTAGAGTGAAGGGAAGAGGAGTCATTTCAGGGGAGGAAAGGCACCATCAAGACAGTGACATATAAGGGTGAGGCAGGAGAAGCAGTCCATACTGGGCACAGGCAATTAGGGGTGCATTGCCTGTAGACACTATAAAAACATTAAAAAGTTCAGGTTTTTATTATCACCATGCATCTGCAATTTAAAACCTGTCAGTGACAAAATACCCAGAAAAAATAATTTGTTGGTCTAATTTCTAAACAACTGCACAGTTATTGCTGGGTTTTGATAATTTATGCAGGTTTCAAAATCACCTACTTTTATTATTTATCCTTTCTTAGACATTGGATTCCACATAGAAATTCAGAGAACTTACAACGTACAACTAAAATCCACTTATACAACTAATCCCTAATACAGAGGTCTAAACTACACATTCAAGTGCAATTTTATAATAGTTCAGAATCATTTGCGTCTCCATCAGGTGCAAGCCATGTCTCCAACATATGTGGTACTATATGTTTCTACATTTAACCAGTAGATTCAAAATAAGCAATAGTAGCACAGTCTTTATAAAGAAGAAATAGAATTTGAATTACTTTAATTCTGTCAATCAACTACTTGGAATTTTTATTTGTGTTTAAAATTTAAAGCAATAAAACAGGATAAACTACAAAGTTGTCATTTGCTAAACGCAAATTTTATTTCATTTGAGGACTATTTTACAATATTTGCATTAAATTTTAAAGTTAAAATGTATTCTAATTTAATTGTTTTAAAACCAAAGAGTAATTCAAGTAATTATATTTCTGATTACCCCATGATTACTATTGAAAATAATTTTGTTATATAGAAGAGATGGTGTTAAAAAATACCAATCTGCTCTGAGTGTCAAATATGCTGGGTATGCCGACTATGAAGGCAGGAAGTCATAGCTGTGTGTGGTACAGCCAGTTATATTTACGTCAAACAGTTTTAAAGCCAAGGCTTTGTAATTCAAAAATCTATTTCATAATTTATCTATGTAAGACAAAAAAACAAAATAATCTAAATAAATTAAAAATGCCACATTTACTCTTTCTGTAATCTTAATAGATTTATAAAGAACCACAGTTTCTCAAAACAGTGAGTAAATAGTTACAAGGAAAATTCTTTAATGAGATCCCTAAGGATTACTTTCTCATGGTAATCAAATAAGAAGTTAAGCAAAGTCAGAAGCACCTGGGCCTCATGGGAAACAGTCACAGTTGGAATCCTCTCCAATCTCCCCATTTCCTAATTCTGCTACTTCATTCTAGTTCAAGCCCACATTGCACTATTGGGATAATTTACTACCTGGTCTCTTTTCTCCCCTCTCTTCACTTCTCCTCACATCCACTATATCAGTGTTTTCTAACAACAGGAGAGTCACTCCTTCCTACAGCCTACAGAACCAGGACCTCATGGTGTGATGGTAAAAGAATGTTATAGTGGTCCTAAGACCTATCTTCCACCCAAAGTATTTGGCCGGCTATAGAGCAAAAGAGCCATGCTTTCTCCAGCATTTGAGCTTTTGGTTCCTGTAACTCATCCAACCACAGTGCCCTTCCCCTTCCTTTCTTGTGCTTAATTCTTACTTGCTCCTCAAGACTTAATTCATGCATTTCTTTCATTAAGCCTTCTCAGTTTATCTAGTCATGATTAACTGCTCCTTCCCTTCATTCCCACAGTCTGCTGCTTACTAGCTACCCATGTTTGTGCTAGTTAGTTTCTTTGAGCCTCATATTTGTAACCTATAAAATGGATATAACAATGACACCCATCTCAGAGAATCATGAGGGTAAAATGACATGTGACAGTGCTTTTAAAATTATACGACAGAAGGTGTCGGCATCATAGTGGAGTAAGCCTATCCCTTAGACTCTCCATCCTAAGATACAACACAAAGGACATTCATAAACCAACAGAGGACATTCACACAATACAATAGAGGTCTGAGAGACCCATGCAGCCATATGTCTGAAGGTAGAGGTGCTAGACCCCCTGGAAGAAGTGGAAGGAGGTAAAGGGATCTCCTCTCCACCCTAAATGGCAGTGAGCCAGAGGACAGGACCACACGCAGCTCTGAGAAAAGAGGGGGGTGGGGCAGCTTCCACTGGAATACTTTTGCTTTCCAAGTTCCCTCACAGCCCATGGGAAAGGCCCACACAGAGGTGGGCAAGCTATTGTGGGGGTGTCTTCATCAAGCCAGCACCCCAAGAGAGCAGATAGCAAAGGCAGAGCAAGAATGTCCCCAGGATCACACACGCAAAAGAAAATGCCCCTCCCTCTGCCCAGCACTCCAGCTCAGTCGGTTAGCCAGAGCATCCACCCATAGGTAAGAAAAGCAGTGCTTGTGAGCCAGCCCTGTGGCTGAGTGTTTAAGTTCACATGCTCCATTTTGGCAGCCCAGGGTTCTCTAGTTTGGATCCTGGGCAAGGACCTGCAAAGCGCTCATCAAGCCATGCTGTGGCAGCATCCCACATGGAGGAACTAGAATGACCTACAACTAGAATATACAACTATGTACTGGGGCATTGAGGAGAAAAAAGAAAGAAGAAAAGAAAAGCAGCAGCTCTGAGCAAGCAAACTGGCAATCACAGACGGGACCTGTCAGCACAGATTCCAAAGGACAGGCACAGATGCCAGGGGTCATGGCAGGTTCAGAATACACAGCTGTTGACCCCCACCCCAGTGGCAGCAGGTAGAAGATGTGATCAAATATTATCACTATATGAGGCACAAATCCATGCAATCAAATAGTATGAAGAAATATATTATTACTCCATACCAGAAGGATAATGACACATACTCAGAAATCAATCCTGAAGGAACAGAAATTTATAATCTCAATGGCAAAGAATTCAGAATAGCTATCATAAAAAAACTCTATGCGTTACAAGAGAATACAGATAGATAGTTTGATGAAATCAGGATCAAAATTAATGAACAGAGGGAATTATTCACAAAAGAGATTGAAATTCTAAAGAAAAACCAATCAGAAGTGTTGGAAAAGAAAAACACAATGGATGAGATAAAAAAAAAATCTGGACTCCCTGAATAACAGAGCTGACATTATGGAGGACAGAATTAGTGGTCTGGAGGACAGAAATATAGAAATGCTTCAGATGGAGGTGGGGAGAGAACTAAGACTAAAAAGAAATGAAGAAATTCTCCAAGAAATATCTGACTCAATTAGTAAATGCAATATAAGGATTATAGTTATTCAAGAGGGAGAAGAGAACGAGAATGGAGCTGAAAGCTTGTTCAAAGAAACCATAGCTGAGAACTTCCCAAACCTGGGAAAGAGCTAGAAATACAAGTAAAAGAATCTAATAATTCCCAATTATATCAATGTAAAGAGACCCTGTCCAAGGCATATAGTAGTAAAACTGGCAAAAGTCAATGACAAAGAAAAAATATTAATGGCAGCAAGGCAGAAGAAAATAACGTACAAAGGAACCCCTATCAGGCTTTCAGCAGATTTCTCAGCAGAAACCCTACAGGCTAGGAGAGAGTGGAATGATATATTCAAATTCTCAAAGACAAAAACTTTCAGCCAAGAATACTCTATCCAGCAAAAACAAGACCCAAAAATATGCTGCCTCCAGGAAACACATCCCAGCTCTGAAGACAAACACAGGCTCAAAGTGAAGGGATGGAAGACAATACTCCAAGCTAACAGCCAACAAAAGAAAGCAGGTGTTGCTATACTTATATCAGACAAAGTAGACTTCAGAATAAAACAGGCAATGAGAGACAAAGAGGGGCAGTGTGTGGTGATAAAATGGACACTCCACCAAGAAGACATAACACTTATAAACATATATGCACCAAACACAGGAGCACCAAAGTACACAAGGCAACTTTTAACAAACCAAAAATGAGATATTAACAACACAATAAGAGTAGGGGACCTTAATACCCCACTCACATCAATGGATAGATCATCCAGACAGAAAGTCAACAGGGAAGTACTGAATTTAAATAAAAAACTAGACCAGATGGACTTAATAGATATATATAGAACGCTCAATCCAAAAACAACAGAATACACATTCTTCTCAAGTGCACATGGAACATTCTCAAGGACAGACCATATGTTGGGAAATAAGGCAAGTCTCAATAAATTTAAGAAGATTGAAATCATATCAAGTGTCTTTTCTGACCATAATGCTATGAAACAGAAATCAACTCAAGAAAAAAGCTGGGAAAGTGACAAACATGTGGAGACTAAACAACATACTACTGAACAGCCAATGGATCACTGAAGAAATTAAAAGAGAAACCAAAAAATATCTGTAGACAAATGAAAATGAAAATACACCATACCAACTCACATGGGATGCAGCAAAAGTGGTCCCAAGAGGGAAATTCATAGCAATACAGGCCCACCTTAACAAATAGGAAAAATTTCAAGTAAGAAATCTTAAACTACATCTAAGAGAATTAGAAAAAGAAGAACAAACAAAGCCCAAACTCAGTAGAAGGAGGGAAATAATAAAAAGTAGAGCAGAAATAAATGAAATTGAAAACAAAAAAACAATAGAAAGGATCAATGAAATGAAGAGCTGGTTCTTTGAGAAGATAGACAGAATCAACAAACCCTTAGCCAGACTCACTAAGAAAAAAATAGAGAAGGACCAAGTAAATTAAAAATGAAAGAGGAGAAATTACAACAAATACCACAGAAACACAAAGGACTATAAGAGAATACTATGAAAAACTATATGTCAACAAAGTGGACAATATCAAAGAAAAGGATAAATTCTTAGATTCATATAACCTCCCAAAACTGAATCAAGAAGAAATAGAGACTCTGAATAGACCGATCACAAGTAAAGAGATTGAAACAGTAATCAAAAACCTCCCAAAAGATACAAGTCCAAGACCGGATGGCTTCTCTCAATAATTCTACCAAACATTCAAAGAAGATTTAATACTTATCCTTCTCAAACTATTCCAAAAATTTGAAGACGATGGAACACTTCCTAACACATTTTACAAGGCCAACATCACCCTGATCCCAAAGCCAGACAAGGACAACACAAAGAAGGAAAATTATAAGCCAATATTTCTGATGAACATAGATGCAAAAATCCTCAACAAAATATTGGCAAATCGAATACAGCAATACATTAAAAAGATTATACAACATGATCAAGTTGGATTTATACCAGGGACACAGGGATGGTTCAACATCTGCAAATTAATCAATGTGATACATGACACTAATAAAATGAGGAATAAAAACTATATGATCACGTCAGTAGATACAGAGAAAGCGTTTGACAAGATCCAACATCCATTTAGGATAAAAACTCTCAATAAAATGGGTATAGAAGGAAAGTACCTCAACATAATAAGGACCATATATGACAAACCCACAGCCAACATCATACTCAACAAGGAAAAACTGAAAGTCATCATTCTGAGAACAGGAACAAGACAAGCATGCCCATTCTCATCACTTTTATTCAACATAGTAATGGAAGTTTTTGCCAGGGCAATTAGCAAGATAAAGAAACAAAAGGAATCCAAATAGGCAATGAAAAAGTGAAACTCTCACTGTGTGCAGCTGACATGATCCTATATATAGAAAATTCTAAAGAATCCATTGTAAAACTATTAGAAATCATCAACAACTACAGTAAATTTGCAGAGTACAAAATCAACTTAGAAAAATCGGTTGCATTTCTATACTCTAATAACGAACTAACAGAAAAAGAACTCAAGAATACAATCCCATTTACAATTGAAACAAAAAGAATAAAACATCTAGGAATAAATTTAACCAAGGAGTTGAAAGACCTATACAATGAAAACTATAAGACATTATTGAAAGAAATCGATGATGACATAAAGAAATGGAAAGAATTAAAAGAAAAAAATACAGTTAAAATGTCCATACTACCTAAAGCAATCTACAGATTCAATGCAATCCCATTCAGAATCCCAATGACATCCTTCATGGAAATAGAACAAAGAATCCTAAAATTCATATGGGGCAACAAAGACAGCTAAAGCAATCCTGAAAGAAAAGGAACAAAGCTGGAAGCATCATAATCTCTCACTTCAAAATATACTACAAAGCTATAGCAATCAAAACAGCATGGTACTGGTACAAAAACAGACATACAGATCAATGGAATAGAACTGAAAGCCCAGAAATTAAACTACACATCTATGGACAGCTAATCTTTGACAAAGGAGCTAAGAACATAAAATGGAGAAAGGAAAGTCTCTTCAAAAAATGGAGTTGGGGAAACTGGACAGCCACATGCAAAAGAACAAAAATAGACCATTATCTTTTACCATACACAAAAATTCACTCAAAATGGATCAAAGACTGACTTGAAGGTAAAACCTGAAGCCATAAAACTCCTAGAAGAAAATATAGGCAGTACACTCTTTGACCTTGGTCTTAAAGGATCTTTTTGAATACCATGTCTACTCAGGTAAGGGAAACAAAAGAAAAAATAAACAAATGGGACTTCATCAGACTAAAGAGCTTCTGCAAGGCATAGGAAACCAGGAACAAAACAAAAAGACAACCCGCCAACCGGGAGAAAATATTTGCAAATCATATATCTCACAAGGGTTAATTTCCAAAATATATACAGAACACATACAACTTCACAACAAAAAAACAAACCACCTGATAAAAATGAGCAGAGGATATGAACAGACATTTTTCCAAAGAGGATATACAGATGGCCACCAGGGACATGAAAAAGATGATCAACGTCACTAATTATTAGGGAAATGCAAATCAAAACTACACTAAGATATCACCTTCTACCCATTAGAATGGCTATAATCACCAAGAAAAAAATAACAAATCTTGGAGAGGATGTGGAAAAAAGGGAACTCTCATACATGCTGGTGGAAATGCAAATTGGTGCAGCCACTTTGGAAAATAGTATGGAGAATTCTCAAAAAATTAAAAATATAAATACCATATGACCCAGCCGTCCCACTACTGGGTGTGTATCCAAAGAACTTGAAATCAACCATTCAAAGAGACTTCACTGCAGCATTATTCACAATAACCAAGAAGTGGAGGCAACCCACATGCCCATCAACCGATGACTGGATAAAGAATATGTGGTGTATATATATATATATATATATATATATATACACACAATGGAATACTACTCAGCCATAAAAAAGACAAAATCATCCCATTAGAAACAACATGGATGGACCTTGAGGGTATTATGCTTAAGCAAAATTAAGCCAGACAGAGAAAGATAAACTCTGTCTGATTTCACTCATATGTGGCAGACAAACTAACACGTGGTGAAAGAGAACAGGTTAGTGGTTACCAGAGGGGAAGGGGGATGGAGGTTGGACATAAGCAGTAAAGGGGCACATTTATATGGTGATTGACAAATAATAATGTACAACTGAAATTTCACAATGTTTTAAACTATTATGACCTCAATTAAAAACAAACTATACAACATTAATGTTTCCCTTCTTCTACCTCTCTGCTGGCACCTTGATCTTGGACTTCCCAGCCTCAAGAACCATAGGAAATAAACGTTTGTTGTTTAAGCCACCCAGATAACGGTATTTTTGTTACAGCAGCCCAAGGGGACTAAGACAACTTCTGAAGTTTGAATTGCAGGAACGTTGCTGCCTGTCTCCCCCAGGGCAAGAGCCTACTGCCGCCTATTCCCTTTTCCCTAGCTCCTGCCCCAACACCAGTCCTAGGTGTGGCCCATGAGAAGAAGCCAACTTTCTAAGAGAAATAAAATGTGATTCTTTAGACTATTAGGTTTCTCAAAATCTAATTATCCAATATTGCCCTAATAAATTAAAAACTAGTATTCTCAACTTCAAAATTTTTTACCTGAACGTCTCTCACTTTTTCTCTCTCTCAAACACAAGTGTTAGAAGCACAAAGGCCAAAACTAAGAAGCAACTTCCTAAAATAATAAAAAAATAAATATGAGGCTGCCAATCAAAATACCCGCAAATTTACCTGTTTGACTTGTCTGTGAAATACCACTAACTCTTTGGCCTTTCTGAATTTTAGGGTTAAAGCAATATTGCTGCTTTATATTTGATCCCGTCTGAGTTCTATAAATTTTGAGTACAGATTAAGAGCAAAGGATTTCATAATAACCACCATTCATTAACATGGGAACGGAAAGTAAATCCAGAAAGAAAACTGCCTGTCCCCAAAATGAAAATTAAGTCCAGACTCTGAAATTAACAACTTGTCTCAGGGTGCAATTGCAGTGCTGACTGGAAGTGTGGGGCTGAGTGTGAGCCTTTCAAGTTTAAAAGCCACACCTTCGAATTCCCACATGACCACCAACTGGCTATGTGACCCTGAGCAAGCTGCTTAATTTCGCCAAGTCCTAATTCCTCCTTAACAAACTGGGGATAATCAGCACCTCAAAACTTGGTGTAATTGTCACCCAGGGAAGTCTCTAAAACATTTTCCATGTCTAGAGCTTTTTTTTTTTAAGTTGTACTTGCTTATAGGAACCAAGGTAGAACAATGCCACGTGGCCAAAGGGCAGAACCGGTCCAAACCAGACAGGTCCAAGATGGCCATGGGGTGCCATGCGCCAAAGGAAACGTGCAAAAGGTACCATGTGCAAGAAGGGAAGATCTGCTCATGGCCCAAATGCTTCTGCCCCAAGTGATGACGTGAAACCCCTCCCCCTTCACATCCCATAAGCACCCTGCTCACTTCCTTCCCAGGAGAAGGTGTTTTAGAGCAGAGCTTTGCCTCCTCTGTTCATTGATCAAAGAATAACATTTCTGCTCTTCTATCCGAATCCAGTCTCATTCTGTTGGTGCGGGTGGCTCCAGGCAAAAAGGTCATCAGTCCCTTAGGGCTGGGTGACATAATCATTAAATAAGTAATGTAATTCAATGGAGCTCTGTCTGACACCAGAGATGTGTTCAATAAATGATTATCATAATCATTGATAATAGTTCTGAATGATGTTGAGAAATAATCCTCTTGATTTATGGTTTTGTGAATTTTTTAAAATGTTATTTTACTTTAGAAGGTAATTCTTCTCTTACTTTTTCAATTGAAGAATGATATTCAAACAGAAAAGTACACAATCAATATACAGCTTGATAAACTGTTAACACATCATGTTAGCCATTTCCCAAATCAAGAAAAGAGAACATTTGTAGCATCTCAGAAGCCCCCACTTATCCCCACTTCCAGGTATGACCCAGAGGGTAACCACTACCCTAATTTCTCAGACCATACACTAGTTTTGCCCATATTTGAACTTCGTGTAAGTGGAATCATATTCTACCCACTTGCTTGTGTCTGACTCCTTTCATTCCACATTGTTTCTGAGATTCATCCCTATTGTTATGTGTAAATGGATACATTTTAATGTGACATTTCAGTTATAGTTATACAACTTAAATGTTTTAAACCATAGTTCTTTGGAAATATAGTTATAGCTCTATATTATTTACCCTTACCTACTTGGTTAATAAGCAATATAGTCCAATCAAAGGCTAGGTACATACTAGCATTCTTTGGCTTTCACATAAAGCAATTTTTAAAAAAATCATCTGTGGTACCATCTCTTGCTGATTCTAATATTCAGTGCCATGTATACTGGGACCCATCTAAGAGAAGACTGAAGCTCATGAAACAGGAGAACACCACAAGGAAATCCGTTTGAACAGTAATTACTGCGCAAGTACATCCGAACTGTCATGAACAATAAGACATTTGGGTTTCGTTCTGTCAGGCATAACAAATACCTCCAATGTTGCCAGCTCCAAATCTGACTCTGACATGGGACAGAGGAGAGTGGTGACAGATGGGCAAAATTTAACATGCAGCTTGGATGGTCTTTGGGATGGAAGTCTTGTTATCTATAACTTGCTGCCAAGTCCTGCATGTTGCTCTGTAACAGATACCGCTGGGAAACTGTAGCCTCAGCCAAAAACACAGACTTGAAAGAACCAGATCTCCTCACTGTTGGTATTTGTAACATCTCATCCATACCAGGTTCTGCTGAAATAATGAAACAGTCACCAGTATCAATCTGAAAGTGAAAAGGCATTTTGACACACTAGACTGAATTGTTTTTGGACTTAGGATAGTGACTTATTAGATATGGAATTTGCCATTTCTAAAGCAATTCTTCTATAGTTTACTGAGTTATTTCAAATTCATTAGTCTTTACACCAAATCCTGCTCCAAATATCTTATTAGAATCACCTTTAAAGAACACCATATACACTTAGTATTCAATATCTAAAATCTGTTTTTATTTATTTGTTTATCAATGTATCCGTTGACCATTATGGTAACCACACCAACCTCGCCTTTGGCAGTTGAGTGCCACTATTTGTCCCCCTGCCACCAAGTACCCTCATTGCATTTAGGGTTTCCAATTGAGTGGCTGCAGTCCCCACTGCAAGGTCTAGCCTATGGAAAAGTGATCACAGAGCTCTTCAGGGGTTCTGGGGCTCCCCTCACAAATTTATTTCTCACAATATTGGTGATAGGCATGTCTTCTGGACTCTCCCAGTGTGGGTGAGTGAGTCTTAAATGACAAATCCACTCTTGCATTCCAATCTTCCTATGCTCTGAATCCCTTCTTCTACCAAAAACCGAGGAAGGTCCACAGTGGGCCATCTTTTGGTCCATGTGTCAGCCAACCAACCAAACAAATGGCAGGAGTCCTTTCTAACTCCCCAAGCTGCAATATAAAATGCAAGATCCCTGCTTACTAAGTCCATATCGATAAATTTGACCTAATCCAACTTTATGTTCTTCCCACCATCATCCCACAGCCTTTCTATCCATTCTCACACATGTTCCCTAGATTTAGGCTTATAGAAATTAGGAAACCCAAGCAGTTCTTTTGAAGTGTAGCACACCCTTCCACAGGTCACACTTTTTACCTCATTCTTGGAGGCCTGCTGGGACCTGAGTCTAGTGATAGGACCAGAAGCAAAGAGGGGTGGTAGGAACGGGTATTGAGGAGAATCAGCATTGTCTTGCCTGGCAACTGCCTCAGGGGAGGCCATTACAGTTTCCTTAAACAAGGCAGGATTAATCTTTTCAGTCAGGGGTGGAGAGGTCTCTACCACTGGGAGTGTGGAGGCCACTTCCACTGGCAAAGAAGACTCATCAAAATTTAGGGGCTCAATGTCCTCAGCCTAACCAGGATCTTCTCACACATCCTCATCCCAACTTACAGGACCTCATTCTTTCCAATCATTGCCCTGACTTTAATAGTAAACACCCCTTGAGGCTAAGAGTTCAACTTGTGTTGTAATTCTGCCACCACAGGATGCAACTAGGAGATAAGTCTCCTTCAACACACAGATAGAAGATCTTGGGTCATTTATGCAGCCAGAGCTTCATCTTGGAATTTGCATCTCTGAGCTCATCCTTGTCTTTCACCACTTTGTCCAGAGACATTAAGAGCATCCAACCAATGTCATTATATTCCTCAGTTTTCCAAAAATGTTCAAAAGTATCATATACAGAATCACTTGGCTCCTTGCTTCTTATAAGTGGTTGATTAGGAGTATCCAATGTAGCTATTTTATGTATCTCTATAAAACACTTCACACCAGAGACTATCCACGTTCTCTTTACTGCTAGAAATAGAGTCAGTAGCATCTTTAAGTCTAATCAGATTAGAGAGCCAATACCAGAAACAACAGAACCAATTCAGAAAACTCATCCTTAAAATTCCGCTCTTCTAGAATCACTCTTAGTACTAAAATCTGTATTAGTCAGGGTTGTCCAGAGAAATAGAACCAACAGGAGACAGATAAACAGATAAAAGAGATTTACTATAGGAATTGGCTCATGTGATTATGGAGGCCCAGAAGTCCCACTACCTGCCATCTGCAAGCTGGAGAATCAGGAAAGTGGGTGGTATAATTTAGTCATAGCCCAAAGGCCTGAAAACCAGAGAAGCCAATGGCATAATCCCATTCCGAGTCCCAAAGCCCAAAAATGGGGAGGGAGAGTGACAGTGCTGTAAGTCCCAGTCCAAGTTTGGAGACCCAAGAACCAAAAATGCCAACGTCCTCTAAGGGCAGGAGAAGATGGACGTCAAGCATAAAGAGCAAATTCACCCTTCCTCCACCTTTTCCTTTCTATTCAGGCCCTCAGTGAACTGCATCATGCCCCTCTGCACTAGTGAGGAAGATCTTCTTCATACAGCCTACTGATTCAAATGCTAATCTGGTCCAAAAACACTCACAGACACACCTAGAAGCAAGGTTTTACCAATTGTCTGGGCATTCATTAGCCCAGTCAAATTGACACATACAATGAGCCATCACGGTCATGTTTCAACACCAATATTTTATGTATATGTCACTATCTGTCAGACCAATATTTTATGAATATTTTTATGAGTATTATATGAATAGTTCCCTATATGTCATACCAGTGTTTTATAGACAGTTCACATTTCAGAGGACCCTACAATTACCTCCACCATCTCAGATTCTCTCTGAATCCCTAGGGACAACCCCGCTGAAGAATGAACCTTTAAAATGTCTCTGGAGCCTGCTGTATTCCTACCCCACACCCTGAAGGCAGTTCAAAAGGTCCCTGAAGTTAACTCAGAGTTTGGTGGCAACCAGCCAGTGAAAGCTGTCCTGTGATGCTAGTAGCTCCAGCATCCTCTGGAGATGACTGGATTGCCGTGAACCCACTACCTGCTAGAATAATCTAATTATGCCTAAGGGTTTCCACTGAAAAGTCTACTCCAGGCCCCTGTCACTTTCCCTGTGGGTGAAGTCGGCTATCCAGTGACTTTCAAACATTCTCTGCAGGTGGCTTTGTAACACATGAAGAAGTTTCTGAAATGTCAATCCTAAGGGACAAGTGTTCACGTCACCAAAGGAATACATCATAACCTCTGCACTTTCTGGATCTTTCAGACAAAAGCCAAAAGTTATGAAGGCCACAATGAAATTATTCCTGCTACCCAAAAGTAGATATTTCCAAAGAGAAGTATATACATGTTAGAAGAGTTAAGGGGATGAATTTGCACTATAGTAGCTCCTGCAAAGCCTGTCCTATGAATAAAAAGCCTTTAGTTTCTAAAGCCTGAAAATCTGGTAACATTCAGAGCATATGGATATTCATTTAAATAGGAAAAAAAAAAGTTCAAGTGTGACATTTCTTTTAACCCACAATTTTACAGCTGGAAGAAATCTTTACCGCTGTTAGAGGCCATAATGTGACAATTCAAGCAACCAAGCTTTAGGTCTGTAAATTCATCACTTTCCTTCTACTATCAAATTCCAACGTTTATTAAACATCTCCTCTCACACTACTCTGGGCATTATGAGTAAACCAGATTTGACCTTTAAAACAGTAGAGGCATCTGGATTATTTCAACTCATTTTCCTACTGGCAGTTTCTTTAGTTCCTTATTATATATTCATTTTCTATCTAACTCCACACACAAAATATGGGGGGAAAAAGTCTGAAGGATGCATGCATTTCTAATTTTTAATACTATAAAATATGTTTAACTAAGAACACCTGGCCCATAAGTATGGGTGTCTTGCCATACGAGATTTCAAAATGCTCCTTCACCCAGCTGCTGAATTGACTTCACAAGTACTGATTTCAATTCATATTTCTCAATTTCTATCCCTCTCAAAAATGCTCTTTCATACCCCAGCAGCTGTTCTAAGAGCATAACACCATTCTGGCCCAAACTCAGATCATTAAGATCAAAGATATATAAAAGAAAGCATGACTTTGGCCCAATGGTATAACTCTTAATGATACACATTCAGGCTCTTTTATCTCACGATCTCAAAGGGAATCTTCTTAGTAGGGTTCCACAATCATAACAGGTCTGGTGGCATGCAAAAGAGCTATCTGGTGCTGTTAGAAGGTCCAGCTCAGAGTCATAAGGCCATCATTGACTCTGCATAGATGGGATAATATTACAATCTGGGGAGAAAAGCATCTCCCTCTGGAACAGAGTCACATTTACTGGGGACTAAAAATTGGTTTGTAATCCCAGGTCATCTATTTTCTCCTTGTCCCATATTTTCTAAAAATAAAATAGGAGAACTAATGCTAACTGCTCCACTTCGAACTTAGGATTCTTGCTGTGGATAGGTTAGAAATGCGATTGTATCACGTCTTGTAAAGTCACCATAATGCAACATGTCCAGAAATTTTTGTCATTGTAAGAAACAGAAGACTATAGAATTATAGAAAAATGCCAACAAGGAAGCAAATCTGGATTCTGGTTCCTACTCAACCATTTAGTAATGTTGCCTCAAGTGAGACTTTTTTCCCCTGTGTATAAAGGACAAATGATCTTGTGAAATCTTTTTCATTCATTCATCCAGCCAATCATTTGTTCATCTGTTCCCCAAACATGTGGTAAAACCATTGGTTTCAGTATCATGCTGAGCATTGAGGCTTCCTGATATAAGGCAGTTCTATTGTGCCATATTCCTCTGTCACCAAAGAATCTCAAAGTGCTACTCTTGACAAGAGCAAGACTAAAAGAGACAGAAAATGCATTTATTTTGTCATCATCACCAAGTTCACTAGTTTCTCTTCTAAAATGAGAACAAATACATTTTATCTAATTTGGGACTATTTAGTAATACTTTTCCAGATAGATAAATTATCTATATTTATACTGCCTAAATAATAATGACTTTTGAGCTTATTATATTCTGAACACATCTGTTTAAGTGCCTCCCGTGCATTATCTCATTTAGTCTTCATAACACTTTATAAAGTAAGTAGTATTTGCATCCCAATTTTATGGATTACTCCACAGGGATAAATTCAAGAAGATGTGGTAGCTTACCCAAGTGGTAAAGATTTGTACCTAGGCCTGTCTGCCTCTGAAGCCAAGTTTCTTGAATTTGGATAAAAAATAATTTCAAACTTTCTGCATTTCCCAGCAAAGCCTGCTTCAGTATTTGCACTTATGCACATTAGTATTCAAAGCATAGATTTAGAAGGAATAGAACTATAGAAATGGAAGAAATTTTACAAACCATCTAGTCCAATCTATTCACTTACAGTTAAAATGTTGGCCTTGAAATTAGGGGTAAAAATACATATTGAATGAAAAGCTGAAAGAAGCGAGGGAAAATATTGAATAGGGAAAGGGACGTGAGGAATCTTGAAATTATCCATCTTTGTACTGCTCAGTACTTAATACAGCCCTTGGCAACTACTGAAAACTCAATACATGTTTGGTCAATTGGATTACATTACACATTATAGATTTTTTTTAAACTAGAGTTTCCCAAAGGTCAAGAGCGGCATGAGACACTTTCATCATTTGTTTAAGGCTTATAATATATTAAAAATGAAGAAATGACAAAACTGTGGTATATTTTAAGTGTTCAGTCCTATTAGTTGATCTTTGTAATTATCCCTATGACTTCATTTAGATATAAGGCCTAAAGTATGGGTTCTAGCCAGTGTGTAACAATGAAATACTATGAGATAATATCTCATGGAGGCCTTACAACAACCCTATTGTCCCGGTACATCATTATTCCCAATTACAGAGCAACAAAGAGTTTAGGTAACTCCTATCATATTCACACATTTGAAAGTGATGCAACATTTTATATTCTAACCCTTCAGATTTTCAAAAATCCAAAAGAGTGCTTATGTAAGATTATTTTTAATTAGCAAACACCAAAACACACTAATTTCAGAGACATTAAAGCATTAAACTGCCATTATAGTAAACCAATGAAATTTAAAGTAAAAGTTAAAACAAATTTTTCTTCCCTGGAGAGTTCTGAGTTCACTGATTCTAATAAACACACTTAGAGACATTGTGAGCACCATCTTTGTAAAATACACCTAATAGATACAGTACTAAACCATGTGGATGCTTAGAGATTCCTCACGTGTTGATTACCCAGATGCATGTTAGATGTTGCAGGAATTAGATTGATATTATCTCCTTATTATGCAAAACCATGGAAAACATTTAATTAAAACTTAATTAAAATTCCATGATGCTTCAACCCCATGGAGTCCATTTTTCAACAGCAAGCAGCAAAGAAAGGCTTCAGGAAAAAACTGCTTTTGAAAATGGTGCATAGGAACTCACTTTAGCACCTACACCTCTCTGACAGACCTTGCATCTTCACAAATACTACTTTTCATTTGCATCAGAGTCTAGAGTGACAGATTTATACTAAAACTGCTGATTATCAATTATAAATTAATATATATGTTTAGATCAATTACTGATGCTTCGTTTCCTCCAGAGTTTTTACATATAATTTCAAAATATATGAGAAAATACATGCAGCATTATGTCCGCCACATAGTGGGCTCTTAGTAAATATTTATGTAATGTAACTAACAAACATCAGATATGTGTAGATTAAAAACTCTAAAACCATGATACGATTTTTTCCTAAATATTTATGGCAAAATATGTAAACTATCAGTTGTTGTTAGTCACAGATGATCCGCAGAAAATATTATGCTGAGCAAAAGAAGCCAGGCACAAGAGACAGCAGACTTTACGATACCGTTTATAGGAAGTTACGGAACAAACATAGCTAAGCTACGGTGAAAGATAGCAGAGCAATGGTTGCTGGGGTGGTGGTGGGGGCTCAATTCAGAGGAGGACAGGAAGCAGCAGGAGAAACTTCATGGTGATGACACTGTTCTCCACTTTGACGGCAGTGTGGGTTACACAGATGTGTGCAATTTCAAAACACATTAAACTGTACACTTACGATGTGTGCATCTTACTCTGTGTAAATTATATATCATGTTTTAAAAGTAAATAAGTATATATACAGACATAATTCATCCTAAGGAGATTAGTCCTCCAAATTCGACGTTGCTGTAGCTCAGTTTTGGGAACTCCTCCTTTGGAAGTGCGTTCAGAAACGACAGCGTATTTCTCTGATATCAATGGCAGCAAATCTCCTAGGGGCGAAATTAACTTTCAGAAATATCCAGCATCATTCAGGGTCAAGTCAGCTCATTACAAGTGATTAAACTGGAAAAGAACATTTTTGCTTGTCACGCTGGAGGAGTGACTAATTTAACAAGCCTGATTTTTCTCACAAACTGATTACTCACACACAAACACAAACATAAACAGTTACTCACACTGATTGGTATGGTAAATTCAATTTAAGCGTTCCAAAAGCCTTTGCTTAAATGTAGAGGCCCCGAAATAAGTGTCAAAGCCTCCCTAATTCACTACTTTAAAGGGAATAACTTTAACTACATGCAGAAGGGATGGTAGAATGCAATTGCCCTGGTAAGTTAATTATACACATTTGGTGATGCACCATACTAGAAAAGAAATGCCCCATATTTTTTCTTCATTCTATAAAGTCCAAAAGACACAGATAGTCTCAGATGAAATTTTCACTTGCAATTATGCTCAAATATAATCCCTACTAACAGGTAAGAGGTCCTCTCTATTATATTTCATTTATCATCTAATATGTATAACAGAGTGATCACATTTGCTCCCAGTACTCCTCCCCAGTAAGACTGTAACAGGATAGAATGAATCTTTAACTCACCATATGGGATAGTAGTCTCTACTATCACACCATTATTTTATTCCATTACTGGGAAGGATGACATAGATTCTCATAATGTTAAAAAAATAAAAGAAGCAACTGCCAGAATGACTGTAGCCCAGCCCTGGGAAAGAACAGGGTATCTAAACTTAAACTCATTATAAACAATGATAAATTCTTTGGCTAAGTATATTATGAAAACTGAGTTTACTCTTTTATGATCAAAATTTTTTGGTGGGGGGAGGCTAAAAAAAGCCTCCCAAACTGAAAGAGTCAGTTTTGTGGAATAAGCAATATATTTGAAGTTTTAGTTTTTTATCAGATGCAGTGAAACACAAGACAGGGTCATAGTTTCTTTACTTTAAATATGAGAGGGTTGAATTAAAGGGCCTCCAGAGTCCCTGCCAATGCTATCATGCTCTTTGTCTATGACTCTCTTGCATCTAAGTGAGATAGTTGCTGGGAACCAAGCAAAGTTGCTACTGTTACTGTCTTAAGTTAGTGCCACACAACGTGACCAAATAAGTCAATGAAACGTAGATGCATAATCTGGATGTCCCCTTCACAAAATCACAATTTTCTACACAGGGAGCTAATAGAATGAGCGAATGTATTCTGGGGATTTCAAAAGAATTTAAGGATAATTCTGTTAAGTGTGATATTATATCTGTTTTTTAAAATTTATGTAGCATTTCACAATCATTAAATACACTGCTAATAGTTTTAGTAGATGTTAATCAACAATGTTCCCTGGTACACTGGGCATTTCAGAAATTAGTAAAATGGTTTCACTTCTGCATAAAAGTATGAAAGCACTGGATGTAAAGAGTACTGATGTAAAGGTCAGAATTCTGAATTGTTGGTCTGCTTCTGTCCAATCCTGTTCCAATCTTATTTTCAAAGCTCTATATTCTAAATTGTGCACCTCCCAATGCCTACAGATTATCCTGTTCATATTTCTATAGAAAGGCATCTCAGAAAGATGAAAACGTATGCTATTTTTACAATCTTTCATGAAGAGTCCTCAAACTGCCTTAATAATTCATTCTAAAATGTAACCACTGTCATTGTCAGGAAATTATCTTTTATGTCAAACATAAACTATATCACCCCACAGCCTCTTCCTGGTGGAGTTAAGACAGTCCCAGACCGTTTTCCCTGTGGGTCTTGTTGTCTAATACCTTCTGTAACAACATCCTATTTTAATCTTTGTGATTCTTTGCCAAGATTTGTAAGGCCCTCTTAAAACCAGATTCCATATTCTAACGGCAAACTACAACCCACAGGCCAAATCTGCCTGTTTTTGTAAATAAAGTTTTACTGGGACACAGCTATGATCATTCAGTTGTGCATTTATGTATTGTTTAACGCAGCTTACGTGCTTGCAACAAAGACTGCATGGCCTTCAAAGCAAAAATTATTTACTATCTGGCCCTTTACAGAAAAATTTGCAGACCCTTGACCTAGTTAATGAAGTTACTTAAAATGCATGATTACTTCAGGGCCTCAATAACATAACATCCTAAAATATTGATGGATGGCAAATGCTTAATAGTGTCATACGAGATGTGCAAGGCAAGTTGATGATCAGTTTCCAGCAGGGGAACTCTTTTCCATAAAAAGTGGTAGATCTTCTCTGATAATTGGGGCACACATAGGAACACAGAGAGCTTCAAAATTCTCTTAGTAAAGGCACACTGCGGCCATGCATTCCTGAGACTGCGTCACCTCCCTATGACCCACCCTCTTTCCCCTGCTGAAGAGCATATTGTGTATATCTGAAGACACCTTATCAGATGCTTCCAGGGTCAGGAAGACCATATGAATGAATGGAGCAGGCTGGCATGAGACTGTAGAGTGTGGTGGAGACTGTGGAGAACACATCCGCCCAAATGTGTTAGCACTGATCTGCTCCAAATGACTGCTGTGCCATAATATGGGCCCAGGGTAGATAGGTCTTCAAATTTTTCAAGGAAAACTGAAAATCAAGGTTCTCATTTCTTAATAGACCGTGAGGGCCAACACTGTATGGTGCAAAAGAACCTCACCTTTGTCCACCCAGGTTGCAAAAATCTTTAAGATGTACTTGTCGATTGAGATACACCTATTGAGGAGACTTGACTTTAATTAAAACTCTTATTTTAGAAAACAAGAAACTAAGGCTTAGAAAGATTAAATTATTGGTCTAATTGCATTGAGTACAGCGAGCCCAGGGCTATAATTCTAGTCTAGTGCCACTTTCAACACACCACTCTACAAATGCTGCTCAATTTAGACACACTCAAGGGACCCACTGAGACTCTGATAAAAGCTATGGACCCTATGAAAGAAAAATACACATAAGTGTAAACCCATAAAACATTGGCTCATAATTTCAAAGATTTCATACGCTCACAAAGCTTATTGTTGAACTTCTCCTCAGGGAGCCATGGACACCAGGTTTAGTACTTTTTGATTCTTCAAAGAATCCATAGTCCTTTAATAAAGTCACATAAAAATAATCAAAAGCCTTTATAATATTCTAGATAGGTTTCATCTACTGCTTCAACTCATTTATGTCACCATTATGTCACTTCATTCTACAAGAGTAAATTCTTCAGACAGAAAAAATTCACAAACTCGTAACAGTGGTTACATAAAATTCTTTGTTATGACTTAAAGTGCTCAAAACTTGTGTCAAAATAAATTATAGTATCTTTTAGAATAAATTATCATTTGCAACCAGTCTAAAAGATACGGAGAAAATCTCTCCTTCTTTGGACACATTGATTTGCATTTATTTTCAAAAGCATCTTGCTAGGCAGCCTCCTCCGGACAAAGTGAGCAGCTGTCCCTCAACCTCAGAACACCTTGAGCACAGGCCTTCTTGCTCTGCTTTGGGATTTTTTCCTTACCTAGCTCTCCAACTCTACTGTGAGCCTTTTCGAAGATGCACAGTAACTTATTAAGCTCTGGGCACCATGCCTGCCACATAAGAAGCTCTCTATTAATGCTGGATGAGTTAACATTGTCCTCCCAAGAGATTTCACCTTGTCGGGGTTAAGTTGAGGGCTCCCCTGAAAATATGACACTAAGATACAACCAAGATAAGGGTAGTATTTTGGTATTTAGTATTTTGTCTCTTTTATGACTTTTCCTTTTTTATAAAGGAAATAAGAAATGGATTGATTTTGAAAATATTTCTCTATGGAAGAATTGTAGGGAATTAGCATAGAGGGGAGAAGGTTATAAACCATTTCCAAAGGCATGCCTGGCAGGACAGAAGTTAATTGTGGAAGAAAATTTCCACTGTCATTCACCTGGTACAAATTTCCCAGTGTCCCTTAGGATGGTAAATGAACACATAACACACCAATCACTCTGTCTCGATGCTATTTCAGACAAGGGACCCACTTTTGTACTTACTCTAAATTTTGAAAATTATCTTATATTATATAAAACAAATAACATATATATAAAAGAAATTATTAAAAAGGAGAAAATAAAGAAAATGTAGATAGGGGCCAGCCCTGTGGCCGAGTGATTAAGTTTGTGGGCTCTGCTTCCGTGGCCCAGGCTTTCGCTGGTTCGGATCGTGGGCACAGACATGGCACCACTCATCAAGCCACAATGAGGTGGGGTCCCACATGCCACAACCACAGGCACTCACAACTAGAATACACAACTATGTACTGGGGGCCTTTGGGGAGAAGAAGAAGAAAAACAGAGAAAATGTAGATAAAATTAGAAAAATACAAATGTTCAATCCATGGTATCCTCAGTGTGAGAATAATAAAACACAGTTTTGTATATTTTCCTAAATTGGCTTCTTAGAAAAGTTTATTTTGAACGCAATTTTACAAAAGATTTTAGAATAAAAATGCATAAATTATTAGCAAATTCAATATAATTATTACTAAGCATCTGTATCACACAAAGTGCTGTACCATTGTCTTCCTATCCGGGAGAGGCAGAGAAGTATAGAAACCCACCGGAGCCACCTGAAAAGGGCTAACATTGGGCAAATCTGGGATAATTTGAGCATTGAAATAAATAAATGAGAATAAAAGATTATAACACACTGAAAAAGCATCCATTAGTCTGCCTTGATACAAATAAATAAATAAGCAAATAAATAAATAAATAAGGAAAGTTATTCTTTACAATAGAAATCCAACTAACAAATGTAGAAGGAATAATTAAATTAGAAAAATCAGTATTTGGCAAAAACTATCAATAGATGCTAAAATCGGTAGGTAAAAATTTGAGAAGCAACAGATTATTTCCATTGCTTCAAAATATTTCAAAACCAAATACTTACTAACTACAAAAAAACTCAGTAACTTTACAGTGGTGAAAGCTGGCAGACACCACCTTAAGCAAGTGATCAAAGTTAACATCACCAATAATGGGAATTGACCTCATGCGCCTCCTGAGATGATGCACTGAGAAAACACCATTTTTGTGACCCTCCTGCCAAGAACATAAAAGCTAAATCCATTCATAAGGAAATCTGTCAGCCAAATCCAAAATGAGGGACATTCTACACAATAATGAGCTGTATTATTCAAAAATCCCAATATCTTAAAATACAAAGAAATATTTTCTTTCTGGATTAATGAGGGAGTTTTCCATATTACAAAGACCAAAGAGACGTGACAACAGAATACAACACAGGATCTGAGATTTCCTTTTGCTATAAAAGTCATTGGGCCAATTGGTGAAATCTGAATGAGGTCTACAGATTATAGTACTGTATCCATGCTAATTCCATGATTTTGATAATTATCCTATGGTTATGTAAAAGAACTTATTTGTTCTTAAAAAACACCCACTGAAGTGTTTAGGGACAGCAGGTCTGCAACTGACTATAAATGATTAAGAATATTAAATAAAATACACAAATACATACACGTGTGTATTACACACACATCTGCCTAAGTTTTAATCAATGATTCCTTTTGATTTTAACCTTATTTGAAGTAAGAAAAACATACAAAGACTTTTTTGTTTACTCCGCGTCCTTTGTGTTAGTAATTTAGGAGCACTGGGCAAGGAAAAAGTAGAGCAGTTCAAGTATAATTCAAAACAACAATTTTAGGTCTACCGTACTACAGAAAATCCTGAGTTACTACAGGCAGGCAGTAAATTTGGTCTGTATCAAACCTTCTTCATTTTCTATTCTGACCCACAACTCCTTTCTCCAAGAAAAAAAATCTATATACTCTATGGATAGATACAGATATATGGATATTTTAAACCAATTTACAAAGGGAAGAACCCTTACCCACACTGTACCAGTCATTTCAAAAAAAAAGCAAAGCAACAAACAATAAAATACCAAAAGTAGCATACATTGGTCATTTCAATAGCATCCAACCTCCCCCTTCCCCCATTTCCTGTAATCACTGTGGTCTCTCTTTGGGGAAATTGTCCATTTGGCCTAGTTTTGGCAGTAGGGCCTACTTTGTGCGGTGGCCTCCACTAAGGAGCAGAAGAGGATGTGTTTTCCATTACCCTCTCCCTGGTAGCCTATGGGGCACTTGCTTCCGGCAGCTTGAATCATGAGTCAAGAAGAACTGCTGAAGGCCAAATTCCTTGCATCAGCAGTGGCCATGCACAAACCAGACTTCTGCTGTTGCCTGTAGTTCCTGCTTCCCCCCAGCTCCATGGTTTCTGCAAATTTTCCCTCCCAGACTCTCCACCTCTCCATCAATTTGTGCGCCCCTCTCCTCCCCGACTAGCCTTCCAGTGAAATCCTTTTAGGCTTAAAATAAGCAGCCAGTTTCTGTTACTTGGAACCAAGAATTCTAACTGACAAAAATTTATTAGGATTTCTTAAATCTCAACATAAAGTAAGTAACTGTTAGCTCTACTAATAGGAACCCAATAGGGGTCTGTTTACATGTGAGCAAATCTCTTTGGGGCACTTGCAAGTGTGGAGAGAAGATTGGCTTGACATTTGGGCTTGGCCTCTCTGGCTATTTAGAGATAGGCTCCCATACAGATTAATTCCTATAAGAGGCAATTAAAGCTAAATTCTTTTGATGTGCTGGAAGTTGAGATAAAGATGAAAAACTACCCGACTCTCACTAAATTTGCTAAAACATTTTAATTGAACATGTGGCTGTTTCCAGAAACTGTCCACCTGGTAGAGGCTCTCTTTACCTGAAAAAGTGCAATCACTGTTGGCAACTCACAGACTATCTCTAAAATACCATCCTCCAACACTTCCTCCAAAAATAAAATTTCTTCCTCTAGAGGCTATTTTTCTGTCGCTAAGAAAAGTCTTTGTTTTCACAAAGCAAGTGGATTGCATACTTAAAACTTTCAGTCAGTTTTCCCTTACAAATGTAGAATGAAAAGTAATTGAAAATGCTGCTAATTAAAAGGAAAGTATCATTTGCCCTTTAGCTGCAAATAATATCAAAGCATGTTCGATGGTAACGAAGCGCAGTAATAACTAGCCTGTCGTGATGGTAAAACAGGCACATCACACCGGTAGGTCAGAATTCCTAAAACAGTGATAGGTCCAAAGACACAAGACCTTTATTTTATAGAGGTCACACAAGACCTTGTTCGTGCTCAGATGTGCAAACGCAGCTGTGTCTGTGACTTTGATCCAAATTTATTTAAGTTATGAAGCTTTCTCGGGTACTCTTTCATGATAATTATTTTGTGAGAAAAATCATTCTCTAGACGCATCTACACATTTGAGGAGTTCGCAATTTTTCAAAAGAATTTACACCGTGCTGATTTTCTTTTCCAAAATGCTAATCTGAGCAAGTCAACCCCTGTGTAATCTTCTAATGATTGATCACTGCCCACAGGATAAATTTGGGCACCTTGGCATGAAATGCAAGTCCCTCGATAACCTGCTTGCTGTTAATCTCCCACTATTTCCTTTCCTACATTCTTACAGCCCTTCACCCCCAAATCTTCACACATTGCTCTCACTTCTCAGGGCCCTTGCAAACTCTCTTTCTGCTCCCTGAATGCCTCTTGTGTCTCTCTATCTGTTCAAACTCTACTCATGAGTCAAGATCTAAATCTGTATCAAATGGTCCTAGGAGCACAAAGGAGAATCAAGTTAAATGATGGAAGTGAAATTTTATCCACAGTAAACAATAAATATGTGAGAGTGATTATTATTTAGTATACACTATGTGCCAAGCTCTGTTCCAGGCTGAAAATATAACATTGAACAAAACCAACAAAGATCCCTGCCTTCATGGGGCTGGCATTCTAGTAAGTGATGACAGAAAATATAAAATAAGTAGATTGTATCGTCTCCCAGTCAATGACAAGTGCCAGAGAGAAAAAAATTTAATCAGGGTAAGAAGGATGGGGAGTGCCCAGGGAACAGTTGTAATTTTAAAGATAGTCAAGACACCCCCGTGAGAAGGAGACGTTAGACAGGAGGAGCCCATCACACAGATATCTAGAAGAGCACAAGAGCCACAGAGGTAAAGCTAGAGCCGGTTCTCAGCCCGAGGCAGGAACTTGCCCTGCACATGTGAGGAACAGCAAGGAGGCCAGTGTGGTTGAAAGAGGGAGACAGAAGAGGAGAAGTCAGAGGAGATGAGTTCAGAGAGAGAACAGGGTGGCGAGGGAAGATCATACAGACTCTTCTGCGCACTGGGGCAGTGGGGAGCCATGGCAGAGGTTGATCAAAGGAGGAACATGCTCTGGTTATGCTTTCACCAGGATCACGCTGGCTGCTTTGTAAGAAGAGAAAGGAGAGCAAAGGTGGAAGCAGGGAGCCAGTTAGGAGGCCGATACAATAATCAAAGCGAAAGACGACGGTAATTTGGATGAGGGCAGTAGCAGTGGAGGTGGCAAAAAGGGAGAGGTTCTGGACCTAATTTGAACGTAGAATCAAAAGGATTTTTTGAAAGTTTGGGCATGGGATGTAAAAGAAAGAGAGAAGTCAAGGACGACATCCAGATGTGTGGCCTGAGCAACTGGAAGTTGTTACCATCAAGGAGAAGGGGAAGCCCCTGGGAGTAGCGAGCTCAGGGGAAAGACGAGGAGCTGAGTGCGGACATGTCCAGTCCTCTTTGAAAAAACAGGGATGGCGAAATGGGGGTTGAAGGTTCTCTCAGTTTTAAAAATATTTGGGCCTAAGAATAGGCAAAATACCATGCATTCCCTATCATCAAAAAGCTCATCACACTTGCACCATCATACCCACACTATTAAGAGAAGACAAACTCTATACAGTTAAGATGACACCAGAATAAAATTAAAGGCTAGTGCTAAATAAATAAAGCACTAAGGCAGATATCAAAACATGTGACACCAACAAGTTTTAGGGCTGTCTGCGTCAAGACACCACTACAGACCTTGTTAGCTCCTCCACTTATATACATGAAAAGTAGAATTTCAGATTTTAAAAAATCATTAAGACTCCCATAGAAAATATGATTCAAATCTGCTCATGAAAAAAACTTTCTGAACAATTCTACCATAAAATCTTCAAGTAATGTGATGCCCAGAGGCCAAAGAAGGGAGCCCAGAGACCCTTTTCCAGAATACGCTGTTAGTTCAGGTGAGGACTAAGTATTCGAATTCAGATGTAAACACTTGTACCACATATTTTATCCTTGTTTGCTGCCCCACCAGGTGATTTACACCTAGATTTAAGCTGGAGTCCTTGGACAACCTCAGTCTGCTTGGCTAACGATCAACAAAGCTGTCCTTCCCTAAGGAGCTGGACCTTATAATTACTTATTTGAAAAGCCCTCTGTCATTTCTCAAAATGGCAAGTTATCATGAATGTGATATTTTCTGCTTTTTTCATACCTCCAAGTTTTTAGAGGTTTTTGCAAACCTCTCAGTATATTTTATTCTTAGACATTTAAATTGAAAAATAGTTACACATAAAGATCTTAAGGAGTATAAATTAAAACTGTATGCCAACACATGCACAGTGTCCCACCTTTCAAAGGCTCTCAGTCCAGGCAATCATATAAAGGGTAGAAACTAGTTGACTATATTAGTAACCATTATTATTTACTGAAGTTTGACCTTATAAAGCTTTGAATTTCAGTGGATTTCACCATACAGATTAAATCATGAGTAAACTGACTTTATTATTTTCATCTTCCTAACCTACTTTACCATCAAATTTCAAAGTCTGGGGCCAATTTGGAGGAAAAAAATAGCTAAGTGCGTAAAAATATTCTGATTTGTATCCACTTTAAATAGGGACACAAATGTGATGCTTCAACTGAAATCAACTGTTGCCACTTCCTTCTCTCCCATCAGCCAACCAACAACACACACACAAAGAAACATGTATACCTCTCTGCTGGTTGAATGGATCAAGAAGCACGTAAGATCACGAATCTGCTGAAACTCCACCACCACCAATAAAAAATTAAAATATGTGTCTCCCAGGACTGACAGCAGAATTAAGGCAGGAAAGCCATAGTTATTAATTCAAGGAGTAAAACACAAAGCCAGGTATGAGGTGGGTTCTTTTTTAAGATAAAGTGACATTTCCTATAACCTCTGGACCATGAGTCTACAGGTCTGATATATATAATTTCTTCAGAAATTGAGAACACAAAATTTGTGTGGGACAGCAGTAAATTGGGGTCGAAAACAAAGGTTCCTGTTTGTCTCTGAATCAGTTCTGCATTGTTCTGATTATATTTTCATGCAGTGGCCCATAGGTGGGTATTAATAGGCTTTTTGACAATTATCTGTAAAGGATGCAAAAGCAGCACCCATAGCCTGACCACTGAATATTGTCTTTTCAAACTCTGTCAGCTTCCCTAAGCTTGGAAACAGCACAAGATTACTGTGAAGGAAAACAGATTCAGGTCAGCAACCCTGAATATAAGAGCTCCGCTTGCAATATATTTGTAATAGGGAGAAAAGCAATTGCCCATGAATACCTGGTGAACCAAAAGCAATTAGATTTACAAAAAAAGGAAACTGTTAGAAATAAGTTTTCCATAAAAACAAACGGCACAGACACTATTCCCACTGCTGAAACACATCACAACTGATAGCGTTTGTATCAGAACGTTCCAAACTTGTTAAAAATAAACAGCATCATTTTTATTCAAGATGGCTAAGAAATAAAGTTGGTGTTTTCAACTTTGTTGATACTGTGCTTGCGGTCTGTAGGGATGCATTGAAGAGGTGAATCCAAAGTCCCCAAAGTCCCTCAGACAAGGTAGGGCTTAAATCTCTCAACAAAATGAAATCTAACACTGTTCCTTTAATGCAAGATGGGAAAGAGAGTATGAGTAACAGTTTAATCAACCCCCAACAGCTAAATGGATAGATGAGAGTAGACAGGAGAAGCAGAGCCGCCTGGCACAGAGAAGAAAAAGAAAAAACCTGAGCAATGCCTTGTGTTATCAAGAGTGTTTTTCTTCAAGGTTTGCAAAACACTTGAAACGACTTCTCTAATTAATCCCTAGTACATTTTATGGAGGGTCGGCTGGGGTGAGAGAGGTTATCTCCAATTATATATAAGAAAACAGGAAGGGTAAATCCCAGCCTGCTCAAGGTCATACAGGTGAGAAAGCCAGGAAGAGAACTCAGATTTCTGGGCTCTATCTCCTGCATGCAAGCTGCACCAGACCTCTGAGTTCCTATGTCCTTCTTTAGGTGAAGGTTTTGCGATGAGCAGAGATTAAAAATATACCAAACACAAATGAAATCACCCACCTGGGACCCAAGAGGGCTTTTTCTTTTGAATCATACTTTTAAAAAGAGGCAGATCTTTTTATTTTAATTATTCTTTTGATTTATTAATCAACACAATGCAAGACAAATTCTTTCAACATTTTTGAACCTCAGCCTGGTAACTCTAAGCTACATGCAAAGGGAGCTGTGATTTCAGTCAGCTAATGTTATCACACTTTAAAAAAAAACAAAATGTATTTATTGAAGCACACAAAGAAATTAAGAAAATGATTACCAATTATCTTGGCAAGGATTCCTTAATTAATTGCCAGCACTAATACCATGTTATCTTCCCTATTATTAAAACAATGCGACTTCTATTAAAAACTATTCATTAAAGATTCATTCGTTCCTTATTGCATCCCGCTGTTTCATATCTTATGTAGCTAAAGGGCTGCTTCCTGGAGTATGAGGCACTGCTGTGCGAAGAAGCAACACGGACTACAGAATTTATGGTGAGACGTTATGCTTCCGAATGCTCTGTCTACAGTATTGTAAGCATGTTACTTAGAAAAGCAAACGGAGCTAATGTCTAGAGGTCTGGGGGGTGTACGTCTGTCTGTCTGTGTCTGTGTGTATACACAAGCTCTTAAACTCTAAGATGTTAGTATCTCCTGCAAGTACCTCATTCTCTTGGGAATTCTAAGGCCAAGAACTGCCCTTCTTGTGGAAAAGTAAGCTGATAGCACCAAGGGCTTGTTAGAATGAGAAAATTGTTAGACCTTCCAAAAGTAACCTGCCTATACTCCCCTCATAGATTTATAGCGGTGGTTCTCAGTTTTGCTCCCCAGGCCACTTTTGAGAATATTTGGGGATACTTTCGGTCTTCACAACTGGAGGAGGGTGCTGGTGGCATCCAGGGAAGCTGCTAAGCATCCTAATGCACAGGACAACCCCCATGACACAGAATTGTCTGGTCCCAAAATGTCAATAGCGCTGCCATTGAGAAACCCTGATTTAGAGGGAAAACATTGGATTTCTGCTATCAGTAGCCACTGTTGCTCTTAGCCAGCTCAGTCATAGCTGTGACAGAATTTAAGTTGGTACTTAGGTAATGTTACTAAGATAACTAGAACCTAGGGATTCTTTTCTACATTTCCCCCATAAATGAGGCAAAGAAGGAATGGAGTCATTAGCTAACTAAGGATTTCTATAATTGCCACTTAATGCCCCCACCCTCCACCTCGCCCCCAACACACTCCTAATGCTAAGAATGGCTAATGTTTTATTAAGTTAGGAAGAATAAGATCCTGTGTCTCTGACACATTTGAATCGAAGCCAAGGAGACAAAACCAAACCTTAGTCTGCAACCTCCCTTGGGAAATCTTTGTTCATTTTAATACTTGTTCAGTCAGCTGTCTGCCTGAATGACAAGGTTTTTATCTCTAATGTGAGTGGCTTTGAAGGCTATTGCATTATCCATTCCTCAGCAATTGCTGCTGAAACCACAATGTTGCAAACTGATAATTAAATCCAGCTGCCTCTGCTATGAATTCAATCATATCAACATTAGCAGAAATCTTAGTGGTTGTTGGTGGGTTTCTTCTTCCATTTCTAGACAACATAATTAACTTCACTAGCCTTCTCACACTAAACAAAACTCAGAGTTAAGGAATACTATGAATTAAACCACTATACATACTATTTGGGCAAAGGCATGCAGTTGGACCATTAGGATACTGAATTGGCACCAATGCACTGCTTATTTGTGTCCAGCCATTTGACCTAATACACGTTAATATCACGTTGAACCTATAGGTATAGTTTCAGATTCCACTTACAAAACCTCCCGTTAACAGACAATTTATCACTCATGAAAAATTAACTCCAGAACATGTGAACAAGACAGCGATCATAATGCAAAAGAGCCAACTTGTCAGGCATTGAAGTGTGCCCACTAAAACAATTTAAAGTGCTTTCATATCATTCGAACTAACGGAAAAGAAATATATTCTAAGTGACTTAAAAATAACCTATCACCATTCAAATATTTGAAAACCATCTTATTTTAAAATTGTGATGGCACCGTAAGAGTACTTAGCCCAAAATGCACTTTAATGAAAACCATTTAATTAGTATTTGACATTGTTAGAAGGGAGAAAAATTTTCTGTACTGAGTAGCATGTTTACTTGCACAAGTGCAACAGTTGCTTTATTTTTACAGACCAAAAATTTTAAAATAAGTAAATAAAAAGACAAATATTACTACAACCTTGATATAAGTATGGTTTATTCAACAAGGAGTGACTGCACTCATTTTCTATTGCTGCTGTAACAAATTCCCACAAACGTAGTGGCTTAAAACAACACAGACTTCTTATCTTATAGTTCTGTAGGTCAGAAATCCCACATGGGTCTCACTGGGCTGAAATCCAGGTGTTGGCAGGCAGGGTTCCTACTGGAGGCTCTGGAGGAGAATTTGTTCCTTTGCTTTCTCTAACTCCTGGAGGCTGCCTGCATTCCTTGGCCACTGGCCCTGTTCCTCCATTTTCAAAGCCAGCAGCATAGCATCTTCATATTGTTCTCTCTCACCACAGCTGGGAAAAGTTCTCTCCTCTAAAGATTCATGTGATTAGATCACACTGACCCAGATAATCCAGGATAATCACCCCATCTCAAAGTTCTTCACCTTAATCACATCTGCACAGACCCTTTTACCAGGTAAGGTAATATATTCACAGGTCCTGGGGATTAGGACATAGACATCTTTGGGGAGCCATTATTCCGCCCACCACAGTAACTGTTTACTAATATTTCATATCAAACAAATTATAAAAATCAGATACATGTCTCTGGATATAAGAATTTTTACCTTTAAGAACTCAGTATCCTTTTTCTTTTAATCACATGTTAACAGAAGAAAAAGAAAGTGTCTTTCCTAAGAAACATTGGCAATGAAATTTAGAGTACTAAAAGCATAACTGAAAATAATGTCATAGGAGAAAGTGAGAGAGAGCAACTGTAATGGACATCAGTTTGATCTGGAGTCCCACAGGACTGTCTGCTTCACATTCTTCTGCCATCACAGGTGTTGTGAGTCCTAAGGATTTAGCAGCATAAACAGAATGTCACCAATCTCAGAATGTCTTGATGACAAACTTAACATCCAATAATCATTCTCTTACCCATTTGGGGGTATCCTATGACTTTATATGCTACTTTTCATACTTCTTCACCCCATGAAATATATGTTTTGTTACTGTGCATACATCATCAAGGTAGGTGGAAATGATGGTTTCTTTAGGTGCCATTGCATGGGAGGGACCTTTGTTTGCTCTGCTCTCTGGACACAGGACACTTAGCTATGAGTACCAGATTTTGATCCACCAGTTAACATATTTCTCCTTAGCAATTCCCAAAAGAACTTTGTAAGGTCAAGAATAGACTGATTGAAAACGACTAAATCAACACTAGATGATAGACTACTAGTAGTTTATGTAAGTGGAATATACACCCACAATAATTAGGAATTATGCAAATATAAAATGTAACGGGGCTCATTCATTCACCAAATATTCACTGAGTGCTTCCTCTGAGCAAGGTACTGTTCTAGACACTGAGAGATCAGCAGTAACAAAACAGACAAAAATCCTACCCTTAAAGAAGCTTCCATTCTTGTAGGGTAAGCAGTCAATACACAAGAGATACAGTATATCAGACAGAGTTAAATGCTAAGGAGAAAAATGAAGGTGAGTGGGGGATGGGAAGCATGAGTGGGGACAGGAAGTAGCACAAAAGGGAGGAGAAGTTTTAGATAGGAAGGCCAGGGCAAGCCTCACAGAGAAGGTCACAGTGTTCAGTGTGGACTGACACCTTATGAAGCAGGACGAGCTTAGGGGAAACACTACCGCGCGGATCTGCTCCGATTTGTATTCTTCTATTGACATTTTGGTCAGGTGTCACCTGCTGGCGGTCTTCTGAATCCCATATTGGAACAAGTCCCATATTCATCTTGGCTTGTTCACATCTGCGTGATTTATATTACCAACTCCTGAGACTTCTCCCTCCATACTAATAGTTTTGCAAAGCTTAGCATTTAAAGTCCACTGTGTCTCCATAACTTCGGCTATTTCCATACCTATTTACCAAAACCTAGATACATACAAGTGTAGGCATTTTAAGGAGGCACAACTCTCCTCCGTTGTATGCACTTTAAAATACCTATAGTCTTTTTAAAGTCCTTTCTTGGCAATGGTTGTGTTTTAATGGCCTGGTTCATGGCACATTCACTCTAAATCATAACAGCCACCATTTCTGAATGGCGGCACAGGATAGATACCTGGTTCTCTGTAAATATTTGCTGAATGCGGGCCCTCTCATGTATCAGGTTTTTGGCATACAGCATAATCTTCATTTCAACCTTACAAGGTGAGACTTACAGTCCCTATTTTGTAGGCAACAAAACAGGCTGAGAAAGGTTAAACCAGTTTCCTAAGCTTACATAGCTGATAAACCTAAAGGGAGGAGCTCTGCCTGAGTCCCTTCCCCAGCAGGGTGTATCTCGGCTGGCGCATCACCCGCCCCCACCGTCCGCCACCTGGGCCCAAGGATTATCCCAGTACTCCTTACTCCACCACAGGGTAGCAGTGGGATAAGTCATGCTCTCCTGGCTTCCTGGGTATTTTTTTATGATCTAACTGATAATCCACACTATATTTGGGTGTTATGGTAGTACATAAAGATAGAAAGTAAAATGGATATTATTTGGAATTCTTTGAGAATGAACCATTCTGGGTAAAAAAAAAAAATTCTAAATAGGTAAGCTCTAAACTTTCATACCCCAAATATAATTTTTTTAATAGAAATACTTCTAAAATATACCATGAATCCTGCTTCTTATACATAAGACACTGAGTGAACATTACTCACTATCATCTTCACTACTGGATAATCACTGGGTCATTAATTACTCACCATGTTCAATATGTGCTTGGAGATACAGATGCACATATAGTTTTTCCTATGAATATAACCAAGTCTAGAAAACATCCACCCAATTGGGTGGCTCTATGGTTGACTTGGCCCTTTCATATAAAGGTAAATGAAGAACATACCTGGCTGCCAGACATTGTAGCACAACCACCTTTCTGCCAAGTCAGTTTTGATGACAACAAAGATGACAATGATGATGATGATGACGGTGGTGGTAGCATTTATGGGTGCTTGCTACGTGCCAGGCACAGTATCAAGTAATTTATATAGATTTTCTTACTTAATCATTCAATAGTCCTATTAGGTAAACTCTGTTTCTCCTTTTCCATTTTACAGATGAAGAAACTAGTGTACAGAGACAGTAAATAACTCTTCCCAAGTTATCAGCCGGAAATCTGCAGAACCCACTAAAATCTCATGCAGTCTAATTCCAAGACACCATTTTAACCACTGCAATTTGTTGCCTCATATTCGAGGACAAAGCAGTCTTCACATGGGATGCTCCCCTTCCAGAAAGTAATTCCCAGCCCACTGCTGCCCTCTGTTCACCACCATTGGAGCAACAGAGAACATTAGCTAATGCTGATTAGCTAAGGAAGCCAATCAAGGGACAAGCCCTCCAGGTTTTGGACTCACCTGGAGAGACAGTGTGGTGGCGAAGAGTTTGGACTCTGGAGCCAGGTTGACTTTGAATCTAGGCTTTTTAACTTACTAGCTCTGTGACCTTGGGCAATTACATAGCTACTCTGTGCTTCAGCTTTAAGAAGTGATACCGAGTATTAACTTCATAGAGACGTTACAAGGATTAAATAAGCAGTTTACATGCAAAGTGCTTTAAACAGAGCCTGGCAAATATCACGAACTCAATAAATGAGTTATTAGTGGCTTATCTGCATTAATAAGGAGGAAAACATCCTGTCATTTAAAAAAATTCATACTATAATATCGGAGGGGTAGTTTTCTTCATAAAATTCAGCAGTTGGAAAATTCCAGCAGAACAGAAGGAAATCAGAGGACAGCCTTTCTTGGGATTCCAGGAATCTTAGACTTGGAGCCAAGCAACCTGAGATCAAGTCTCAGCTCTGTTGCTCACCAGAATCACAGCCGGCACTCAGATAAGCTGGGAGATACTGAGATTTTCCATGGGTTTGTCCTCGCGTCTTGGGGCACAAGTGCCTATGTGGAAACTGGTAAATGACTTACAACCTTCAACAAATTTAGCATATGTCTCTGTTGATTCGTCTGTTCTCAGCATTTTGTAACAAGATGCCCATTGCTCGGAATAGTTAATGAAATACATATTCTAGATCATTTTATTTTGATGCTAAAACTTTTCAACTCTTTACAAAAACTTTACCAAAATTGGTTACATAATTTTCTGAATTATTATACAAAATACAGAGAAGATACAGTCAGAAATAAATGGTAAACTCTTCAGTGTAAAGTCTACACTGTAAGGAAAGCCAACACATGTAAGACGTGATCTCAGGCTTGAAAAGTTTATATCGAGGTGGAAGAATGAGACTCAGACCACAAATAGACTCCTGACCACAGAGGGGGAAGTGCCAAATAACGGACAGACGAAAATGCTCCAGGACTTGAGAGGACAGAAAAATAACAGTGAGTTGGTGAATTCAGAGTGGAGTTCACAGAAAAATTGGGACTAAGGCTGAAAAGCTCACAGTTTATAAACCTGAACTCACTCTCTAATCCCAAGATGCAATTTCCTTTCAATGTGCCAACTTCTGTGGATAGTGACTTTGTGGAATTCTGTGTTCAGAAGGATCCTGAAGCCAAATGTGGACTCAACAGAAAAGAATTCTCTAATTGGTATAAACATCTGCTATAGGGAAAGGAAGCAGAAATGAAAGAAAGTCCAACTCTACCCTTTTTTGACCAACTCTGCTTCGTTCCCACACTGCACTAATGCCTGCCTCTCTCAGATCCAAAGAATCCATGGAATGGGAGAGCAGGAAGAGACCTTAGAAATCAAACTGATTTCTTCCTTGTGTAAAGAGGATGATAACGCTCAGGAACACAAGTCGCTCTCCCAAGGAAAACACAAAGATTTTATAACAGAAACTAGACTAGAGCTTAGAACTTCTAAACCCATGCTCTTTTGAATGCATTGCTCTATCCACCTGCTCCTGTCCCCTCAAAAAACATTGTCTACAAGAAGATATGTCCCCTGGCTGTTCTAGCCATCTACATTTCTTTTGCCCTCTCTTTCATTCATTCTGTTCTGAAACAGACTCTAGTAGGCTCTTGAAATGCAGTTGTATATTTACTGGAGTTCATATCTGCATGCTTCCTAATCTTTAACACATTTTCATCCAACCACTGCATGTTATATATACCTACTTCTTGGCTCCTCAATACCTGGTATGAACCAGATTATACTAAGTGTCAAAGAATTCTCCATTAAAGCCTGTATTATCTGCTACCATGCAGTAGGGCACGTTGAGTTTCTGAGGTCCGTAAAACCGAGGTAGGTATTAATGTTCCATATATAAATAATGGTTAGTGCTTTCATTAATTCATATAAAGCTTCAAAGCATGTTTGCTGCATCTAGTTAGTACTGCTATTTGTTGAAGATTACTGAAAACAATAAAAATAGGCACCATTTACTGGGTACTTACTGTCTGCCAGGCACTGAAGTGGGTGCCACCCATACATTATCTTCTTTAATCCTTTCAACAACAGTGAAACTAAGGATCATTATCTCCATTTTACAGATGAAAACAAGGTAGAAGCAATTCAAGAAGTGTGCAATCCCTTCGAGTGATTTTGCGAGTGAACTCATAGATCTCCTAAACTCATTCAAATGAAATCACATTATAAAGATGCTGGCATTATTTCATGCCCATTCTACCCTATTCAGATGCACAGGTTAAAAACAGCAGCTCCCTCCATCACGAAATGTATATTCCATTCCGTTCTAAACGTTGAGATACAAACGATGCAACTGCCATGCAGTTCAAGGAGATTTCCTGGGAGAGGGGTTTGATTTTTATATCCCCATATCTCTCATGACCAAAAAAGCCCAACAGATCACAGGGCACCCTCAGAGATGCTTCCCGGGCCATGCTAAAGGCTTCTCTTTGGCTGAAATGCACTGGCCCAGATCATGGTTGACCCTGTGACCCACCAGTTTCATTAGTACTGGCTTCCAACTGCTCTGTCTCTGACAAATTTACATAATTACATGGCTGCTGAAGATATACTTGAAAAGCCTTCAAAGAAAACAGTTTACTCTCTATAAACACCAGTTTTCACACCTCGAAACCATTTCCTAGACCCTTTATTCCAAATAAAAATTGCTTGAAAAATGTAGACAGTAAACTTGTTGAGGCTTGCAAGGGGATGTTTATGACTATTTATAAACTTCTGCCATCAGAAATCTTGGTGCCACTATGGTATCTCACTCAGCCTGTCTCTTCCATTTTGATTAGGAGGAAAATGCAAACTACTCTCTTCTCTGCTCCACTTTTACAAGGTTTGCTAGCACTCTGAGCCAGTAGCAATTGAAAGCTAGTAGCTGGAAAGTAATTTACTTCTTTGAGTCTGACTCTTCAGAACCAGTACAATCTGAGCACATTTTTGCACCAAAGACATTAAGGGAGAATTCCTTTTCAAGTGGTTATTCTTGAATTCATTTACTTTTGACACACACAATGAAATCCCAATTCTCCTGCAGGCTGCAGTGCCTTTGTGTGCTATTTTGTGCACTGTCTATCTCCCTGCATCTCTGAATGAACAGCTGCAGAAGTTTCAGAAACTTGTGAGTGCTTCTTCAAGATGGACTATTACTGCCAGAACTTAGCTGGCTGATGATTTTTCAATCACCATTTTGCTGTTTCCTTTTTAGAAAGAGTAAAAAGTGACAGAAGATCCTCACTTTGAAACAGGCTCCATAAAGCATTTGAATCTTTGGCAAGCGCACTTTCAAGCAGTAAAACTATTTCTGATAAATTGCACAAACTATGATTTATAATGTGATAAAGACCTGAAACAGCTCTTCAAATCTATAGAAGATATTCCTGTTGGCTAGGAGTCATTTTAAAAGCCAGAGGCAAGAGAAAAGGTGAATTTGCATTGCCCAGTAAACCATGGGATCTTTAACTAGATGGATGATAAAAGTACGGTGGGACAAGAAACATAGCGATGTCAAACACAAACATGAATTCGCAGAAGCATCATGTGTAAGAGGCAGAATAACGTTCAGATCGAGCGCTCTCCGTTTGAGTCCCATCACCTACACATACACTGATCTTGAGCAATTTATTTAATTGCCCCTCACCTCCATCTTCTCATCTCTAAAATAGGAGATGATAATAAAATGCTTCTTTCACAGAGCCCCTAAGAGAGTCAATCCACTAATATCTCAGTCTCTCTCCCATTTTGATTAGGAGAAAAATGCAAACTACTCTCTCCTAAATACTTATACTATTGTATGGCACACAGTAAACACCAAATATGTTTGGACTTTTATATGTGAAATCGGAGGTCACCTAGAGGTTTAAACTAAAATGAACGATAGCAGTAAACTGGCCCTATTATAGCCAATCTTGTGCTTATACCCAGTACCCGTCCATTTCAATACAGAAAATATAAAGCCACTCAGTATGATTAATCAATCCTCTTGCAAGTGCGACCAGCCTGAAGACATACCTTTGAAGAACTACAAACAAAACTGGCAGACTTTTTCCCCTTCACATCTTTGACTTTTTCAGATAAATCTCTCTCAGTTCATCCTTTTCATTTCAAGTATTTTACCTTCAAAAGATGTCTGTTTCCTTTTTGTTTTCAAATATAAAATTATATGTGCAGTGGTGGATAAGTCATGTTTCATGATAAAGCATATAGCAAGGCTAGATTTCTGCTATTTAAATCAGTGTCTTAGTGATTGCTAGAATCTGAATAATTATAAACTCAGCCTTCAGCATTCACATTTTAACCTGAAAAATGTCAGCAAATACAACAATAATGTCATTATGTCATAGGAACTGAAAAAAATACTTTAATTACAGAAACGTGGTATGAATTTAAATTGCGGGCAGTAACTAGCAAATCTTTTATACTTACGCCTCTTTGAGGAAAGGCCTCCTAAAGGGGCAGAACTGAAGATTAAGGATGCCACTAGGGCGGCCTGGGCAGAGATGCTTTCCAAGGTTTATGCCTGCGGATATAGACACGCACATTCAATACAGGCAGGTGTTTGTGAGCAACTATCAAGCCGGGGCATCTGGTAAACCAATCCCTTCCCCCCCCACCCCCACCCCTACTCAAGCCAGCGCAGGAAATGAAAATGTCTCCCCAAATACCAGTGTGCCAGAAGACATAATGAGAAAAAGGCACATCTAGACTGTGAAACCACAACATCAAAGGCAAATTTATACTAAGAAGATTAGATAGGCAGATTTGCATCCAACTAGTTTCAGTCTGAAATAAGCCAATGTGGAAAAATATTTCATTTCCAAATGTCCATTACAATTTCATCTAAGTAGCAAGATCACCTCTAGAGAAATACAAAAGAAGCATAAGCCATAAATGCATATTCTCTTCTTTTAACCCAACAGTTTCACTCTAAAATCAGGAGAGAAACAAGGCAAGCATCTGAGATTCTCACTCTGATTTATTCAATAATAAATATACACTGAGTTCCTACAATAGGAGAGGATTCATCCAGAATTATTGTTTAGTTATCCACTAAACCTGTATTTTAAAACTTAGTTATATTCTGCTTAGATGTTTACAGGCAAAAGGCAGATCAGATTTAATTTTTTGAAAGATTCTAGCTAAAAACTGTCCATTATAACTGCTGTAAATCAACAAGAGTTGTCAGAATGGAATCTTAATTCAATCAACTGCTGGCTACAAGGGGGTAGGAATTAGGCAAGAGAAACAGGTCAAGTGGAGTGAAAATGCCAACACAGGGGAGTCACACTAGGAAGGCTGCTGTAATCCTCCAAGTTACGGAAGGCAAGCACATGGTGTCAAAAAAGGCTATTTCTCCTTGTGAGGAAAAAAAAAAAAGTTGCAGAGTAGACAAAGAAACAAGAGAACGAAATTGGAAGTGTTCCGATGGCAAATTATTAATGTCTTCTCTTTGAGAAATTGCAAGCAGGCAGAAAAAGGTCTAACCTGAAGAGAAGGATCAAAGACTGAAATAAAAGCTTTGATGCCCAAGTTGCTCTGTAGCCCCAAAGCACCGTGGAGCCACGAATGCAGCTGGGAAGACTGTGAACTCCGAAAAACGTGTGGAATGAATTGGCTACTTAATCCCTGGGAGGATACAGGAGTGGAATTAGGCAGTGATTAGTTGCTTCTGAAATACAGTGATGGCAGTTAATTTGAAACTAGATATTTATATTTCTTTAGATTTGGCTCTAGAGTTTCCACATCTTTAAAAACATATGCCAACGTTAGTGATTGGTTAATATGAATGTTTAGTTTGAATAAAAAGTTTACTTCTCAAAAGATAACATTACCGACTGGGTCGTGTGGTATAAAGTGAAACTCAGCTGCTATCCCGGGAAAAGCCCCAGCCTTGCTATACTGCTCATCCTGAGACAAGGGTCCAAACTGTTGACATATGATTCAAAAAAAAAAAAAAATTACCTTTTAAGCCTAACTTTGCAGACTCAAACTTAAATCCATACAGCAAAGTAAATAAAATTCTGATTGATTCATTAATTCACTCATTCAACAGGCACATTTAAAGCTTAATTTATTTCAGGCCCTTTACTGGGGGCCAGATACATAGATGCTAAGGTTCAGTTCTGGTCTCAAAATCACCATCTAGACATCATGGAATGTTAGACTTTCAAGTGATCTTAAAAGCCATGTTTTCCTCTACCGTTCAGTCTAACTTCAGTCTCCTTTATGCCAATCCTACCACAAGGTCGTTCTTAATCTGTTTGTACATCTTCACTGAGAAGATACTCACTACCTCCCTGGGAAGAAACTTCTTCCGTTTTTGTTAAAAAAGTGTTAAAAAAAGATAAAGTGGGACTCAATGTCATGCCTCCAAATAAAGAAAGAAAGAAACTGAAGAAGCAGCCATTTTAATAATGCCTCTGAAATTGGATTTCATGCATTTTCTTTGTGCTTAGCAAAAATGTTTGTGTAATTTGGGAAATGGTACAGATACATTCTCTTTGCAATGATCAGGTATCAAAAGACTGTCTTTAATGTCAAAGGCTGTTTAGAATCGCACTATTGAGTCTCACCTGCTAATCCCTAGGTGGTTCCCACAGGCAACATTTTACAACACAGAGAAGTTGAAGCCAGAAAGACCATGATGTAGTCTAAAGCCACAAAAAGGTCTCCTGGAAGTCTGTTTTCTGTCCACTGATTACTTCTTCCAGGACTCAGCAGACAAGGATAGCGTACACTATTTCTACACAACAGGTTAGGAAACTCAGATGATACCTTTGTAAACAAAAGGGGAAATTTTTGATATAGTAACAGTGGACCTTTGAGTATGATGGAGACCACCTTTCCTGATTTTTGAAAGGTTGTTTGGTTGTTGTTGTTGCCATTATTTTTCTTGAACTTAATCTTTACAATTCCATTATAGTAAAATATAGTTGGTCCAGAATGGTTGAAGACTGTTCTTACTTTCTGAACAATATGATTACCTTAACGTCACATACATTTTAGGAGGATTTCAAAATATTTAAAAAGTCAATGAAACATTTATTGCTAGCTTCTGTCAAAGAAAATATTGCTTAAACCTTCAGAGGGCACTTAACCATTTCTCTTAACTACCAAGAAAATTTCTTAACCATTAAGAGCATTTTACCTTTGTGGTCAAAAGACCTAGGTAAATGACTAATACAATGATTTGTTGAATTAATGAAAAAACGCATGCATGAATGATGAATGAAGATGTAACATCTCCAACAAAGTACCAGAGCTAGCCTTTCAGTATTATCATGTCGGTGACTTCACCAAACCTCATTCTTTTTCAGTATATAAATGACTGAATCATGCAAAACATCACCTATCATTTCCTGTTTATTAAAATATTAGATTTGTTCAGTTTAATTTCCTTATTACCTAACTAACTTTTCTTATTTGTTAATTGGCCATGAAAAAGCCTTTTTCACCTTACAGTATTTGCCCTAATGTATTTACAAAATTTTAATCACTGCTAATCATTAAAAAATTGTTTCCAGTGACAGGCACAGAAAACACACTTTCCCTTCTTTAATTGTGCCATAGTCATAAAGTGGGACCATCTAAATGAGAAAAAACTTGAGAAAGAAAAAAGACTTTGAATCACATTTTTCAAGATAGGCACAATATATTAACTTTTATATTTCTTACATTAGCACATTAGTCTTAACTTCCATTTCTGTTTGATTTGCTTCCTTTCAATTTTAATTTCCACCTTGCTCACGCCTTTCTTCGCATCCTTTTGCACCATGGCTTCCTCTGTAGGTGCCATCAGCGTTTATCCATAATTCTCTAAGTGAACGGTGAAGATACCATTGAGGTTACCTGAAAGTCAGACCTTCTCTAACATGCTGCCAACCAAACATCTATATAGTCAAGGCACTGGAGCTTTTCACCGTGTGCTTTTGTTTCTAGGTGAGTGGAGATTATCACAGCTGATGGTTTATCCAAGTATTTCCTCCCTTGTATATGTGAGTAATCCACGGCCAGCAACCATGTGCTTTCACTATTCTAAGAGGGGTATTCTGTCCACAGTGGACATTTATTCACATCAGCCCTCAAATGAAGAACAATATTTCTCTACTAACCTCCAAGTAGATGGAAAAGGAGCCATATCAACTTGCACATAGGCTGTAGGGAAAAAATAGTTTCAGTTTTCTTTTCGGGTATTCCTGACACACTCTTCAGCCAGCTGTAATATATTCTTGCTTAATTCACAGATTTATTTTGACCCTTCTCCAAGGTTAGATGCAATATAAGCACCTCAACATTGCAGCAATTGCAGTATCCTGGAGAAGATTATTTGTGATAAATGAAAGCTAAGCAGGGGTCACCAGCATTCACAACAGAACAAAACATATCAACTCTTCTGTCAAAATAGAAAAAATAGCCTTTATTTAAGTTACATAACTAAATCTCCAGTTGTTAAATATTCTTTAGCATATAGTCTTTAAATCCATTTTTAAACAATTACAATGACTTCAACAAATGTTCACTCAAGATGCAGGCAGGCTCTTAAAACTTCAGGTCTCATGTACTTTATTCTCCTACGCCCCCACATCCCCCAGTCTCCAGAACTCTTCAGCTCTAACAGACTATAAAAATGTTATTTTCGCACTTGCCTTCTGTGGTTTGCCATCTGATTCAATAAATGGGTGGGTTTAGCCGTTACTTTCAACCAACTTAGACAGTCCAGACACTATTGTCCTTCACCAGCAATGAGGAAAGCCCTCATCCAGTACCTTCCTGCACAACTGAGAAGCCACAGGGTGCTCCTTCCTTTTCTCTGTGCCTCACACTCATTGGGAAGCAGAACAGAGGCCCAAGGCACTTTAGTCTTGAAGGAGAAGAAAAGGGAAAAGAGTCCTCTCTTCTGCGAGAGTTTAGGCCAGCTGAGAAGTTAGAGGAACAGTCCCCACAAGAGACCACCTTCACTTCTAACACCAACTGCAAGTTCAGGCGATTACCAAGACCACTCTGCCTTCAATAATTTGTTAGAAGGACTCACAGTAATCACTAAAAGCTATTGTATTAAAATCAGACAAGCAAAGAGGTGCACAGGGTGGAGGCGGAAAGTACCAAAAGTGGACCTTCCATTGTCCTCTCCTTGTGGAATCAGAACATGTTACTTGCTTGGCATCAGTGTGTGACAAGGTGCAGGGACTGCTGCCAATCAGGGAAGCTCAGCTGAGCCCCATGTTCAGAGTTTTTATTGAGACTCCATTACATAGATATGATTGACTGATTGATTGCCCACTTGGTTGATTTCGGTCTTCGTCTCCAGCCCTTCTGGGAGTAACACAAAGCCCCCACCCAAAATCATACTGTTGGGCTTTCTGGTTTAGCAAGACCATCTGGGTGTGTCCAGCCTCCACCCTAAGTCATGTTGTTAGACTATCCAGTGACCCAAGGTCCCCAGGCAAATAAAGATTCTCCTAGCAGATATGACGGTCCAAGGTCTCCCAGAAGCTGAGGTCAAAGGGCAGAACTCCTTTTGCATAAGGTTAAATTCTTCACTAAACATCTTCATTTTCCTATAAGCTTTCAATTTGGGGCACTTATCTCAATGATAAACATACTCATTATGGTTGTAACTATGCCCTTAGGCATTCTGAAGGTCAAGGGAGATTTTTTTTAAAAATAGAGATTAAGAAAGCTGGGTTATAGTAGAATATTCATGGAGGCAAAGGAAGGGAGAGGTGGGTGTAAAATGCACTATGATGCCTGGTCAGAAACCCAGACCTTGGCATTATGTGCTTGGAACAAATATAGCAGGAGCTCGTTCACTCCCTGGCAATAACGAAGGAGTGGACTGCCCCCAACATCTAGTACTTGCCTGCGAGAGGGCAGAGTCAGCTAGTTCTGCACCTCTGGATGAAAGAGCATGAACAGCAGTCTGCTCAGTACGTTTAGAGGGATTCCTCAAAGCTCCCCCTACCCAACAAGGCCACCCTACCTGCTGACTGCCAGAACTCTGTCACCATTTAGGTTAAGCTTCGTGTCTTCACTGTTAAAATACAAATATGTTAAACCACTAGTATCCATGAATACTTCGGTTTGAAGTTGTTTCCTGAGAGAAGCAATGGAACTAAATTCTGATGGATGAATGAAAAGAAAGAGAAAAATGTGAACTGTGAAAACTGCATGTGGGCCTAAATGGAGAAAGATGAGAAAGAATTCCCCAACCCCACTCTGCTCCCTCCATTTCTTAGCCCAGCACAGTGCATAGTGTGGCCAAAAAAGAAGGCTCTAAGAGCCCATGCAAGTCCTGCTCATCCTCAGGTAGCTGTGGGACAATATCACAAAGCACTAAAGTTAAAGATCTGGGTTGGAGTCTTGGCTCAGCTACTAACAAGCTGTGACTTGGGCATATCAATTAAGCTTTCTGAGTCTCTGTCACCTCAATTCTAATTTGGGAATAATACAAATTCTCTCACAGAGTGGGTGTGAGGCTTAAATGAGATAACATATGGGAAAGCACCTTGTTTTTTTAACTACTGTATAAATACGTTATTATTAGTTGAGCAGATTGGAAAAATAGCTTTAGCTTTTTTATTTCTAATTTTGAGTATATATGTGTATATATATGTGTATACGCCACACATATGTATCACCCCAGAGCAATTGGGTCCTATAAAATAATAATACTTGAAGAACATTATCACCAAAATGATAATACTTCACGAATCTCCCATAAAAAGGGCTATCCAGTCACAGGGGTTTGGAATACAGGGGAATCTAGATACCCTCTGAGGGAGTCTCACCACACATTAATTAGCACACTGAAGGCTCTAGAAAGTCCTACAAGAATGAACACAATGTAAGACTATTAGACATAGAATTTCCCAAACTTTTTTGAACACAGAAACTTCATGTCTTGTAACACTTCTTAAAACCAATGGAAACAATGATCCAGAGAAGAAACTTTGAGAAATACAGTAAAGTAGATTACTCACATTTAAAAAAATATAACAATAAGGCATCATGTCCCACACATCCAGCTTTCTGAGAACTCCATTCATCACATTATAATGATTGGTTTCCTGTCTCCGTAACCAGAATGTAGGCTTTTCAATCACAGAGCTACGTCTTTCTCACACAGGTCCTAAACAGTCACTCAACACGTGTATGTATAATGAGCAAAACTTTAAGTGAAGAGAATCATTTAACTTATGCTTTTTGTAGGAAGATTGTTTTCTGAGCATACTGACCAAGTTGAAACACTAAAAATAAGATATAAATCCTTTATGTTCCCTTCAGGGAAAGGAGATCAACTTTATTTTTCATAAACAGGCAAGTACTTACATTTTAAAGAAACATCACATAGTGGGTGAAAGAACGAACTTGAGAGCCAGACCCCTGAGCGCACACTCTGGCTCCATCATTTACTACATCTATGATCTCAGATAAGTTCCTTAACTTCTCTTGCTTCAGATGTGTCATCTGTGAAAGACGACTATTAATGGCACTTACCTTAGAGGAATGTTGTGAGTATTAAATGAGCCAAGATGCATTAAGTACTTAGGAGAGCACCTTGCATGTAGAAAGCGTGAGTTATGAGTTAGCTATTATTGTCATTATTATCCACGTTCAACATTTTCTAGTTCATCACTAAATACACCCTGTAGAATCAAATAACCCTGGGTGGTCCCAGGTCATTCTCCTCTAAGGTCATCATATTTGTGATATGAGGCAATTCTCATATAGTCTTTTTTAAAGTGCACATTCTGGTTGCTAACACTGGCCACGCAAGGCACACCGGGAAGGGTATGTTAGTAAAAGCACTACCACAGCTTCTATTCTCAAGTCAATGTCAGGGTAGTAAATCTTCTGCACGAATTCCAAATAGCAGGATGCTCCTTTACTGGGCTCACAGGAGGATGTCAGATAGTTATTGCTTTACTTTCTTCATAAACGGTCTATCCGTCCCTTTATTACACCCGTGCCAATCCCTGTCAATACTGCCATATCCTCTGTCAAGTTATGTAAAGCAGAATGCAGTCACCTTAATATGGACTTGCTAGAACCCTGCTGAGGGCTTAAGGCTCTAATGCAATGCATTTTTATGTGATGAACAAAATAACACAATTTTATACTGTCAGCTCATGCTAAGAACGCATATCAATTTATCTCCATAATATAACCTGCATTTCATTTCACACTATCTCCTAGTAATGCTCATTTAGGACTGCAGATTAATAAGTGTGTTCAATTAATGATTTTGCATTATTTTCCAAATTAAGACTCCTTCCCACACTAATTTTATAATTCAATTAAAATAAGCCATCAAGTTTTCTTAGCATGATTTGCTCTTTATAAACCCCCTGCCACTTTCTTACCCTTGCCATTGTTTCAGTAGGCCTACCGCTGAAAGGGAGCTGTAGATAAAGAGGAAATGTCTTCTAAACTTCCTATATTCATTTGCCAGGACAGCTGCAACAAAGTACCACAAACTGAGTGTTTTGAACGACAGAAATTTGCTGTCTCACAGTTCTGGCGGCTGGAAGTCTGAGCTCAAGGTGTCGGCAGGGTTAGTTCCTTCTGAGGGCTATGAGGGAGAATCTTTTCCGTGCCTCTCTCCTGGTTTCTGGTGGTTTGTTGACAATCTTTACATTCCCTGGCTTGTAGATACATCACCTGATCTCCGCCTTCTTCTTCCCATGGTATTCTCCCTGTGTGCATGCTTCTGTGTCCAAAGTTCTCCTTTTTGTAAGGACACCATTCATAGTGGATTAGGGGCCTACCCTATTTCAGTTTGATGGCATCTTAACTAGTTATATCTACACAACCGTATTCCTAAACAAGGTCACATTCTGAGCTTCCAGGGGTTAGGATTTCAACATATGAATTTTGGGGGGACAAAATTCAATCCATACCACTTTGCAAATTCAAAATGCTCTTGGGGACATGCCACTTTAAGAAAATCCTTTGGTCCAACCTCCTATCCATATAAAACAGATACATCATGGAGAGAGCCCATTGGACTCCTTGATTGGAACATACCGGTTGACTGAAAATCATACGTGTGATACCCAAGGTTTGCTCAGATTTCCCAGAGGATGGGAAGCAAGGCAACAGCAGGAGCCTTTCCGTCTTCACTCAGTGCTCTTCCCCTAAAGATTCTTAGAGAATTCACAGCCAATAAAAAGGAGTAATGCTTGGATAATGCTTTCCTAACTTACAGATCACAATGATTATCTCACACGACTCTCACAAATAACAATCTGGCAGACAGACGATTATGTCAAGTACTTCTATAAAGGGACCATGGCTAGAAGGTTAAGCTTGCATGCTCTGGAGCCAGAACACATGGATATGGATCCTAGATCCCCTGCTTTCTAGTTGTTTGACCTTGGACAGGTTTGTATGCTTCAGTCAGGTACAAAAATGGGGCCAGTAAGAGTATTCACTTCATAGACTTGTTGAAAGGATCAATAATTTAATCCATATAAATTGTTTAGAATAATGCCTGGTATATGGAAGGTGCTCAGGAAAATTAGAGCTATTATTACTTTACAAATGATGACATTGAAGCTCAGGGACATAAAATGACTTCTTCAAGATAATGCAGGTGGCCAGTGGTGAGACTCAACCTCAACCTCAGAACTTCTGAGGGCTTTCCATGTCACCAGACAGCATTTCAGCAACACTCCATTTTTAACGTGCATCGACATCACACTTTGAAGTAATGGAGACATTTGTGGACTCTGGCACACACGAGTAGAGTACTAAGCTGTACTGTTGTATGCTCAAGAAACCCCAACTGCTGGACTGCCTGCTCAGGGATCTGGACTTAGGGAAGGCGAAATCCTTACAGAATCCTATGAGTTAGCCACTTCTGCATAAGGTTCTGGAATAACTGGTTTGGCTGGACCAGAAAGAACATGGGTGTAAACAAAGTGACTGTTTTTTACCATATCCCATGTGCATCTCTTATTGCAACCAAGAAAACTGCTTGTATTATTATTATTCCTTGAACTTGCTGTGCTTTTCATGTCTCTGGAAAATATTATCGTTCTGTTTATCTTGAAGAATAAGTTGTACTTTGTATTTTCAAACCTCAGAAATCTTCCTTTATCTCCTGGCATGACATAGAGAGACCCTTTCCTGTTTTCTTTTAGGACAGAATCAGCATCCATCATAGCACTTCTGAGCTACACTATAATCACTGGTTTCCTGGTCTCTATTTCCCACCACACTAAGGACACCGTATTTGTTTTGGTATCTGCACACAGCCTAGTGTATAAATATTTACTGATTAACTGGAAGACTGACTAAAAGAATGAATGAATGAATATATGAAGAAAAGAGACAAGAAGATCTCAGAGTCTTAGCATCCAACCATTAGGCACATTATATTTCCACTTGACTTATGACCAGAGAAAGGGAAGACAGAATAAGTGATGAGGAAAAAGGTGTGACTTTGTGTGTGATATTAATCAGTTAATGAAGGTCCCAGTTGTTCTGCCTAGATCCATAGAATTTAAAAAGAGAGAAAATTTCACCACCAGCTATCTAGCCTGATTTGCGTGTGTTCAAATCTTCAAAATATTCCCTTTGATTCCTTTAATCAATAGCTATTTTAGAAAGCTCTTCATTACTTCCTAATTGTCCAAATTCATTTTCTTCATTTTTCCTTCTTAGAGGCACATTTTTCAAATGACTTAAGTAGTCAGCAATTTTAGAATCATTATTAACTTCAAGCATTTCTCTCGGTTATTAGCATGTCCCTTCTCTCTCTAGGACTAAATTCTTCTCTGTGTTTTTAAAAGGCCATCTGGTTCATTTTCTAGACTTCTTTTTTCCCATACGTCTCAAATAAAGTCAACTTGACCCTATACTTAGAGCAATCCATGTTTACAATAACTCTGATCCTAGATATTTTAATTCATCACATCTCTGGTTTTGGATGAAGATCTAAGTGATTCCTTATTATGTTAACATGTCACAAAATAAGTAAATAATTAGCATCATCTAGATTTTAATCCATCCCAACTGAGTAAACTGGTGAAGCCATTACCATCACAAAACATATTTACATTACAAAACTTTTTATAAATAATTTGAATGAATATTTTGATCCTTAAGTATATTAAAATTAAAAATACACACATCATTGACCCCAACAATCCCATTGCCAGGAATGTGTATCACAGAAATAAAAGCACCATATTATTGCAGGACTGATCGTTGGGCCAAAAAACTGAAAACAAATGAATGTTCACCAATAAGTGGGTGGTTGAAAATTTATGATACATTGATACCATGGAATGTTATGCACTGTTTGTATATGATTCCATAAGCACAGAGAAAGATATGAAAGAGTATTAAGCAGTTTGTTACTGGGGAGGGGAGAGGAAGTTGAGGGAAAGAGGAGGGAAGATAATGGAGAAGCAGGAAAAGAAAGAGGGATATTCATGGCAAACAGTATATAGAATATGATCTCATTTATGTAAAATGGCATCTGTGTGTATGAATATGAATAAATCTATATAAAATGGTGACCACATAGTTATCTGCAGGCCATAGGACTGTACGTTTTTACTTTCTTATATTGTATATACTGTTAATTTGTTATAACTTGAAATTTTTTAATTTGAATTTTTTAATCATTTGAATTATTGTTTATATAATTTGAAAAACATTAAAGTTACTTTCATTGTGATATATATATAGAGAGAGAGAGTAGTGTCAATCAAACCAAGGGTTATGTACTTATGATTCAGAACTCAAATCCAGCTACTGGATAAGAGATGGGTTATAGGCAGTTCCACCAGACTATAATCAACCTGCTCAATAGCGTATATATCCTATCCACTATATCCTTTCTAATTTTCTAACTCTATCTGTAATTCTTTCTAATTACGTTCTTTCTAATTTCTTTGCTGATTTTCCTTTTAATCCACTTTCAAGATTCACCTAATGTCATTCCTTCTTAATTGGGTTTTCCCTTGTTTCCCCAAATATCTGATTTCCTAGGAAGTCTTCAAAATTCCTCCATAAAACCCTCTTAAATTGACATACTTCGTGATATCTCATTTTGCTGGATGAAAGGCAATACCATGTAGGAGATGCCTGATGCTCCTGCATCCCTCAGGGTTCATCAACTTTTCTTTTTAAATTCAACAGGAGTTCCACAGTGAGAGAAGAAATGTTCTCAAAATCTAAACATAAATAAACTTGGACAATAATACTGGCAAATGCAGTGCGGCCTCCTGAAAGGTATCTGTATCACTGGGCTTCTCTTACAACTTTTTGGTGTACAAATGAACTCATGGAAAAGATACACTGATTCTGCCTAGATTTAAACAAGCCAGAATTTCCAACAACCCAGAATTGAAAAATACAAAACCTAGCTGCTTGAATTTCAGAAAGCACTTTAATTACTTTGGTATATAAAAGTTGTTAAGAGACTGGAATAATCAAAATATTCAAGAACTAAGGTAGAAAATAATGAATACATTAATTCAGGTGTAATTTCTAGGCCATTATCATTACAATACGTCTCTTTAATTACCTTTCCCTCCAGGACTTGATGTTTTGCAAGATTTGTTCCACCAAACAAATGAATTAATAAAGTAACAATTAATTAATTTTTTAAAATTCTTAATGAATCAATGGCACGTGTAATTGCCCATCACAGCTACTGATCAAGATGAGGAAACCAGTGTTGCATACGTAGTTGAAACAATTTATTTAGAGGCAAATAATTTGTTATCATAGATCAATGCATAATTTCTGTTAGCTTCTTAAAAATAATGGAAACAGTCAAAGATACACTCCAGAGCTGAAAGTGTACACAGACCTCTGTTTCAGAATCAGTGTTCCATGGTCAAAGAATAAATTGAGGTTAAAAATCAGCTTTATGTTAATTCACAAATTTGTTTAAAAAAGAAAGAAACAAACAACTCCAAAAAGAGTATCAGGATTAATTTACAAGAAGAAAAGCTTTGAAGTGACCCATGAAAAACGTGAGCCTTAACCTTATGCCAAGGGCACGGAAGACAAATGGACATGAGTGATGAGCTCTCAGCAACCTCCCAATGTCACTTACAAAGATTCAAGTAACAGATAAGAAATAGCAAATATATCAGCAGAAGATAATGCATACAATATTTTCGTTAGCTTTTCACACCTATTTCTTTAACTTCTATAACATCAGTTTTGGTTTGTTTTTCCTGCTCTGAAAAGATAAATGCAGATGCATTCACATTCTCTGGAGACTAGAATCAGATGATCAAGTCAAAACAAATCCTTTTGAAAGCACACGATCTCATGGCAGATGCAGTAAAGGATACATCCTTGGCCATTCTGAAAATTTCCTACACAAGAAACATCCTAAATGCACATGTCCAAAATTGACAGTCAATAAAGTTTCAACCTTGAAAACTCAGTTACCAAGTTTTGAAACTAAGAATCATACAAGTGTTGGGTTTTTTATTTATTTTTTAATAAAGGGCATGAAAGTAATAAATATCACATCACACTGAATTTGTGTTAATCCCCATTTATTCATTCACAAGCCACAGTGATATCACAGAAGAATATGGTACCAGCAATTTCAAACCATGGCTCCGTTAAAGATTTAACATCTGAGGTCAGCATGAGGTTTTCTTATTAAGCTGCCATTTCCTTCACAAAATAGACTATTTTGTACTTACTGGTACCCTTTGAACTCTTATAGTGAATAATTAAAACTAAACTGCAAAGCATAATTTGAGATGCTGAGTACACTGCCATTGTAGGATTTTGCTTAGTGGCTCATTTTTAATGCTCGCCAATCCCCGGAGGCGTAACCCTGCCGTTAGTCTGAATCGACAAACAAAAATTGGCTGGCTCCTAAAAGCAAAACAGACAACTCCAAATCATAATAAAATGGTCTTGTTGGTGACTCACCATATTGACAGCGGGGTCCCTGAAAACCCTCTGAACACTGCTGAGCTTCTCTGTCTGAGCAGCTCCTTCCACTGAAACAAGTCCCCACCGCAGAGACAGCTCAAGGGAGGGTGGACAGGAGAAGGTGGAGAATGGAGTTTAAGGAAGGAAAGAAGATCCTCAATGCAAGCACCAAGTTGCTAATGTAAATATAATCTAGAAATTCCCACCAGCCTTCTGTAGAAAGGTTGAAGCGTTTTCATTATAAGTTAAGGCCTCACTGTGGAAAGCCTCGTAGAACTCTATGTGGTAGCACCCGCATCGCCTAGGAGCTTGTGGAAATGCAGTATCTCAGGCCTCACTCCAGACTTACTGAATCGGAATCCACACTTTAACAAGATACTAGGTGACTGATATTCACATTCAAGTTTGAGCAGCGCTAGTCTAAAGAAACTCCATGGATAAGATGATCGTGTGGCCCAAACAATTTAAAATCAAGCAAGAAATGCTAATACTTACTAGAGGCAAAGGATTGTGATAAGTGTCATACAACAATATAAAGAATTCATCTCACAGTCATTAATTTCCAGTTTATAACATAGTAGAGATGACATCGTGGGCAGATGTTTTCCCTGAGCTTATACCAGCTGGCCACAGTGGCCCAGCAGCGCCTGCAAATACAGTGACCCTTGGTGCACCACTCAGCACAAAGCCTGCCTGACATGGGAAGCTTGAGGCAACTCCCTTAGATATTTCGAGAGCAGAAAGCACAGTGGGAAAGGAAAACAGGATGCTGACACATTCCCTAAGGTACCGGATAGCAGGAAAGATGAATTGTTGTGCTCTGTGCTGCACTGACTGCAACACACTGAAGCATTTTAAGTGACTTCGCAATAACCATAAACACATAGGTAAAGGAGTCACTGAATGAACCATTCCTCCTAGTATGAATGAACTATATAATGCCACTAGTTCTGCAGCTTGAGTGCTGTCAAACTACTCTGAAGGGTCTGGAATATCCTCGCCAGAGGTTTGTGAAAGCACTGCATACCTCATCTTGAAAAGGAAACCGCCTCCAGAGTTCTGCAATTAATCATGACAAGCACAAGTTGAGAAATCCCATTTAGATTTAGTACGGTGATTTCCCTCCGGACTTTTGAATCAACTGTGGATTACAAATTTGATGATATGGGAAAAGGGCAAACAGAGAAGGGAGATGGAAGTCAAGGTGTAACCTGTCTGGCTTTAAATAAACTGTCTTTTAAATAAAGAGAATATACAGCAGCAGTGCGATGGGTCCTGAGTTCTGACCAATCATTAGAAACACTTAACAGAAAGGCTTTTTGTTCATTTTTGCACGTCATGAGTGAATTTTCAGTCCAAAGAGATGCTCTGAATTTGTGGTGATTCTGAAGATGCCTAAAACTTGACAGGTATGATATGATTGAAGCCCAAAACAGAGTGAAATCATTACTTCTAGTGACAGAGAGTTAGACAGGAAGAATTATAACTTACAGGGTAGGCAGCCAGGTTCACGGTTGTGCCGGCTCCAACCAGGGCAGCACGTGTAGACGGTCTGCTGCTCTCTGGTGTACATCTGTCTATAGATGGTATAGTAACGCGTCCTAAGAATCAAAGGAATCTGGATCAGCAATGCTTCCTCTTAAGGTAAAGCTGTCATCCTAAACCTGCTAAAAAATTCTCCCTCCAACCCAAATCCTGCCATTTATACGCACGCATGCACGTGTGTGTGCACACACACACACCCCTCACTACATATGCAACCAAGATTTAATATAATATAGGCCAGTGAAGATTAAGAGGCACCCCCATGTCCTTCGGTATAAATTATTCTAAGGGTCACTCAGCTATCAGAACGAAACACAAAATTATAGAGAGAATAATGAAATCCTGAAGGATAATAAAGTACATGTTTTTCAGCTTGACAGTGAAGGTCCTTCATTTATTGATCCTGCTATAGCATGCATCCTCAACAGCGATGATATCACCCCGAAGGGGGCAACAATTGGATCTTGGGTGGGAGGGGTGAAAAGAACCTTAGCAAATATCATGGTTTGTGGTCCTACAAAGGAGCACAGTATACAAACAGATATAAAGTGTATCTATGGCATTAAAACATCATGGACAAGGGGGATGATTACTAACATTTAAAAAAAAAGTTGACGTAGCAAAACCAGAAGGACCTGCAACTAGAATATACAACTACGTACTGGGGGAGCTTCGGGGAGAAGAAGGAAAAAAACAAGAAGATTGCCAACAGATGTTAACTCAGGTACCAATCTTTAAAAAAAAAGTTGACAACGGCTTCTTAGGGGGCAATAATCAACAAAAGGTTGAAAACACTAATTCATGCTGACCTCTTAATAGACCATAATAGCAAACATCTTTAAACTGGCTAATTATTTTTCTATCAAATCAATGCCATATTTATTCTTTATCCTAAAAGTATTAACATATTCTCTCCCCTTCACATATCTATCCTCATATCACCAGCCCAAATCCCCTCCATTATCCAAAGCCAACTTCAAGTTCCACTTCCTCCAACTTCTCTTTCCCCGTCATGCCAGTGCACCTTGCTTTTTCTCTTCTCTCGAAAATTGGACTTGTTGGTCATACCATTTTTATGACACTTAATTATTCACCGTATTGAAGCATAACCTAATATTTTGTATGTGCATCTCTCCAATCAGAAGATAAGTACAGGTTTGCATACTTATACACAAACGAAAGGGATAGCAGCTTGGCGAAGATGCAGAACATCTTTGAACACTGCCTCAACTTCAAACCCAAGGTCATAAATATTTGCTACATAGAGGAATGTATAAAACTACCAAGCTCTTGAGAATAAAAATGTAAAACATGTTCTACTTAACTCCTGTTTGCTTTCCCACGTCTGAATGTCTATATGGTAGTGGACTTTCTTTGGTTCAGTCTAATGTCAACAAAGATTAAACCTCATGGCGGGGAGGAGTACAGAATATTTAAATGAAAAGCCATTTTCAAAAACAGGTACTCTAATGAATAAACATATTGAGTCCCTACTGTGTACCAAGCATTGTCCCACACGTGTTAAATGTGTTTTCGTTAATCCTCTTAATACTCATGCATGATACTATTTTTCTAACTTTACAGACTAAGGCACAGAGGAATTTAGGAACTTTGCCTAGGGCCACAGAGCTAGTAAGAGCCAGAAGTTTTCTGATTTAAACTTTATTTAAAGGTCCTGAGTGTAGACCAAAAAAGACTATCCATCTGAAAGTTACATACACCCACACACACACGATGCTATGTGTAAATATCCATCATTATAAGTGATTTAGTCTTATAATATTTTATTGAGTTCTATATTATCAGTATTCTGCTATTTCTATACAGTGGAAAACCCAGTTATTTATAAATGTCCCCAACTTTCCTTTGGTAATAATAGGAGTAGTCAGACTACTACTAATAATAATAATAAATTCATTAATCTAAAGCCATGCTTTTTTACCTTTAAGTATCCTGAATTCAGGCCCAGTTGACTCATTTACATAAAACTTAACCCATTAGCAACTCTTTGTAGTAAGAGGTTAGATGTTTTGTAAAATTATTTTAAAACTTTGGAAAAAAGAGTCCACAGGAAGCCTTGATTCATAGAAAGCACCGTGCTTGCTTTTTCTCTCCTCTCCCAGCCCGCCGAGGTAACCCTAATTCAAAGGCCATAATAAGGTTAAAGAAGCTCTAGGTTTCAAAGTGGTACGAGAGAATCAAGGGCAGGTCAGATGGCCGTCCTCCACCGTAGACACCCCGGATCCAAGTGGCGCTAAATTTAGCAAACCAGCACAATATTCCTTGTTTCTCTCAGTCTTCTGATCTCCAGTTTTCAATAGTCTATCACGTCATGAGGTAAAATTAGTGGCATCTGACACAAAACACCTCACACATAAACGAGGCCTAAAGTCAAGTAGTAACATATCCTGTCTGAAGGAAAATCTAATTCTGAAAGTTTCTGGTGGACATATCTTACGCTTGTTTACTCAACTATAATAATTATTTTCTAAAATTTATTGGATGAAATCTTTAGACATAGTTGAGGCTTTTGGCTTTGATTTTTAGTAATCAAAAGGACATAGCAGAAGGACTGTCACCTTCTTTCATAACCCACACACCATCTTGGTCCCGTGCAGCCCTGTTTCCAGAGCTTGATGGTGTGTGTGAATGCTTGACCACACGGGTGTGGACGTCCCACCACAGCCAGTTGCTGTTCTTCACAAACATTTCGACTTGAAAAAAGAAAAGAGTAGTAATGCAATAAAAATAGATTCTTTATGTTTTATACATAAATCATTTATCCCTCCATTTTCCACAAAAAGCTTCTGGTGACTTACATAAACACATAAAGTAAGAGAGTAAAATATAGGCAATACAAAAAAATTCAGGCCAAGGAAAAAGAAAATTCAGAACGGATTTTAAAAACAAGGAGAAATTTAGAAGATAAATCCAAAAGCCGTAAGTTCTCATGTGCTTAGGAAAATTCAGCTGCAAATTAAGTTCTGAGCTCTTGGGTAGCCAAAATTAAAAAAGAAACAGAATTGCATAAGTAGCAATATGCATGAAGAAAAAGCAGGCCAATTCATCAAAAGAGGTTAAATTTTTTCCTGGAAATTATTTCTGAACAATATGTTCCATTGGCATGTTTCATACATAATGCTTGTTTAAACACAAATATTTTTCAATCAGCACCATTATATTAATATTTCATTATAGAAAGTTTATACAAATTTACAGGATTCTAGACACACTAGCTTTAATTTTTAAATGTGTGGGGCCTGGAGTGTGAGAATTAAATTCTTTCGTGATTTGAGGAATGCTTTACTCAGTGATGGGTGATTTACTAGTCCATATCCATTGTCCTGCAGTTGAAAACAACAGTAGTGATAAGAGCAGGTTGGCCCCATCACTCACACTTTTCATGCATTCAGTCACCTGTGTGCCAAGCACCGCCCTCACTGGGGTCAGACTTGGATGTTCTTCTCTTGCCATCAGGAAACTCACAGTCTAGCTTAGTCTCCATACTCACAATCTGCTGAAAATAGAAATGATTTCTGATTCTGGAGTTCTAGTAGGCCCCTAAACAACTCTGTGAACCTGTCCAGGGACACAACAATAACACTGATAAAAACACCTAAGAGTACTTCCCGCACTGAAATCAGTTACATCACCCTCCACAGCTGCAGTCCCTTTTTTGCGATCACTTCTCTCCGTGGCGCTCACTAAATCTCACCATCTGATTCCACCTACAGCCCAGTTCTCACTTCCACATATATTTCTGAAAGGGGATTGCGTGGATCGTTAACTGCACCTAACCTGAATAAAATTCACGTGGAACTTTATTTATGAGTTTGCACTGCACATTTTAATGCTTTAGGTAAATACTCTAAGAAAACAATAAATGTAAAAACTATACGTAAGTCAAGCATCCATACAATCATCAATAATTGGGCAGTGGGCCTAAAGGAAACCTTAGCCTTTAAACATCCCATATTAGATTCTCTGTAAACTGCCTGTACCTACACTTTCAGGTGGGCTTCCCTGTTTTTTGTGAGCCAACTAACCCCACTTAAAATGAGCTCATCACACCTTTGTTTTTTCAGTCTTAGTTTGAAAGCTTGCACCTCATCTAGCCTTGAACTCCATTTGTAACCTACTCTTCATCTATTATTCCATCCATCCACCCAACCACCCAGGCATCCACCCACTCATTCAACCATTTGACAAATACTTACTGTCACCTACATGTGCCAGAAGCATCCCCCGACACTAGGATTTCAGCATAAGTAATTCATTTGGGAGGTGCAGAAAACACTGGTAAGGGAGTGGTGAAATGAGACAGGGAAGGAGAGTTGGCCAAAAAGTGATGCACTATGAGCCAGCCAACACTTTAGATGACTAGCCCCCAAGGGAGGAGGGAGCCTGGGCATTGACACACTAATTCCTATCGGTCACTGGTTGAGGGCTACTTCCTTTCTAGCATTTCAGGTGGAAGCACAGGTATGCAGAGTCAGCTTCCAGAAGCCAAGTAAGTCTTCAGGCAAAGAAATGCAAATGCTGGCAGCTGAAAGCCTGGCAGGTGTGCAGTGGTAAAGGAGAGGGGACATGGGTGCTATAATGACAGTTTCAGCTGCAGGTGGTACAAACAAAAGAAAGCGCATATTCACTTTGTATTGATAACCTAAATAGAAGAGAAAATGCATTTGTAAAAATACTTAAATAAATACAAAATGTGAAGTGCTGAGATGGAAGCAATCAGGGGGCTGAAATAGAGGAAGCTTACTAAGACTCATTAATTAGCAAAGGCCTCACTGAGAGGTGATACTGTGACCCGAAAGGGTGAAGAGAAGATAGCCATAGAAGAGCTCAGGGATGCCACTCAGGCGGAAGAAACAGAATGAGCAGAGGCTTTATGAGGGGAAAACACTTGGCCTCCAGAGTATCTGAAGGAAGGCCAAATTGGCTCCAATGATGAGACGCTTGGTAGAGCAGACAGGGCCTTTCAGGCCAAGGAGTTTTGGTTTTATTCTCAGGTCTCTGGAAGCCACAGAGGGTTTTTAGAACTGATTTCTGACCTCATTTCCTACAGCCAGGATCTGGAGGTGGACATGTGATACTCTCTCTCTAACACCAACTGTAGCCGCCCTCCCTGACAATGACTTAGTTTATATCTGCTCCTGGACACCACAACAGCCCAGCCCAATCCAGCCTGGGCCCCAAGTCCTAGGAATCCCCATGCCTCCCTCGGGGGTCTTCCCGATTCCTATAAAGAAGGAAGACCTCAAGGGAAATGTGTACCTTCGGAGAGACCCAAAGCCAGCAGCCCCGGCGAACATGGAAAGGTAAACACAAATTTCATGCATCACAAGGAAATTGTATTAGACCTAAATTTCTAGAAAACTATCTGTAATCCAGAGTGCCACCAAGCAATTTCTTTAACACCGTAAGAAATGTTAATGTGACTTTAGAACTTCACACATTCTATTACTGAACCGTAGTTAGCAAGGAACACAGTTTTGGTTGAGATGAGTTTTCATTTTGGTGAACTCATGCTAGGGAATGTTTTGGTAAAGCTGTGTCATTCTTGACTGCCACGTCCAACTGCCACGTCCATGTGGCTAAGTCAGTCAGTCACTTGGTTATTCTACAGGTGTCCTGCATGCATAAGTAATAAAATTTTCTCCTATAAATCTCTCTGTTGTCAATTAATTCATAGGCCCCCAAACACTTGAATCTAAGTTGACCAAAGAAAAGATTTTCCTCCTAATCATTTTGGCAACGAGGATGAGATAGTCAGACGTCCTCATTCACTCTTGTCCACTGCAGCTGGGCTCTTGTGATCTCTGACCAAACTGGCAAAAGTAAGCTTTCTTTTCTGCTACTGTTTTGTGTTGCGCTGTCTAAGTGTTGTTTATCATAAGAAGGAGAATCATAAGATAGAACGCAGGCATAGGTCCCATAAGCCTGTTGTTCAAGCCAGCCTCACAAACTGGTGAGTTTGCAGTTCTCCACAGATTGGTGACCGCCTGGACAAACTTGCTGTGGGTCACCAATAAAACCAGATGAGTTTCTCCTTCTGTCTCAATTCTGTATTCTGAGAGCTTGGCTCTGGTTTTCTGCCTGCCATGGGGCAGAGATTGTCAGGTCTGTGTTCAGAGATAGCCAATCATTAGCTTGGGGACCTGAGACATGAGGTACACAAGTAAAGTTTCTGCTACCCATGGCAAACTCTCAGGGCGGTCGTCTAAGTCTACACGCTGTAGGGTCTCAGCCCATAAGGATCGCTGTCATCTCCTTCCCCATTGCCTCTGTAGTGCTGAGACTTCCCATTTCAGCATCACCTACCTGGAATCATAAGCTTTCTTACCAGACTCCCAGATCTCTGCTTGGGGTCTGGTTGAGCAAAGGTAGTAAGAGCTTCTTATTTTTTCAAAAAGAAATTTTCCAAAATTTAGATTTACAGGTGAAAACTTTTTGGTTAGAACTAGTCTAGTCCTTGGGGTACTGTGACTCTTGCTTTGTATCTCCCAAGGATAGCCATGTGTTCTGTTTGTCACTGCCACATTGAGAAACTGTACTATCAAGAAGCATATATCTTTAAATCGTGAGATGGTATATTCATAAGTTTTGCTAATCTGCTACAAAATGCTGATATAAGAGCGAAAATTCACAATTATCTCCTTCCTAGTTTTCTCTGTAAAATAAAGTCTTCCGTATTTGTCAGCTCACGCTGTCATAACAAGATACAACAGACTGGGTAGCTTAAACAACAGACAGTTATTTTCTCATGGTTCTGGAGGCTGGAAGTCCAAGATCAAGGTGCCAGCAAGGTTAGTTTCTGATGAGAACTCTCTTCCTGGCTTACAGACAGCTGCCTTCCCGCAATGTGCTCACATAGCCTTTCCTCTGTGTGCACACACAGAGAGAGAAGTCTCTAGTATCTCTTCCTCTTCTCATAAGGACACTAGTTCTATCAGATTAGGGCCTCACCCTTAGCAGCTCATTTAACCTGAACAACCTCCTCAAAGCCCTATCGCCAAATATATTCACATTGAGGGTTAGGGCTTCAACATACGAATCTGAGAGGGGTCCATAACAGTTAATAGCAATAAAAATAAACTGTAATAAAAACTGTGGATGAAAATACCAGAAATAACAAGGATAAAGGGAAACAACCTTATGTGAAAAGTATGCAAGGAATGTAGACTGTGTTATTGCTAAAGGAAAAAAGAGAGTAATTTTGTCCTAAAGTAAAATGACTGGTTGTTTCACAATGAGAAAGAAGAAAAGAATAGGATCAAACCTGAACGGATACAAAAAGTTGTAGAAGGTTTGTAGAAAAGGAATTTCATGCTGCATGGTCCAAGCTGGCTAAGGTTGGATGGATTTGTTTATAAGGTTTCTTTTAAATGAGCTTTATTGTTGACAGTACCTGAATGAAACAGCAGAGTTTGGTTTTCTCTCTCTATTAATAAACAACAAAGTTTTCTTGGGCTATGGGTCTCTCTTAATAAGGGATTAAAAAAGGTTTTTCTTTACCCTTTAAGTAATACGCCTAGAAAACAAAGATACTTTCTTATCAGAATAATTCCCTGCATCGTCTTCATCATGTTCTTCACTACTTAAGCGCATTGAGGCTTCTCACGACTGAAAGAGCCAAGTTGTTTTTTAATCATCTCACGTCCTATAATCATTTTTGCAATCTTTCATTATCACTTTGTCGAACAGATAACTAAGGATTGTTTCACAGTGACCTGTGATCCTATTTAATCAAGGGTTCAAACTTTTTGACATGTTGACAACTTTGATATTTCACCTTCTCAAAGTCAAATCCTAAATAAAATCTTGATCTTAAACTGACTTCGAAATTTCCCAGAGGGCTCCTGGAAAATCTCAAAGGATTTGTTCTTCCACTTTGTAAAAAGAGAAATCTTAAAAATTAATTAGGTATGTTGAATTGCATGAAAGTATTGTCAAATAAGAAGAGATGCTTAACCTTCCCTAGATTATTTTTTTTGTACAGGTAAATATTATTAATATAAGTATTCAGAAATTGTATGAAATTCCTAGACATCTGTCAATGCCCTCACTGTCCGTGATATGTCCTGGTACTATTTTGCCTGATATTAGAAAACAACAGTAAATGTCATCAGTCGTATCTCCAGGCTTTATTTTAAAATATTATATGTCACAGAAACAACCAAATTTCTTTGTCAGTTGCATTACTTCTATGATGAACTCTCATTAGATCTTTAACCACAGCTATTTTCAGTCTTTTGTCAGCCACAGATATTGTTTTATTCTTATGCTTTCCTGAAAGCTCTTGCAATCAGTTACTGGTGAGAGTGCTTATCGTCAACAAAAAGGAAGTTTCTTGAAGATCCATGAAAAAGCACTATGTCAGGTACTCTAGGGTACAGGCTTTGAATGGCATTGCTTAAATAACTTTGAGATCATACCACCAGACTAAGTCAGATTTCCAGAACTCTAGTGGAGAAGCTGACAGGTTCACGAAACTCCTAATCCAACATCAAGCAGAACAGGAATTAATTACACGGGACTGAATAAACAGATAAAGGATGATTATGGCTTTTGTTTGGAATATTGCTGCTAGATTTAAAGAACCTTTTCTCTTAAGCTACCTATAACTTACAACAATTTTGCAAATTATACTTTTGTAAACAGAAATTAAACATTTAAACATTTATCTTCTTCTCCCTGCCTGATCCCTCCAGAATTTGGAAACTCTTGTTAGATATCCTTACTTTCATGGAAATATAGCTATTTGCATAAATCAAATAAGAATCCATCCTCTTTGTAACAGGACATAATTGGAAACATTGCTTATACTACCAAGGCTTTGATTGGAATGTCATATTTAAAAATGATGCATAGAATCATATATGATCAGAGAGTTTGAAGGAACTAAGGTTGACTTTATGGAGCCAATGCTTACAAAGCCCTCTTGAGAAACCTGTCCTGGTACCTGGCTTATAGGCTTCCCAGCCTTACAGGTCAATAGGAAAGCTAACTTCTTTGAAGGTCTAGGAATCAGGACATTCTGGGGACCTCGAAAATGGAGGATTTTGTTCAAATCTATACTGCAAGTGCAAGTGACAAGTTTTTGGCTTGGCTTTCTAGCCTTGAAAGTCTATTAAAGTCCAACCTGAGATTCCTTATAAAAGTTCCAGCACAGCAAATTTTTAAAAAGGCCTATGTGTTCAACTACCCTTCTTGTAATACTTATATAAATAATCAGGCCAAATATAGTGAGACCAGTCTTGTTTTGTAAGCAAGACTAATCTTACTTTATTTTTTATTAAAATGGGATTATTATAGAGAAAAATTTTGTTTAAAGGGAAAACTACAACCCACACTTATGGGTTATCAGACTCTAGTCCCGTTCATTGTCTTTGAGGTTTTACTATCTACCTGTAAGCTGGACTGGATCCTGTCATCTTACACATTTTGTCAGTCCTTACCAAATTCTCCATTCTTCTAGTTCCCTTCAATATCTGGCTACACTCCTCTAAATTAACATTTCTACTCTTTCTTCCATTCTCCTCACTGCACATCACTGAGAACTAAAACCCGACTAACCCAGACAACTCTAGGTTGTCTTGTAGCTGCCCTTTCCCCCAAGGATCTAAAGGAGTCCTGAGGGCTGAAGCCGAATGACTTGACATAAATTTCAAAGGACTCACCACCACCACAGACACTGTAACGGGCAACTTTTATGCCTGGAGCAGCTGCTGTATGGACTGCTCAGGAAGTTCACCACAACACTTCGTTCCTCCGTGCTCTGCTCCCGAAAATAACCATGACTGTGACACTGATATGTATGCCATCACCAAAGACATTCAAACTTCAAACCAGCAAATCCGTCAGATTGCCACCAACATGCCTCACTCCACCGTCTAAAAATACTTCACACCTAGTGTTTAAAATCATCTCGACTAGCTGCACTGTAGACTCAGAAACTAGGGTTATAGTCTGCTCCAAACATTAATTTTTTATTTTCTTTTTTTCCTCATTCTAATCTATGTTCTTCTCTCCTTTTGCAGATCTTTTACCTCACAACTTCTAACCTGAGTCTTCTCTCCAGAGCAATCAACACAGCTTCTTTCCAAGAAATTTCACATAGGGGAAATGAAGCAACCAACAACCCACAGGAATGGTATGAAGAGTATATCAAAGTGAAAACATCTGAGCTAGAGATGCAAAAAGAAATCTTATGTGAACTTTCCCTCTCTGACCAAAGCAGGGATTTATAAGAGTCATCTGCCACAAACCCCACCCCTTCTACTCTAGAGAGGTCTCCAGTCATGGGTGCAACTGGCCTTGGGCAACAGGACATTCCAAAAAAACTGTGTAAGCAAACATCATCAGAACTTTCCATCCTTTGAAGCCTTAAGCTCCCTCACCACTCTTATTAAGCTGGAACATAAACACTTACCCCTAGCTGTTCGGTGTGCTACTCCCTATAGAGTACCCCTGCATGCACGAATATGGACTTTTCTCCTGTTAATACGTCTGTTGTCAATTAATTTTCAGGCCCCTAACCACGAGACCTAAGATGGTAGAGGACAAGTTTTTCCTAATAACACAGAGAAGAACTGAATATTGTTGATCTCTTAATTAAATTACGCAGATGTCAAAGAGCCAGTGCTTACACTATCTGAATGATAGTGATCTTCAACATCTATGAATACAAAAATGCCTATCATTTATATATGGAAAGTTTTTGTGTAGTTGTGTTTAAAAGTTTTGTGTACATGTGTACTCAATAATCTGTATTCTTTGTTTATAGGAACTTGGATATGTGTGTGTGTCTGTACACACACACCTTCCAGCCTGTGCATTTTACTGATCAAGACTCTTACTTACTAAATGTTTTTCTTTGCTTGGTTTTGGATCATGAAAGATGTATATTGAAATCCTCCATTAGTTATCTTGGAAATTATTCTTTGCAATTTTAACAGTTTACTTCTTTATATATTTGAGGCTATGTTTTCAAAGGTTTACAAGTTGATGATTATTGTATGTACTTGGTGTACTGCTTTTATCATTATGTAGTGTGTCTTCTAACCCATGATAATGTATAATTGTGTTATTTTGTTTTACCTTAAACTCTATTTGTCTGGTGTTAACATTTTTATAACAACTTTCATTTCATTAGCATTTTCTTAGTCATAGCTTGTTCTGTTATTTTATTTTAAATTTTGCCATACATTCTTTTACATCTGTAGCTGCATTTTTTTAAAAAATCTAATTTGCTAGTTTCTGTCTTTTAATAGGTAAGGTAAATATAATTGCATACATTTTCATTGGAAGTATAACTGTACTTATTTTTACCACCTCATTTTGTGGCTTCTGTATACCAGCAGTTTGTATTTACTCTTTCTTTATGTTTATTGGATGGAAAATATTTTCTATATTCTCTGCTCTCCACAATCTATTTGGCCTAGATCTAAATTATATTTCTAATATTTTAATAGATATCTTGACATTAGTAGATACATTCTTGGAAGTACTTAGCATGAGTCCCCCCACATTTTGAAGTCTTCCGTAAATGAGTACCTGATTCTGGTCCACAAATGTGTGAACCAAAGTTAGGAGACCCTGTTGGCGGAGTTCACAAAGTAGGGCTTGTAGGTACCAAGCTGCAGTAAGCCCACCCCATCTCAGCTCTCCACAAACTCACAAGGGTTACTTTCGCTTCATGTGAAGGAGCACTGAGACGAGAGGAGGGGAAGAAGTTGTCTCGCTCAGTGTGGCTACTGGATCAAGTGATCACCCATCCACCAAAGAAGCAGTTGGGCATGTGGACTACTGGCAGGACCTAAAGGGAAACTGTGCAGCCCTTCTCTGCGATGATCCCCAGAGACAGACTGAGTTGAAGGTGCACACTTTCCCCAGGAACACCAGGGACACCACCTAAAATAGAGGGCACCAATCTCAGACAGAACCGAACCAAGTCTAAGGAACGTCAGGCACCACTCCCACGACTAGCAGAAGCCAGCCTCCTTACGCCCTTCTCTCTACCCTCACCTCCCCAGGCTGAGCTAGGGCTGCTGGAGGAAACGGGAGAAGAAGAAGACGCCTCAGAGCCAGACCACAACCGGCCTTTGCCCTTGCTGGCCCCTTCAAACCACCAGGGCTTCAGCTCTAGCATGTGATGGCAGAAAGGAAGAGCCAGACTTTGAAGATATAAGACTTAAATTGAGCTAGAATAAGTTAATAAATGAAAGTGACTGGAAAACTTTGGAATCAGTTAGTGACTTGTTGTAAGGATGGGAAAAGGGGAAGCAACTTAACATAATTGAAAGTAACGATTAGGAAAAATAAAAACAGTCCCATGTGATACCCCAGCACACTGAGACTTTTTTCCAAATCAGTAGCACTGGGTGATCTGTAGTTCCTTCCACCTGTCCTCCTGGGCAATCAGTCCAGAACCAGGCTTCTTATCTTGTTGGCTCAGAGTCGCTGCCCCAGGGTCAGGCTTTCTACAGACCCATAAACCCAGGCAGCAGGAGGCTTGGCTCAGGTCCTGGTCATGGGGCTGATTCTGTCCTTCCAGTGTTAAACACACAGCTTCCTGGAAATTGGTGTCCCAGGTAGCAATTGGAAGCACGGAGGACGGCCGGGATGGGACGGTTCCTAATTTCACGTGTGAGTCTGCTTTGGGGCACTGTTATTCTCCTCGAGTCTCTCAAACCCCTGAGCCACCCCTGTCTGCTTCCAGACTCAGAGACTAGCAAGCCCACACTTAGCTCAACTCACCACGGCTTGGCAGCTCTGTTCCCTCGCTGGTCCCACTAGAGGTCTAATTTACAACTTTTACATGGTATTGTTTTTTATTACGTTTTTACAATATTTTTTCTAGTTTTGATAGGTATTTTAAGAAGAGGGGCCTCAAAATATGGGACTTATCATGTTGACCAGAAGTCGGACTTATTTTTTATAAACTTTTAAACATGATCTTCCCCCCACTTCCTCCAAAACATTAGCACTTCCAACCTAGCTCGTGGCTGACACGAGATAGCCTCAGTAAGCAGTATCTGAATAAATGAACGCATGACTTTGCCTAAAAGGGCTCCAGTCATCAAGATAACACAAATGAATTAACACATATAAAGCATTCAGAATAGTGGTCTGCAACATGGTAAATGCTTAGGAAACATTAGCTATGTATTTTTTAAGCTCACAAAGTCTGAGGCTAGATTTCTCAAAGACAAATTATTTATAGAATTTAACTTTAACATCACTGCTGATCTGTAATGCAGTGAAACAAATGAAAGTAGATAGTGTCATTTTTTAAAAGTCAGAATCTAATGTGACACCTCCTAATGAAAACACTAATTAAAATTAATAAATGGTGCCATACTGCCACTGCTGTTGCCTGACCCTCTATCCCCCTAGGTATGAATAAGCTTGTACCATCCAATGTAATGACATAATTTGAGAATGTGTACCAACCTTCCTGTTCCTTAAGCTGTTAGTATAATGTTCTGGGGTCAACAAACGAAAGTGTGATGACCTGAAGGGTACCATAAGGTACTGAGAAGTTAGAGAGAAATCAAAATGAGGGGTTAAAAATGAACTCACCCTTATGTTCCAAAAGTTTCTTACTATATGCCACTTCCCTTTTTGTTTTAATGTGCTAGATCCCACCACAGCTGCAAATTAATTTTCTCTGCTCCCTAAATGAATTACACGTAACTGTTTCTAAAAATGACTACAGACATGAAAGTCATTTTCACTTAATAACTAACTATTAATCTCATATTTCTTGGTGTCACTTTAGTATGAAATGCAAACGAAAATTATGCTAAACATTGCAAATTTATGGCAAACACCAGCTCTTGATTTATATTATTATAGATGGTTTATCACCAGAAGCAATCTAAACAAAACTCCATCAGATAGATGTTACAATTTGTATTTATTTCTCCCAGCAGTAAATGGTTCTTCAATTTCAGAACTATCATTAATTTCTTATAAATGCAAATCTTTATTTCTTATTTTAATCTACAATGATTTCTCTAAGTCTTCAGAAGATTAGCTTTTACATAAAATATTCAAATAGCAATTACAAATGATACTTGGTTTTCTCTGGGCAATCTATTAGCTATTATGCATAAACTATTTAAAAGGGATGGGTGGTCTATATTGATCAGGCATACAATGGGCTAATAACGCGGCCCTCCTTCCTTTTAAATGATCCCCTCACAACTCCAAATAAAATCGTTAAGAAAAAACTTTTTGATGTTTGTGATTATCTTTAAATTGTTTTGCCTAGTCTTGAATCCTCTACTTTTATTATATTTTCTTTCAGGATCGCTGGGAAGACCTTAGCCAGCCACTGCATTGACCTTAATCAAGAGGAAGCTGCAACTATTTATTCTTCCCTAATTTTTTACTGCCATCTCAAAGCAGAAACTCATGAATCTTTACCTGGCCACACATACTCGAGAGCAACCGAAGCAAACTGCTCTGACCGCGCTGCAGGGTCAGACGGCACTTGTTCTCCTGCCGTCAGTCCATCCTCACTCGAACCTGGCCTCCGACGCCCAGTGCCCTGCAGTAACCGCAGCTCTGCTAAAATCATCCTGATTTGAGGACTTTAGCGCAAATTCTCCACCATTCAAAACCCCCCAGCCCTGTCTCCTCTAAAAATTAGAAGACAGAACAATAGCATCTTCAGAATTCCGACCTAACCAGCCCTGTGTTCTATTTGCCAGATCTATCCCGCTGACATCCTCATTGGCCTAAGCCATTCATCACCATTTCATCTTCACTGCTCGTGTCCTTCGCTTATGATGGGAGGCCCCTTATGAACATGTTATTGATTCTACACAGAAAAACACTGGTTGATTTAGATCCTGTGTTTAAAAAAAAAAATCTTCCTGCTAATATATATTCAACATCGAGTCATAGATAGTGATATCAATAGCTCAAAAATAATGGAAATCACACTGCTTTGAAGATACTGTGATGAAGAATTCATGAACTCACTCCACAAAATTTCCTTGAGCATCTACAATGTATCAGCAATTGTGTCAGGGGCCTGTAATACAGTCAGAAGGGAAATGTCCTTGAAGCTAATGAAACTTAACCTTCAAGGCTCCTCACTAGCATGGACCGCTTCCAGCCCTGGAAGAAGTTAAATAATATTTTCACATTAGCATATGTTTTTTGTAACATATGCAAATATAAGATATAGTTGTAATTTTTAAGAGAGTCTCCCCAGATTTTATAAATCTCAGGCTCCAAAAAACCTGGGATCTACCCCCGATGTACAAGAAAAAGTCACACATCTATCCCACAGGCTAGGTGTTACATGGCATTTAGTAATTTAGTAACTGGAAGTCACAAATGGCAGCAAACTGTATCAAATAAATCTCTGATACAATGCCTTACTCAAAAGAGGCATTCTAAATTAAAGTGACTTCTGCCTGTCATGTCCGGGTCAGATAAACTTCCTTCCAAAAACTTAGATGTCTTCTGTTAAATATTCCTTGTACAGGTTAAAAGAGTTCAGCCTTCTCTCATCAAAACTAATTGGCCTTACTATTCAACATCCTTTTGTTTATCAAAATTAAATTAAGGTCATTACTAAAGTACTAAAGTAATATATTACTTAGAATGGGGATATGGGGTGGAAGACAATAGAGAAGACTGAGAATGGTCTTTAATTACTATATGATGCCACCTTTCCAAGGTCAGAAAGTCACAGACAAAGATGAAGTTTCAGCTAAAGGCTTTATAGTAGATGGGTTTTTTCCATTGAAAAACTATTTGAATAAGTTGTGAGGAAAGCTATTATCTCCCTCCCTGAAAACACTTAAACACAGAGCAGATTTTCCAATCTTCCAGAGAACCATGGCTATTCCAATGAGAATCCATCCTCCAATAGGTTTTGTGTGGGTTTTTTTTTTTTTCAAATCTTCATTTTAAAGAAGTAATAATGGTTTCACACATTAAGGGAATCTGCTCGATCAGTGTTCCCAAAGTGTAGTCTCTGGACCAGCAGCATCAGCAATGTCTGGGAACTTGCTAAAAATGCAAATTCTTGGGCCCCACCTAGATGTACTGAATCAGAAACGCTGGAGGTGAAGGCAGAGCCCAGCAATGTGGGTTTTAACCAGCCCTCCAGGTGATTTTTTGCACGTGTGTGAGGAAGATTGGCCCTGAGCTAACATCTGTTGCCAATCTTCCTCTCTTTCTTCTCTCCTGAAAGACCCCCCAGTACATTGTTGTATATTCTAGTTGTTCTTCTAGTTCTGCTACGTGGGACGCTGCCTCAGCCCAGGACCCGAACCAGCAAACCCTGGGCCACCGAAGCGGAGCACGGAGCCGGCCCCTGCTCCAGGTGATTCTTACGCAAGCTACAGTTTAAGAACCACAACCATAGAGATCTACTGAAGGTCAACTAGGTCAGGAGTACACACACTGCCCCCTAGTGGTCCCAAGAGAACTAGCGGACGTCTATAAATTTAAAATTTTTATTTTACTCTAAAAATGTCAAAAGCCAGATCCAGTTTTGTCTACAGTGGCAGACTCACATTGTTGTGCAATTTGCAATCATGAAACAGACATTTTGATACATGTTCAGACACTCTGCAGTTGCAGCTCAAAGTCCCCATTGATTTGCCAACCATGACAAGCATCTGATCATCAGGGGAGGCTGGTCAATAGCCAAGGTGGAGAACCATTGCTCAGTGAGTCTATCGCGTCTCAGAGTCTCAGGAACTGCTGCTACTATACTGAAACCTGCCTCTAAAGGTCATTAGAGGAATAATAAAACCGGAAACTTCTCACATCAAGTTCCTGGTTTACTGGATTATAAATGAGATAAAATGTTGAACTAAGGAGAAAGCGGTATGTAAAAAGAACTATTCCAAAGAAAGCACATTGTAAAAACAGCAGGAAAAAAAATAGACAGTCATGTATTTGCTCAGGTTTCAAAACACAAGTAATAGCATGAGAAGCTCTGCATAATAGAGGTTATGTGCAAAATTCGGCTTTTGATAAAAGTCTATATATTAAGTAGGTAAACATAATATGTAATCATTCAACAATCATTCATTAGGACCCACTCACTACTCAATCTCATAACTGGACAGACAGCATGACCCCACCACAGCCTCCAAGACTTACATTGATCTCTTTACAAATCTACTTCTCCATATATTGTTTCCTGGGCACAAAGACCATTTCTATCAGTCTTCATATGCACAGTATTCTGCACAGTGTCTGACACATGGCTGATGCTTAAAAAATATATACTCAATCAAGGGGTATTTGCTATCAGTCACCTAACATAGAAGCACCTGGATTTCCTGGACCACAATGGGCCTAGGACATCGCACAGCATCCCTAGTCAGTTGAAACAGAGTTCCAACGGTTCCCCTGAATGTAGGGTGGTTCCTGGGCTCCAAAGAAATAATCAGGAAGGGCATCAAGGGGTGGCCGGGGAAAGGAGACATTAATAGCTCCCATCCCCATAGTTTCCACCAGACTCTCCAGAACTATCCCAAATGAATATATATAAGTAAACCAAAGGAGTTCCAGAATAAACACCTTGTCTCCCTTTGAAAACATGTTGCCATCCCAAACCATAATACATACAAGCTCTGGGCCACCACAGTCTGGCATAAATGCATTCAGTCACTTTAATACCCAGAGAAGAGAGATAAAATGGTTGACAGCAGAAGTCTTCTGTCTGTCCAAAGATGCTCTTGGAAAGTTGTCTCTCCCCCTGCTTCTATTTCTGGCCACCTTCAGGTCACCTCAGGTCTAAACCTATCACTCTGCTTTGGCATGAATCTCAGCACACATGCCAATTAACTCAACTGTTTTCTGTTTCTGCTACTGTCCAGTCAGCCCTCCAAGAACCTCTGAACCAGCCAACTGCCACGCTCCATTCTCAGACTGAGCAATTGCTCCCATAATCTGCACTGCCAAAATCTGGAAAGTACAATCCCAACCAAACGTATGTAACACCTATATTACAAATAAGCATAGAAAAGACTAGACAAGGGGCTGGCCCAGAGGCACAGTGTTTAACTTTGCACGTTCTACTTCGGTGGCCCAGGGTTTGCAGGTTCAGATCCTCGGTGTGGACCTAGCACCGCTCATTAAGCCACGCTGTGGTGGCATGCCACATAAAATAGAGGAAGATTGGCATAGATGTTAGATCAGTGACAATCTTCCATGAGCCAAAAGAGGAAGATTGGGAACAGACGTTAGCTAAGGGCCAATCTTCCTCACCGAAAAAAAAGAAAAGAAAAAGAAAAGACTAGATAAACTTGGAACCAAATGCTAACAATAGTTTTCTCTTGCTGGTTTTCTTATACTCCCTTTGTTTATTTTACAGATTTCCTCTGGTAAAAGTGCATACTTATATAATTTGAAAAATTATCATTTTAAAAAATGCATGGAGGGGCTGCGTCTTGAGTTCAGTCTTTATGTAAGTATGAGTCAGACTAGCTATGGAAGATTTTTATCTGTTTTAAAATGATTAAAAACAAAAAATAGAAAGAAGTCGATATGATAGAAATATCTTTTTCAAAAATAACCATCCCAATTACTTCACAGCGTATGTGGCTTGCCCCAGATGCATATGCATTTTTTAATATACCTACATTGTTATCTTCCCTCTAAAAAGTTCAGGGTTGCTCAATAGTAATTGACCTAGTCACTGTAATATTGAAACTTGGCAGAAATTGACTGCTGAAAATCAAATTTCTTCCAAATATGCAAACCTCAGTCTTAGACTATTTTTTACAGTCCCTCCTACATGGGTTTTTTTCGCTTCTTCCAAGATTAGATCACTAAAGACTTATGGGAAAGGTGGAAGAGACGGTGGAGAAGAGAACAATGCTTACTAAGCGTCTAGTATATGCCAGCACTGTGCTAGGTACAGCAGAAGCACGATCGCAGGACTATTAGAAGAATCCGGAACACAGGTTTAATGTCTCTTAAAGGGAGACTCCCTAAACAGCTAGCTCCTGTACACTTCTAGTCTCTTATCTTAGAATAGAAATCTTTTCTTTTTTTCTTTAACCAAACGTGCCTGATTCTATGCTCCATATCTTAGAAATATCAGCAGGAAAAAAAAAAAACAAAGGGAAAGGGGAAAGAAGAGAGGAAGGGGAGGGATGGATGGATGGAGCAAGAAAGTGTAGGGAGGAGGGAGAAGAGAAAGAGGGAGACATCTGTGATGCCTGATTTATAGATGCATATACCAATTGAATGCATGCACAGATAGTATAAATAGGTCAATTAAATGCATCAGCTGTGGATGGATGTAATTGTTATTCTGTTTGTTATTTTAAACAAGGGTCAGAGGGTGAAGAGAGACTCCACTCAAACACTGATTTCGAAGTGCAAACTAGGGTTCCTGGCCACCACTCTTTTACAGAGCAACCGCCAAGCAGAAAAAATGCTAGTAGTCTAATTTATTTCCTTATGAAAACTTCTTCTACATTTCTGACCCACAGTGATCATTTCCTTTTCTGAATTCCTATTTCACTTGGGGCCTAACTTTATAATATTCCTGGCTTTTCTTGTTCTGTAATACTTTCCCATGTTTTAACTTGTGTTTCCTACAATAATACATAGTTTTTGAGGACAGGGGCCACACCTCAGTATCCTCCAACATGTGCAGCTCCAGGCCATCTACCTAGGTATCCAGTAAATTGCTATGTGAGCCCTAGCCTTATAATTGCCCCCTCCTTAATGCCCCATGACGCATTGCTTCTCCCACTGTCACTGCACATGTGACACAGGGCTTTCTGTGTCAGCTACTAGGGCATGAGTCTCTCTGTTCATGATGCTGTGCACACCTTAATGGCAGAGCCAATGCCTTATTCATTTCGGCAGCCTCCTCTGGGCTTCACAGTGCAACCGTACATCATAGGTGCTCGATATACATTGATTAGCTTAATAGGTTAAGGATGGAATTCTGATGTATCCCCAAGTCAGTTATATGTGAGCAGGGTTTTCCAAAGACCAGGGGGAGGTCAGGAGATTCACCATCTTATTTCATGGGACTGTTTTAACATTAGTCACACATTTTAAAAGGCCACATAGTTTAGTAGGAAAAGCACAAATGTTGGAGTCAGATAGCCCTAGATGAAATCAGAGCTACCACCACTACCTTTTTAGATATTTTCATTTTCAAATTTTCACATTAGCAGTAAAAGTCCTTTCCTGATCTTTAAGTTTGTAATTACCCAAGCAACATGTGAATTAAAGATTTAAACAACCTAAGAGATTACTAACAAAAACTTGAAAGAAATCATTCTGCTTGTCCTTTCTCCTGCTCGCTACATCAAATACCCTTTCTCAGCCTAGTGCGCTCCCCTCTGGTTCTCTTTATCTGCATTTATATACGTGCGTGTGTGTGTGCGTGTGTATATATATTTCCACACATTCCGTTTTTATATTTTTTTACATAAACAGGTCCATTTTATGTACATACTGTTTTGTTACATTTTTTCACTTAATTTTTATCTCATTCAACATCCATCAATTTATGATTTATTTCACATTCTTTTGAGATGTAACAAAGTATAATTCAAGTATAATCGACATAACACCCTATTAGTTTCAGCTGAACATCACAATGATTCACTATTTATATATATTATGAAATGATCACCATGATAAGTTTAGTTACTGTCACCATACAAGTTATTACAATATTGTTGACTATATTCCCTATGTTGTACATTATATTCCCATGACTTACTAATTTTATAACCAGCAGTTTATACCTCTTAATTGCCTTCATCTATTTCACCCACCCTATCCCTTTCCCACTCTGGTAACCACCAGTTTTTTTTCTGTATCTATGAGTCTGTTTCTGTTTCTGTTTCGCTTTCTAGATTCCACATACACGTGAAATCATATGATATTTGTCTTTCTCTGTCTGACTTATTTCATTTAGCATGATACCCTCTAGGTCCATCCATGTTGTTGCAAACGGCAAGATTTCATTCTTCTTTATGGCTAACTAATATTTCATTGTCTATATACACCACATCTTCTTATCCATTCATCTATTGATGGACACACAAGTTGCTTCAGTATCTTGGCTATTGTAAACAATGCTGCCATGAACAAGGGGTGCATATATCTCTTTGAATTAGTGTTTTCATTTTCTTTGGATAAGTACCCAGAAGTGGAATTGCTGGATAGTATGGTAATTATATTTTTAATTTTTTGACGGAACTGCCATACTCTTTCCATAGTGAATCCATCAATTTACATTCCCACCTACAGTGCACAAGAGTTCCCTTTTCTCCACATTCTTGCCAACACTTATTTTTTGTCTTTTTGATAATAGCCATTCTGACAGGTGTGAGGTAGTATCTCACTGTGACTTTGATTTGCATTTCCCTGATGATTAGTGATACTGAGCATCTTTTCACATGCCTGTTGGGCATCTGTATGTCTTCTTTGGAAAATGTCTACTCAAGTCCTCTGCCCAATTTTTAATAGGGTTGTTTGTTTTTTGATATTAAGTTCTGTAACTTCTTTATTTATTTTGGATATTAACCTCTTATCAGACGTATAATTTGCAAATATCTTCTCGCATTCAGTAGGTTGCCTTTTCATTTTGTTGATAGTTTCCTTCACTGTGTAAAAGCTTTTCAGTTTGATGTAATCCCATTTGTTTATTTTTGTTTGTGCTGCCCTTGCAGAGGAGATTGATCCAAACAAATATTGCTAAGATCAATGTCAAAGAGCTGGCTAGGTTTTCTTATGGGAGTTTTATGGTTTCGGGTCTTACATTCAAGTCTTTAATCCATTTTGAATTTACTTTTGTATATGGTGTAAGATAGTGATCTAGTTTCATTCTTTGCATATAGCTGTCCAGTTTTCCCAACATCATTTATTGAAGAGACTATCCTTTCACCATTGAATGTTTTTTTCTCCTTTGTCATAGATTACTTGAACATATATGTGTGGGATTATTTCTGGAACTCTCTATTCTGTTCCATTGATCTATGTGTCTGTTTTTGTGCCAGTACCATATTGTTCTATTACTATAGCTTTGTAACATAGTTGGAATTCAGGGAACATGATACCTCCAGCTTTGTTCTTTCTCAAGATTGCTTTGATTATTTGAGGTCTCTTTTGGCTCCATACAAATTTTACAATTCTTTCTTCTAGTGCTGTGACAAATGCCATTGGTATTTTGATAGGGATTGCATTGAAATTGTAGATTGTTTTTCATGATGTCAACATTTTAACAATAATAATTTTTCCAACCCATGAGCATGGTATATCTTTTCATTTAATTATGTCATCTTCAATTTCTTTCATCAATGTCTTATAGTTTTCAGAGTACAAGTCTTTCACCTCCTTGGTTAAATTTATTCCTAGCTATTTTATTCTTTTTGATGCAATTTTAAATGGGATTGTTTTCTTAATTTCTCTTTCGGATAGCTTGTTATTAGTATATAGAAATGCAACCAATTTCTGCATATTAATTTTGTATCCTGCAACTTAATTCATTTATTCAAATAAATAAATGAATAGTTCAAATAGTTCTCTGGTGGAGTCTTTAGAGTTTTATCTCTACAGCATCATTTCACCTGCAAATACTGACAGTTTCACTTTATCCTTTCCAACTTTGATGATTTCATTTCTTCTTCTTGCCTAACTGCCATGGCTTGGACTTCTAATACTATATGGAACTAAAGTGGCAAAAGTGGGCATCTCCGTCTTCTACCTGATCTTAGAGGAAAAGCTTTCAGCTTTTTGCCATTGAGTATGATGTTAACTGTGGATTTCTCATATATGGCCTTCATTATATTGAGGTATATTCATTCTATACCCACTTTGTTGAAAGTTTTTATCATAAATGGATGTTGAATTTTGTCAAATGCTTTTCTGGCATCTGTTGAGATGACCATGATTTTGATCCTTCATTTTGTTAATGTGGTATATCACGTTGATTGATTTGCAAATGTTGAACCACCACTGCATCCCTGGAATAAATCCCACTTGATCATAGTATATGATCCTTTTGATGTACTGTTGTATTTGATTTGCTATTATTTGGTTGAGGATTGTTGCATTTATGTTCATCAGGGATATTGGCCTGTAATTTTCTTTTTTTGTAGTGTCTTTGTCAGGTTTTGGTAACAGAGTAATGCTGGCCTTGTAAAATGAGTTTAGAACCATTCCTTCCTCTTCAATTTTTTGGAATAAATTAAGAAGGACAGGTATGAACTCTTCTTTAAATGTTTGGTGGAATTCATCTGTGAAGCTCTCTGGATGTGGACTTTTGTTTTTTGGGATTGTTTAAATTACTGATTCAACTCATTACCTGAAATCAGTCTATTCACATTTGCTATTTCTTCCTGATTCAGTCTTGGAAGGTTGTTCGTTTCTAAGAATTTATCCATTTCTTCTAGGTTTTCCAATTTGTTGATGTATAATTGCTCATAGTAGTCTCTTATGATCCTTCGTATTTCTGTGGTGTCAGTTGTTACTTCTCCTCTTCCATTTATGATTTTATTTATATGAACCCTCTCTCTTTTTTTTGATGAGTCTGGCTAACAGTTTATCAATTTTGTTTATCTTTTGAAAGAACAATCTTTTAGTTTCAGTCATCTTTTTTTTGGTTTCTATTTTATTTATTTCTGCTCTGATCTTTATTATTTCCTTCATTTTACTAACTTTGGACTTTATTTCCTCTTCTTTTTCTAGTTTAAGTATAAAGTTAGATTGTTATTTGAAGTTTTTCTTATTTCTTGAGGTAGGCCTATATTGCTATGAAGTTCCCTCTAAGAAGTGCATTTGCTGCATCCTATAGATTTTGGAAAGTTGTGCTTCCATTTTAATTTGTCTCAAGGTATTTTTTTACTTCCTCGCTGATTTCTTCACTGATCTTAGATGTTTAGTCTCCATGAGTTTGTGTTTTTTCCAGTTTTCTTCTTGTAATTGATTTCTAGTTTCATACCACTGTGGTCAGCCAAGATATTTGGTATGATTTCAATCTTCTTAAATTTTGTGAGACTTGTTTTGTGGCCTAATGTGTTCTATCCGGAGAGTGTTCCACGTGCACTTTAAAAGAATGTATATTCTGCAGTTGTTTGGATGGAATGTTCCCTATACACCAATTAAGTCCATCTAGTCTAATGCGTCATTTAAGACCAATGTTTCCTTATTGATTTTCTGTCTGGATGATCTACCCATTGATGTAAGGGAGGTACTAAATTTCCCTACTATTATTGTATTCCTGTCAATTTCTCCTTTTATGTCTCTTAAAATTTGTTTTATATATTTAGGTACTTCTAAGTTGGGTGCATAAACATTTACCAATGTTATATTCTTTTCTTGAATTGACCTCTTTATGATTATGTAATGCTCTTTTTGTCTTTTGTTATAGTCTTTATTTTAAAGTCTATTTCATCTGATATTAGTATTGCTACCTCCACTTTCTTTTCATTTCCATTTGCATGGAATATGTTTTTCCATCCCTTCAATTTCAGTACGTGTGTGTCTTTGGATCTGAAGTGAGTTTCCTATAAGTAGCATATAGATGGGTCTTGGTTTGTTTTTATCCATTCAGCCACCCCATGGTTTTTGATTAAAGCATTCAGTCCATTATACATTTAAAGTAATTATTTATAAGTATGTACTTATTGCCATTTTGTTAGCTATTTTCTGGGTGTTTTTGTAGTTCTATGTTCCTTTCTTCTTCTCTTGGTCTCTTGTGGTTTGATGGTTATCTTTGGTGTTATGTTTGCAATCTCTTCTCTTTATTTTTTTGAGCATCTTTTGTAGGTTTTTGGTTTGTGGTTACCATGAGATTAACATATATATTGACCTATATATATATAGCAGTCTATTTTAAGGTGATAGTTGCTTATGTTCTGATGCATTCTAAAAGCACTACATTTTTACTCACCCTCCCCATGTTTTACGTTTTTGACATCATATTTTACATCTTTTCATTTTGTGTACCCCTTAACTACTTATTGTAGTTATAGCTGATTTTACTACTTTTGTCTTTTAACCTTCATACTAGCTTTGTAAAGGGCTGATCCATTGCCTTTACTAAATATTTGTCTTTACCAGTAAGATTTTTTCTTTCATATATTTTCTGATTTCTAGGTATGGCCTTTTCTTTTCCACTTAAAAGACTCTTTAACATTTCTTGTAAGGCCAGTTAAGTGGTGACAAACTCCTTAAGTTTTTGCTTATCTGGGAAACTCTTCATTCTCTCCTTCAGTTCTGAATGATAACCTTGCTAGGTAGACTATTCTTGGGTGTAAGTTTTTTCCTTTTAGCATTTTAAATATCATGCCATTTGCTTCTGTCCTGCAACGTTTCTGCTGGAAAATCAGCTGCTAGTCTTAAGGGACTTGTTGTATGTGACTTGAATGTGACATTGTTTTTCTCTCACTGCCATTAAGATTCTCTCGTTATCTTTAACTTTTGCCATTTCAATCATAATATGTCCTGGTGTGGGCCTCTTTGGTTCATCTTGTATAGGAGTCTCTGTGCTTCCGGGAACTGGATATCTGTTTCTTTCCTTCTTTAGGTAAGTTTTTAGTCATTATTTTTTTAAGTAAGTTTCTGCCCCTAACTCTCTCTCTTCTCCTTCTGAGACACCTACAATGCAAATATTAGTATGCATGATGTTGTCCCAAAGGTCCCTTAAACTATCCTCATTTTTTTAAATTCTTTTTTTCTTTTTGCTGTTCTCATTGGGTGGCTTCCACTATTTTGTCTTCTAGAATGCTAACCTGTTCTTCCGTAACATCTAATCTGCCATTGATTCCCTCTAGTCTATTTTTCATTTTACTATTGCATTCTTCACCTCTGATTGGTTCTTTCTTATATTTTCTAACTCTTTGTTGAAGTTCTCACTGTGTTGCTCCATTCTACTCCCAAGTTAGGTGAGCATCTCTACAACCATTACTTTGAATTATCAGGGAAATTACTTATCTCCATTTCATTAGAGATTTTTTCTGGGGTTTTATCTCGTTCTTTCATTTGGAAGATATTCCTCTTTATCCTCATTTCGTTTGACTTTCTGTGTTTGTTTCTATGAATTAGGCAAAACAGCTACCTCTCCTGGTCTTGAAGGAATGGCCTTATGTAAGAGCATCTCCTGTGTAGACTGCATGTGCCAGACAGCTTTTGCAGGCTGTCTGGAGCTAGAGTAGGGGCAAGCCAGGAGAGTCCTGGGATGTGCCATGTCCTAGCTGCCATGGTGAAAAGGCTGGAGCTGGAGTGAGCACAAGCTAGGGGGTCCCTGGGCTCACCATTCTGAGGCTGCCCTGGTGGGGTGGCTGGAGCTGGGGCAAGTGCAAGCAGGGGAGCCTGGAGTGCGCCACTCCAGGGCCACCTTGGGGGGATGACTGGAGCTGCTGTGGGCCAGAGGCCCACGGCACGCTGGGGCAATCTTAGCAGGCTGGCTAGAGCATCTGGACCATGCTCCCACCTGCACAATCAAGGTGAAGGGGAATGCAAAGAAATGGTGCTCACCAGTGCCTCAGACCCTGGAGAGAGTTCCAGCAGTTCCCTGCCTGTTTGGCAGACACTCTAGAGTTACTAAATGGATTCTCCACCTGTATAATCTAAGTGTTCTTTAACGACTGTTTTTTTGCTGTGCCCCAAGGTGGGCAAGTCTGCTTGCAAGCCCATCAGTGACATCCCTCCCTGCTGCAGGTTGCTGCATTAAGGGCAGAGTTCTCATGGATGCCATGGCTCTGTCTCTCCTACCGGTCTCTCTGTGGTTTCTCTATCACTTGTTGCACAGAAGCTGTTCAGTCAGTGCTCAGTTCTTCAGGAGGACTTGCTCTATATGTAGCTGTAGATCCAGTGTGTCCCCGGGGGGAGGTGAGTTCAGGGTCTTCCTACACCGCCATCTTGGGCCCTCTATCTCACATTTTAATAGCACTAACACTTTGTGGTTCTGTGCCTTTGAGAAGGACAATAAATGCTCCGGAACTCATTTTCCTCATCAGTAAATTGGAAATAGTATCTACTTCAAAGCGTTGAGGTAAAGGTTAAATAAAATAATGTACGAAAATCACCTAAAGCATTGGTGCTGAATAAAATATAACCATCGTTGTTATTGTTCTTACCTTTGAAACATAGAAATTAGACTGAGAAATTCCTAGCTTCCTCTCAGGACTGATCCTTAGTGGGATTTCAGGGGATCAACAGTAGAACAGGAACCCCAGTACCCTCAACGTTGTAATTCACTGTTTGCAGGAGGACTTCATTCCCCCACTTATGAAACACAGGAAGTCCCCGGGAGTCCGTGGGAACTTGGATTTACACATGGTGCCTTTGTTCCCGAGAATAGCATGGGTGGGGAGAAATATCTCCCTCCTAATTGCCTTCCAGGGAATCAGCAGCATGAGTTCACCTTTTCACACCTGCAGCATTAACCAGAGCCAAATATACAAAGACCTGCTCACAGCAGTAGCCGCCTGACATTAAATTGTGACAAAAACAGTATCCACTGGCGGCTCCAGTCTACAGCTGTTCTCCCTTCCACATCTGCCTTCCTGCTCCAAGAAGTTGTGCACTGCATGTCGATCAGCTTTGTATTTAAGAGAGCATCTCAATACATACATTTTAAATCAGACCCGAATTGCTGATCAAAACTGTTTGAAGTTTTCCAGATGCAAGTACATTTATCTACAGCACTTCTAAAAACAAGGGGGAGAAAAGCCCAGAGCCTGTCAAAGTTAATTAGATTCATACAAAAAGCTTAACAGTCCTATGCAATGTTTTTACTCTATTACATACAAATGTACAATAATTCCGTGAACACTGGGTTTAATTGCTCATAATAGTTTAATTAAGGTTATGCTTTGTATAAATATCAACTCATCATTTACTGTGACTACAGTCCTATTTAAATGATGAAGTCAATTTGACAGTACATTCATGAAAAAGAGAGCCTTTTAAGAGTTTTGCTCTTATGTGGTCTAGAATACTAATGGAGGTTAATTGTCAAAATAAGCCTGCTACCGACTTCAGAATTATCCTCACATTTTAGTGACGGAACAATGTAACCACATTTTTATGTGACCTGCTGACCTAATACCAAGAAGAACATAATGGCTATTATAAGTCTCCATGTCTGTCTCCCGAAAACCAGAGAGCTCCTTTTTAATATTTACATTTTGCAGCTGCCCTTTAAACAGACACCCTTTAACTACTGTATTTGCGATTCAGATGATCAGATAATTAGATGTAAGATTAGAAGCGCCAGAAGAGATGGCTGCCTCAATTAATCTTGCAGTCTGTGCCTCTGCAAATCACTACTTGGTGTGTAACAGAAAATATCAAATTAAGTTTTCAGAGGCAGGGAAATTTCAAGTCTGCAGTCATTTTAATTCCATCTGAGGCAAGGATAGAATTTATTACTGTACTCAGAATTCATGTTCTCTTTTTCCAAAACACCAATTTTAATTAGAGAACAGAAACCCAAAAGAGTAGAAATAGGAAAAAAAAGATCCCTTCTAGTGTCCCGCAGGGATCACTATCCGTTCCCTCTATAAACAATACCTGTTCTGAACTCCATGGTCATCCTGAGTGAATATCAAAAAATTAGACACCATGAGTCTTTTCTTAGCAAGTGGCCCTCAGTGGCCTTCTGAAGAGCAGCAAGGCATCTCTCATCTGGCAAATACCCTGACTGCTTTTCTTCCTTTGGCTACTGGTTTTCATATTCAAATTTCACAAATCACTACATCTTCCAAAATGATCTAGTGGTTTGTCTCATCAAATACAAGAAGACGCAAAAAAATCTCATATTGCCAACTATATGTACTTTTTATAAATAGAAGAGAATTTTTAACAGAATAGAAACAGGGCATAAAAATAGACCTAGAAACTAGAAAACAGATGGTAACAAAAGATACCGGTATTTATCCATGGGTGTTATTAAGAGGAAAGTGCAAAATAACCAGCCCATTTTGAAATCTTTTAAGAGTTTTGAATAAAGTAAATTCTTACAGCTTCCGCTGAAGTCACAGGGCCTTTAAAAAGAGGAGGTGGGTGGGCGGTGTGTAAGTATTCTAGCTCCCAACTCCCAGATGTGAAATCCGAAGCTTGAATCCTATGCTAAGATATTACCACGACAAATCTGACCCTAAAATCATTTGAAGACTTCACTTCATCTAGGAATGCCGTATTTGAAAGCTGGAGTTAACTTAAAAAGTCACTCTATTCATTCATTCAACAAATATTTATGAAATACAGGAAAGCTTTCAAAAAGAAGCATCTGCAAAGTAATTCCTAGGGGAAAGAAATCTCCATAAAAAACAAGAGGGCAGGAATAGCTTGTCACAAACTTATTTAATATTCCTCTGATCTCTGAATCTGAGGGTGACAACACACGGAGACATGCTAACATCTTCAAGGAGACCTGAAAGAGAAATCTTCTAACAGCAAACTGGGACCAGAACCGATGAGCTTGACCCCATTTATTACCTGATGCACAGCTAACACAGAGGACACTTTGCATATTTGCTTCTAAGTTTCGCGTCTGCAGGACAGAGACTCCAACCCACCATTTTTCTCTTTTGCATTCACACAGTAGCTATATTATCTTTAACTGTGTGCTAATTATTTCATAAGTATGGACAGATCTTATCCCCAAAACTACGTGAGGAGCACTTAAAGGGGCAGGGGGATGTCTTTTGCATGTTTTTTCCCTTCATTCCTTAATCTTGTGCAGAGCCAGGCACAAAGCAGAGGCTGCCTGCCAGGGATGGAAAGAAGGTTGGGAAGGAAGAAAGAAAAGCAGCCAGAAAGAGAAGCCAGCTCTGATTCCGAGGACTTGCTTATCAGCATCCTTTCCTTCTCTCTAGCTTTTGTCAATAGCCTCAAGATTCTACCAATCACCCCACTGTCCTTGTGTTATCTCTGAATCTTCCCTTTTCACCTACCCAGGTCTGTCTGCACAATTTCTTCCTCATGACTCCTGCACAATTTCTTCCTCATGACTCCATCATTTCCTTTCCTCAGTCTCTGACCTAGGACAAGCAGTCATGCCTCTTGCCTAAGCTAACCAGTAGCTTCTTGTCTTATCTCTTCCCCCAAGCTTATCTCCAAAAGCTCTAATGGTGCACTTTCCTCCTCAAAAGCCTTGTTGGCTTTCAAAAAACACCACGAATTATGAATGCAGCTTCTATATACTTCCACCCACTGTTCTCTGCACCTGGGATGCCGCCTCCCTCTGCCTACTAATCTCCATCAAGTCAAAAACTCCATCCCCCCCCGTCAAGGCCCAGTTCAGGTGCCATCCCTCCAGGAAAGTCTCCCACGTTCTCATGTAGCCCAAACTCATTTATGCTGGCTCTCTGCCCTTGTAGAAAGGCTTGTCCCTCTCAGGCGGCCCGTGCCGTGTCTGTTTCCATCAGATCTCCCTGAGGATGCTGCAAGCTCCTTTTGAAAAATGCATCACGTCTTGTCAAACTTCGCATCCCATGCCTTTTTCCCCAGTAGTTTCTCAGTAAACATTTGTTCAATGATCCCCATATGTACTGGGAACTTCCTAACACACACTCAGCACAAATAATCTCAATAATGATCAGAGAATCACAACTTAAGAATTGATACTAGGAGACCATTGATTTTATCCTTCTATCTGAAGGTACACAAATATCTCAGCCTCTTAAAAAATTAATACTCTCCTAGGAAAGTCAGTCAAAATGTTTCCGATAAAAATGTAAAGAGATATTTACATTTTGTACGCATTTTCCAGCCACTAAACCGAAACGTTTCTACAAGCTCACAACTGTTTCCTATAAGCACAGCAAGCTAACATTTTAATTCCTCTCCCTTTTCCTTTATCTTTTTTCAAGTGTATTTTGCTTGCCCACGTCTGTACTTCTTTCATATTTTGATGTGCATTAGCACTTCCACTCTTCTGCTGTCCCTGGGATGATTTTTTTCTTTTCGGCCTGGGAGCAATTCCTCGCTTCTCTTACTTTCTAACAAGTCCTACAAAGTCTTTGTAGCACGGCTTATCTACTTCTTTCACGTAACCTTTGCTGACAGCTTTCTGAAGACTTCTACAATGCATTTAGAGGCCAGGTGGGCGGGCAACTCCTCCACCCCAGGTTAAGGCCTGCACTGTCTCTCCTGCACCCTTTCTACTGTTGAACAATCCTACCAGAATATTATTCCTTATAGCCAACCTAAGTTTCCCACACTGCAGTTTAAGAACATTTTCCCCTCCTTTTCTAACTCTGGTGGATGTGGGGCACAGTAATCTTCCTCTGTATAATTAGGGGAGAAAAAACTTCAAAGCATGTCCCAAGAAACTCTTTTGATATTATTTTGTCTTTCTCTTGGACAATATTGCCTTTTGTATTATTTATCCACTAGAAAGACAGAGTACATCAAATTTTGTCTCTGATGATGACATCCTATTTCTTTTATCCTTCCGCACACTTATCTTGTCTGAGCTGATGGCTCCTCTTTTAAAAGGTCTATGAAGGATTAAAAGAGTCAGCTTTAAGCTTGGTGAATTGTGGTTGCTAATCCAAACTCCACACAACATGGTAGTGTGGCCAACTCGCCTTAAGATATGCATGATCTTAATGGAGAAATCCAAAAGAGCTTATTAGCTGAGAGGATTTACATGTATTAGCAGCACACTTGAAGTGTCCGATTAGCACTGTGTTCTCATACTATATACCAACCAAGCCCTGATAAACAGTTCACTCACCTGAGACTGGAGCTCTGTCCCTCACAACCCTGGACACTGCAGAGGGCTCACGAAATGCACACATGAGAGGGAGAGGTGGTTAGAGGAGACACTCAGAGAAGTCCCTGATAAGCGCTATGGAGGACCTACAACCAGGTCTAGAAGCTTCTTGCCTTATGTGCCTTGAACACTTAGAACAGTTCAACTGTTCTAAACTGTCTTCAACTCTCTTCCCTCAATTTCAGGAACAAGGAAAAGTTAGCTAGAGCTGGGATTTTTCTCAACAGATTATTTAGAATAGAACACGGAGCAACTTTGCTAATGACTCCCATAAATTAAAACAGCAAATAAAAATCCTTAATGGACAGTCTAAGATCTGCTTACAGCTCCTGAGATCCATTAGAATGGAGTACATGTTTTATTCACTTGCTGTGTCTTGATCACAGTAGTGCCCTGAAGATGAGCTCCTGTAATCGTCCATCCATCTTCTCAATAAAGAACAACGCCAGTTTGACAGACTTCAGCTCCTGAAAAACAACTGATATATCTTCTGCAATTAAGCAAAGAGATCATTCTCCAACTTAACGTTGCTCTCGCATATCAAACGGCCCCCTCACCCAATTTGGAAAGTCCGTTCAAGACAGAAGCCCTGATGTTCGCACCACCACCTCGCGTACTCCGCCTGATTGGCATTTAAGTCAGAAGTACCAACTGAACACTGACTTAGAAGCCTAATTCCCTTTCATTTTCAACCCACTCAGACAAGTAAGAAATTTCTGTACATACTTGTGCTTTCATAACCAACCCCAGACACACTGCTTGTCATGTTGTAAAAAACACTATGAGATAAAAATAAAAGATTTATGATTTCTCCAAAGTTAATAAAGCAAAGGGTATCTCAATGAAGTAATTATTTTCAACTTACTTGCCACATAGCAATTTATGAGCTACATCTAGAGGAAACTCTACACACACACATCACACACACACATTTTTTTCTCCATTTTAGCTACTGGTGTTATAGATGTTATACAAGAAAAAAGGCAACCAATGGCGGCAATCTAATATATTGCTGGTGGTATTTTAAGCTGGTGTATTTTTGCAGAAGGACAACAATTTGAATTATACACACACACACACATATAATTCAAGAGCCCTGAAAATTTGACTCAGTAATTCCACTTCCAGGAATTTATTCTCAAGAAATTATGAGACTTCCACTCAAAAACTGAGGTACAAAGATGTTCATTATATTTTATAATCATAAAAAAATTAGAAATAACTCAAAATAGCAATGATAAGGAAACATTAATAAATTATAGCACAACTACAACATAAAATACTTTGCATCCCTAAAAGCATATTTTTAAATAATATTTGACATGGGGAAATGCTCATGATTAATGCAACAAATACAAAGCAGTGGCTAAATAGGATCCCAACTTAAAAAAAAAACAAGATATATGTTCCTTACTATACATGAAGATTCTAGGTGGAAATACACTCACCCAAATATTAACAATTGTAATCTCTAGGAAGTAGGGTTACAGGTGATTTATATTTTCTTATTTATACTTTTTGTATATTCCAACTGGTCAACAGTGAATGTGTTTAATGTTATTGATTTTAATCAATCATTTTTCCATCTCCCTAACCTGTCACACACTAGGATTCCTGAACCTGTTTATACCCAGACTTTGGGAGACTACACAAGAAGTTTGCCCAGGAGAGTCCCTTCCATTTTTGCTTGTTGTTCTGCCATTAACCACTTCCATACTCAAAGGTGTCCTAGTTTACGTAATAAATTAATGGTGACCCTATCTCAATGGAATTTGTAGGGATATAAAAGTTCTAGGAGGTGTCAAGACTCTAATACGTGATCAGTCTTCGGTACAAAGACATGCTGGAGCTCCATTCCAATTACAGAGGAGAGACTGAGAGAGGCCTCATCTTTACTTATCTATCTGTTGCCATTTCAGAATAGACTATAGATAGCTTTTTATCCACCTTGAATTATCTTTAACTCTAAGGAGAGGGAATAGGTGTGGCTTCAGCTTCACGATATCAACATGGCCACTCAGTTATTGATGCTTATGTGAAACTTGCATTTTTATACATTGGAAGAATGAGGGTTAGCAAAGCTGAACAAGTAGTCTCTACTGGTGTGGAGCACGGCTGTGTTTTAGTGTCTTCAGTTTGTTGTAAATAATTAAATGAATGGATACATTTTCCATTTCCATAGAAATTAGAAAAATAATAATTCACCTGTATGATGATATACTGTTTTATTTTCATTATTCCAGGTTGGTCTAGGAACCTTGAATCCTAGGTGGATTTAAAAATATATAATTTATTCTGTTTTCTAGCCAAAGTCAAAAAGAATAGATTATGAATTAGTATTAACTACTCAAAAACTAAAATCAGTATCTTTAGAAATTTTTCTTCAAAAGGCAATTGAATTTATTTGCTTTTTTTGTTTGCCCATTTCCACAGCCCTTTTAGGAGGTACACCATGCAACTAATTCATTTGGCTATATCTTCAGAAAAATAAACCAATCCATGACAGTTTATTGTGGATTTTTTTATTGCCATGAGTAATTAGACCAAAATCACTACAGTCATGCAATATGGAAGCAGTTTTCCAGTATTTTTAAGCAAAATTATTTCTTTTACTGTTTGACGTATAGTCTTTTGTAGAACACCGATATATAAAAATAAGTGAAGCTGAGCTGCTTAATCTTACCCCACAAGTCTTTCTCTTCCCTTACTCCCTCACCCAACCAAGTGCCCACGGCACCTCTACTGAACCCAGAGCTTCAAGACGTGGTGTATAAACACACTGTGGTTTTTCTCATAGGAGGTTGACTTTATCAGCTTCCTAGCTTATTTCTAAATCATAGTGGTCCCACTAAAACTCTCAATCAAAAGGATTACTCCTGCCCCTTTTTGAACTAGAACCTGTTAATCCAGCTCCTCTCAAACTCTGCTTAGAGAAATGATGCTAAAGAACATTGTTGACGGGTTGGCCTGGTGGCTTAGCAGTTAAGTTTGCACGCTCCACATTGGCAGCCCAGGGTTCACCAGTTCAGATCCCAGGTGCAGACCTATGCACTGCTTATTAAGCCATGCCGTGACAGGCATCCCACATGTAAAGTAGAGGAACATGGGCACAGATGTTAGCTCAGGGCCAATCTTCCTCAGGAAAAAAAAAGAAGAAGATTTGCAGCAGATGTTAGCTCAGGGCTAATCTTCCTCAAAAGAAAAATAAGAACATTGTTGAAAGACAATGTTAGAGTCGATCTCTATACTTTGCATCAAGTCAGAACACATCAAATTCACCTACACAGATCACATCAGCTTAGCCTTTCACGATGGTGCCTTTTCCGAACTGACATTTAATGATATTAGACATTTTTCCTAAGGTTGCTTTAAAAAAGAACATTTGCTTCAAAAAATAAAGCTGAAAGAATTGCTTGTCAAATCAGTGTTCACTATTTATGGCCCCATGGGATAAATCTCTTTTAAAAATCAGTACTAGGAAAAATTTACCCCTGAGGAAGCTATTTACTTCCTTCTTTTGGCTAACAACAATAAGATAACTGATCATATCTCCTCTGTCATCTTGGCTGCCAAGAACCTCTGAGTTAAATCTGAAGTTCAGTGCTAAGATATATGTTGGGAGCTTAGATTTCATACTTGGATTCTGCTGCACCATGGAGCCAATTTTCTACTTTTACTTACATTTTATTTTTCTCATTGTAAACTCCTTCAAATTCCAGATCGGACAAAAATTGCTCATGACCCACTAACACTGTAATGGTATTAGTCAAAAGCTGTAAATCCAGCTAATATAATCAAGTCAATATGGCTTCATCACATCCATAACGACATCATTAGGTTTTGTTGGACGCTTTTGGAAAACATCACTGATTTCTTGCCTGATTTCAGAAATATCTCCACGCTTCCATGAAAATTAGCAAAACTGGTTCTATCCTAACATATGCACGTTATCTCAGTAATCTATAATGTTATTAGTCTAAAATTAAAAATCTCAAATTGAGGCTTTCTTACTATCTCCTGACATCTTCAGATATCAATTTCCTCACAACTATTGTTCTATCCTTTCCAGTCTGAAGATCATTTTCCTCTTTTAAAGGTAAGTCTAATCTAATAACAATTATTTAGTGTTTACTATGCACAGGCACTGCTCCAAGTATCTTACAGGCAACACCTCACTAAATTCTCATAACCAGTATTACCCAATTTTAGAGATGAGACTACTACAGCCAAGTGAACTGAAGTGTCTTACCCAGGGTCACACGGTAGTAAGTGGCAAAGCCACGATTTGAACCCAGGTGGTGTGACTCCAGAGTTCATGCTCTTAACCACTATTTTATATTGCTTCTCCTGAACAGGATATAAAATAACTGGCTTGAATTCTGCTGTAAGAGATTAAGTAAAATATTAATAAGAAAGTTCCAATAGAAAAAAAAAAAGAAAGAAAGTTCCAATAGTATGACATATTTTGGAAGGAAGATACCAGGAAAAGTTTTGAAAACAATTTTAATGGCTTCCAAGTAGGGCAGCATTTCATTTTCTTGAGCTGTCTTAAGCGTGAGGGTGCCTGAAGATAAGAATGGGGAAGATATTCTAAAGGTTCCTTCTTGCTCTGTCACTCTAATTTTTACACTTTTGAAAGAAAAGAGTTTTATGCAAATGATGAGCAATTCCCAAGCTTCTGTTTCCTCAACTATAGTCCTGTGTAATTTTTTAAAATAAGTAAGTCTGGTAACTATAGGAGATTTTAAAATATTATTACTACTCAGATGCCGTCTTTGTGCAGGGGCAGGGATGGCAATACAAGGCAATAAAATGGAAGAGGGACATTCTCAAGAGAGAAAATCCTTTTGAACACATCTTCAGCAACCAGGGAAAACACACCAGCACCCAAAGGAATATGGGAAACTTTACACTACATTTAAGCACAAGCACATTTTCTACTTCTTAACTTAAAAAAGGAAAGGACAGCATTAAAATGTGCATACAAATAAACAGGCCATTTATTTCCTTCTGCTAATTAACATCTCTTGAGATCTCCAGGGTCTCTTAACATCTCCAGGGCCTCTCTCAAAGGATGTTCTCATGGCAGGAGAACCAATGATTCAAAAATTTGCTGAGTCCAAAGGAAGAAATGTCAGAGAAGAAAAGACACCCTAAAAACAAACATGTTAATTAAAAGCATGCGATAAACACCAACATCTTCCACCTCTACCCAGTACCCCTGGGAGGCCAGGGAAAATAGTCTTTCTGCTTAAAACTTTTAAAGGGCCAAATTAGTATGAATTCTTCAGAAACAGTTAACATTTGCTCCACACAGTCATTAACTCCAGGAAAGGCAGCTCATAAAATGAGAGCTAAAGAGCAGAAGTAGAAACTTCTAATTGCTCAGATTTAAAATATATGAGATGCGATGAATGTCACCCTCAAGAAAGTCTGGAAATGCCCTTGTCCATTTCCAGTAGTCTCAATGGAGAAAGAAGAAACTAAGACAGGTGGGAGGCATCCAAGAGGGAATGGCCAAGGTTGGGAGAAGACCAGTCAGGAACAGGATGGGAGACTGGGTGAGGCAGTGATGCGGCAATGCCCCAAAGCACAGTCTTGGTAAAAATATGAAGTGAAAGTGATGGGACTCAGGACACATTACCCCAAAATACCCCACCTTGGCGTAATGAATATTTTATTTAAGCTGAAGGAGTTTGAGAAAACAGCAGAAGCAGGAAGGTCTCTCTGACCTTCCCTCCCACCTTCCCTTGTCCTCAGGAGCAGGTTATCAGACTTCATGTGAGAGGAGCCCTCGCGATACCCCGAGGAAAGCAGCATCTTTATCTCCAAGGCAGAGGGACACCAAGAAGACTCTGAAGGAACAGGCTCTACTAAGTGTCCCCCAGTTTACTACACTCACCTCCTACTCTTTGTCTTATGGTATCTTTCCACAGTTGTCCACTTTCCGTCAAACCTAGCATAGAAACACTCAGGTTTAACTGTTTCTTCGGGTCTTCATTTCCTTATGAAGACTCTTGTATCATGTAAAACTGATATTAAATAAATTTCTACACTTTTCTCCTGTTAGTTTCTGTCAGTCTAATTTTCAGACCCAGCCAAGGACCCTAAGAGAGGTGAGGAAAACTTTTTCCTCTCCTACAAAAGTATGAGGAAGGAGAAAAGAACAGGAAAGGAAAGGGAAGAATTAATAAGGAGGTATGGGGAACAAATGAAGGCGGAAAGAAAATTAAAGTTGAACAAATTAAGTCAAAGAAAAAACTTTTATGGTACCATTCTGGATTTCCCCTGACTTTTTTCTTATAATATGTATCTATATCTTAAATGTATAAGCAATATTGCTATTGTTAGTGCCATAGAGTCAATTCCAACTCCTATCAACCCTGTGTACAACAGAGCGGAACCCTGTCTGGCATTTTTGCACCATCTTCTCACCTCCCAGCACTGTATCAGACAATGCTCCACTGATATTCATAGGGTTTTCATGGCCAGTTTTTTTGTAAGTGGGTGGTCAGGTCCTACTTCCTAGTCTGTCTTAATCTAGAAGCTCTATGGAAACCTGTCCACCATGGGTGACCTTGCTAGTAATTGAAATACTGGTGACATAGCTTTCAGCAACATGCAGTCACCACAGTATGACAACCAACAGATGGGTAGTGTGGTTCCCTGACTGGGAAATGAACTTGGGCCCCAACAGTGAGAGGCCAAATCTCAACCACTAGACCACCAGGGCTGGCTAGAAGCAATATTACAAGTTTAGTATAATGTTAAGCCATGGTTTTAGAGGCAGACGACCCTGGGATCAGGTCCAGCCTCTGTCACTGAGTCGCTGTGTGAACTTAAAAAGTCACTTCAATGCACCAAACCCTGGGTTCTTCATCTATAACGTTAATAATAAGAGTAATCAAATGACTGTCATTTTTCCATAAATCCATTTTCAATACATATTTATGGTAAAAATATAATAAAGTTATCTGCAATTTTATCTTCAGAAAATAATTTTTCACCTAACATCATATCAAAGCAGTTTCCATGTTGCTAACATTTCATAAGTATAACTCTTAATGCCTGCAAAAATTCTCTTCAGTGGATGCATCACATCCTATAAGGTAGCTTTCAGTTTCTCCTTTTTATAAATAACGCAGTTATGAACATCTGCATGCTGATGGTGTTTCTCCATACTTTGGATTATTCCTTTAGAGAAGAAGAGCTTCCCGGTAAAGGAGTGCTGAATCAACAAAGGGCATGAACACTGCTCTTCTCTTTTAAGAACAAGGAAAGGAAGTAGAAATCTAGTTCTACCCTTACTAATCGAGTATCTGATCAAGCTGGTATTACTAATTACCATGATCTGTAACCAGTGCTTCAGTTTATGTCATTCTGTCATCTTTACAGAGGCTCCTGTGTTCTTCAAAAATTATCTTGAGTGATGTTAGTATCATGGTGGAGTGAGTTGTTCCCTTTTTCTCTCCCCTCTAAACAGACACCTTTAACCAACAGAGGCTTCCCTACACAGCACCACAGGACAGCTGAGAGATCCGTGCAGCTATACATGTGAAGGTGGGTGGACTGGATCCCTAGGAAGCAGTGGAACTAGGGGAGAAGTCCACTCCCCCTCCCTGCCGGCAGGGAGGGACCCAAGACGTGGATCTTTACACAGCAGCCACGAAAACTGTGACTGAAGGCAGGTGCAGCTCGCCCCCATGAGTGAAGACTTGCAGAGCAGTGGTAGCACAGCCGTGGGACCACCCACTGTGCTGCAGCAGCCCCACCCATGCCAATGGTCCCACTGAGTGATGGTGGCTCAGCCTGTGCAAAGGTGCCCTATCTGAGCAGCAGCCCCACCCACGCAAGCAAGACCCACATGCTGAGTGCAGTGGCCTGGCCTTCATGCACAAAGTCACCCTGCCAAGCACCTGCAGCCCAACCCACACAAATGCAGAGTGGCTGACTGGCATAACTGCAAGCAGATGGGGCAGGAACAAAAAAAAAAAAAACAGCCTCTGCCACCCCCAATGGTGGCAGAGGGAATCTGCAACCAAAAGCAACAAGATCTATAGCAGGACCACTGACCCAGTCCCCAGCAGCAGCAAGCCCAACACCAGTTCCACCACTAGCAGAGGCTGTATATAAGTCCGCAGGTCCCTAAGCCCCCACCAGTGACAGTGACACATTTGAACCCAGCACCCCTGCCAGTGGTGTAACCAGCACTGCAAAACAACCTGGGAACAGCAGTGTAAGCAGTGCATGGGACAGCAGCATCCACAGCCACAGAGAGCCAGTGGAGGAACACAGACCCAAGTGACCATAACCAAAGTAATCAAAGCTGCACCCAAATAAGGAAAGGTGACTATGCCTGCAAATGTGCCAGCAGAGGAACAATTCATCAAACACCATGAAGAACTACAGTAACACTGCAGAGCAGAAGGAAAATGACAGCTCTCCAAGAAACCAAACCTGAAGTCACAGAAGACTACAACTAACTGACAAAGAATTCAAAATAGCTGTCATAAAGAAACTCAGGGAGTTACAAGAAAACTCAGAAAGATAGTTCAATGAGCTCAGGAATAAAAGTAATGAACAGAAGGAATACTTCACCAAAAGGACTGAAGCTCTGAAAAAAAAACCAACAGAAATTCTGGATATGAAGAACACAATTAATGAGATAAAAAAATGTAAAAGGCACAAAAAATAAAGTAGGCCTTGTAGAGGAGGGAATCAATGACCTTGAAGATAGAAACCTAGAAATACTTCAGGTGAAGAAGGAGAGAGAACTAAGATTCAAAAAAAATTAAGAAATTCATTGAGAAATATCTGACTCAATTAGGAAAAGGAACATAAGGATTATAAGTATCCCAGCCAGAGAAGAGAGGGAGAAAGGAGCAAAGAGCTTGTTCAAAGAAATAATAGCTGAGAATTTCCAAAAACTAGAGAAGAAATTGGACATACAAATACATGAAGCCAACAGAACTCTTAATTACATCAATGCAAAAAAGACCTTCTCTAAGGCATTTACTATTAAAACTGTCAAAAGTCAATGAAAACAAAAAATATTAAGGGCAATAAGAGAGAAGAAAATAACCTACAAAGGAACTCCCATCAGGTTTCATAGGATTTCTGAGTAGAAACCTTACAGGCTGGGAGAGAATGGAATGAAATATTCAAAATACTGAAATACAAAAACTATCAGCCAAAAATACTCTATCTAGTGAAATTATCCTTCAGATATGATGGAGAAATAAAAGCTTTCCCAGATAAATAAAAGCTGAGGGAGTTCATCGCCACTAGACCTGCCTTATAAGAAATAATGAAGGGAGCCCTTCTACCTGAAACAAAAAGACAAAGGTTTACAAAGCTTTGAGCAAGCAGATAAGTAGACAAAATCAGAAAATTGCAGCTTTCTATCAGGACAGGTTAGCAAACACTCAATTATACCATAAAAGAGAAAGAAAGCATCAAAAATAATGATAAATACTTCAATTTAGTCAAAAACTCACAACACAAAAAGGAATAATTTGTGACAACAAAAACGTGGAAGGGGAACAGGAGAGGGATGGAATCTGCTTAAGTTAATGGAGATAAGAGGCTATCAGAAAATGGACCATTTCATCTATGAGATCTTTTATACAAACTTCATGGTAACCACAGTGCAAAAAAATCAGAGCAGAGTCACAGATCATAAATAAAAAGAATATTGAGAAAACCATCACAGAAAACCACCAAATCGAAATGGCATTCAGATATACATGGGAAAAGAAACAATGGAAATATAGAGAATTGGAAAACAGGAGATGAAATGGCAATATTAAACCCTCATATATCAATTATCACTCTGAATGTAAATGGACTGAATTCTCCAATCAAAAGACACAGAGTGGCTGGATGGATTAAAAAACAAGACCCAGCAATAGGCTGCCTTCAGGAAACACATCTCAGCTCTAAATACAAACATAGACTCAGAGTGAGGGGATGGAAGGTGATACTCCAGGAAAATGGTAATGAAAAGAAAGCAGGCGTAGCCATACTTATATCAGAAAAAGCAGACTTCAAGATAAAAAAGATGATGAGAGATGAAAATGGGCATTATATAATGATAAAAGGGACATTCCACCAGGAAGGCATAACATTTATTAATATATATGCACCTAACACAGGAGCACCAATGTATATAAAGCAGCTATTAACAGACATAAAGGGAGAAATTGAAGGCAACACAATAATAGCAGGGGACCTCAACACCCCATTTATGTCAATGGATAGATCATCCAGACAAAAAGTCAACAAGGAAACAGTGGCCTTAAATGAAACACTAGACCAGATGGACTTAATAGATATAGAACATTCCATCGAAAAACAGCAGAATACACACTCTTCTCAAGTGCACATGGAACATTCTCAAAGATAGACCATATGTTAGGAAATAAGGTGAGACTCAATAAATTTAAGAAGACTGAAATCATATCAAGCATCTTTTCTGACCACAACACTATGAAACTAGAAACCAACCACAAGAAAAAAGCTGGGAAACTCACAAATATGTGGACACTAAACAATATGCTACTGGACAATCATTGGATCGACAAAGAAATCAAAGAAGAAGTCAAAAAATACCTGGAGACAAATAAAAATGAAAGCACACCATATGAACTCTTATGAAATGCAACAAAAGTGGTCCTAAAAGGGAAATTTACAGCAATACAGGCATAACTCAACAAACAAGAAAAATTTCAAATAAGTAACCTTAAACTACACCTAAAATAACTAGAGAAAGAACAAACAAAGCCCAAAGTCAGTAGGAGGGAAATAATAAAAATCAGAACAGACATAAGTGAAATAGAGACTAAAAAAACAACAGAAAGGATCAATTAAACTAAGAGCTGGTTTTTTGAGAAGATAAACAAAATTGACAAACTCTTAGCCAGATTCACTAAGAAAAAAAGGAGACTCAAATAAATAAAATTAAAAATGAAAGAGGAGAAATTACAATGGATATCACAGGCATATAAAAGATTGTAAGAGAATACTAAGAAAATCTCTGGGCCAATGAATTGGATAACATAGAAGAAATGGATAAATTCTTAGAATCACACAATCTCCCAAAACCAAATCCAGAAGAAATAGAGAATATAAATAGACCAATCGCAAGTAAAGAGATTGAAACAGTAAACTAAAGCCTCCCCAAAAACCAAAGTCCAGGACCAGATAGCTTCCCCAATGAATTCTATGAAACATTCAAAGAAGATTTAATACCTATCCTTCTCAAACTACTGCAAAACATTTAAGAAGTTGGGATTCTTCCTAACTAATTCTATGAGGCCAGCATTACCCTGATACCAAAACCAGACCAGGACAACACAAAGAAAGAAATTTACAGGCCAATGTTGCTGATGAACATAGATGCAAAAATCCTCAATAAAATACTAGCAAATTGAATACAACAATACATTAAAAGGATCATATAGCATGATCAAGTGGGATTTATTCCAGGGAAGCAAGGATGGGTCAACATCTGCAAATCAATCAATGTGATACACCACATTAACAAAACGAGGAATAAAAATGACATGATCATCTCAACAGATGCAGATAAAGCATCTGACAAAATCCAACATCCATTTAGGATAAAAATTCTCAATAAATTAAGTATGCATAGAAGGAAAGTCCTTCAATATAATAAAGGCTGTATATGACAAACCCACAGCCAACATCATACTCAATGGTGAAGAACTGAAAACCATTCCTCTAAGGACAGGAACAAGACAAGGGTGCCCACTCTCACCACTCTTATTCAACATAGTACTGGAAGTTTTGGCTAGAGGAATCAGGCAAGAAAAAGAAATAAATGGATTCATTTGGAAAGGAAGAAGAAAAACTCTCACTCTTTGTGGATGGCATGTCTATATACAGAAAACTCTAAAGAATCCACCAGAAAACTATTAGAAATAATCAACAACTATGGCAAAGCTGCAGGGTACAAAATCAACATACAAAAATCAGTTGCATTTCTATACACTAATAAGGAACTAGCAGAAAGAGAAGTCAAGAATACAATACCACTTAAGATCGCAACAAAAAGAATAAAATACCTACGAATAAATTTAACCAGGGAGGTGAAAGACCTTTACACTGAAAACTATAGGATATTATTGAAAAAAATCGAAGAAAACATAAAGTAATGGAAAGATAGTCCATGCTCATGGACTGGAAGAATAAACATAGTTAAAATGTCCATATTACCTAAAGCAAACTACAGATTCAATCCAATCCCCATCAGAATCCCAATGAAATTCTTCGCAGAAATAGAAAAAAGAATCCTAAAATTTATATGAACCAACAAAAGAACAACAATAGCCAAAGCAATCTTGAGAAAAAAAGAACAAAGCTGGAGGCATCACAATCCCTGACTTCAAAATATACTACAAAGCTATAGTAGTCAAAACAGCATGGTAATGGCAGAAAAACAGACACACAGATCAACAGAACAGAATTGGAAGCCCAGAAATAAAACCACACATCTAGGGACAGCTAATCTTTGACAAGGGAGCCAAGAACATGCAATGGAGAAAGGAAAGTCTCTTCAATAAATGGTGCTGGGAAAACTGGACAGCCACATGCACATGAGTGAATGTAGACCATTATCTTACACTATATGCAAAAATTAACTCAAAATGGATTAAAGACTTGAATGTGAGACCTGAAACCATAAAACGCCTAGAATAAAACACAAAGAGCACACTTTTTGACATTGGTCTTAGCAGTATCTTTTCAAATACCATATCTACTCAGGCAAGGGAAACAAAAGAAAAAATAAAGAAATGGGACTACATCAGACTAAAAAGCTTCTTCAAGGCAAAGGAAACCATGAGCAAAGCAAAAAGACAACTCACCAATTGGGAGAAAATATTTGCAAATCATATATCTGACAAGGGTTAATTTCCAAAATACATAAACACATACGACTCCACAACAAAAAAACAAACAACCTGATCAAAAAATGGGCAGAGGATATGAATAGACATTTTTCCAAATAAGATATACAGATGGCCCACAGGGACATGAAAAGATGTCAACATCACTAATTATTAGGGAAATGCAAATCAAAACTACAATGAGATTTCACCTTACTCCCCTCAGAATGGTAATCATTAATAAGACAAGAAATAGCAAATGTTGGCGAGGATGTGGAGAAAAGGGAACTCTCACACACTGCTGGTAGGAATGCAAACTGGCACAGCCACTATGGAAAGAGTATGGAGGTTTCTCAAAAAATTAAAACAAGAATATCATAAGACCCAGCTATCCCACTACTGGGTATTTATCCAAAGAACATGAAATCAATAATGCAAAGAGATTTATGCACCCCTATGTTCATTGCAGCATTATTCACAATAGCCAAGACGTTGAAGTAACCCAACTGCCCATCAACAGATGAATGGATAAAAAAGATGTGGTATATATATATATACCATGGAATACTACTCAGCCATAAAAAAAGAACAAAATTGTGCCATTTGCAACAACATGGAAGGATCTTCAGGGTATTATGCTAAGTGAAACAAGCCAAACAGAGAAAGAGAATTATCATATGATTTCACCCGTATGTGGAAGATAAACAAACACATGGATAAGAACAGATTAGTGGGTTACCAGAAAGGAAGAGGGTGAGGGGAGGGTGAAAGGGGTAAAGGGACACAGGTATGGTGACAGATAAAAACTAGACTATTGGTGGTGAACATAACACAGTCTATACAGAAAATGATATATACATCTGAATGTACACCTGAAATTTACACAACGTTATGAGCCAATATGACCTCAATAAAACAATTTTTAAAAATTATCTGGAGCGAATTCCAGATTCCAGATCAATAGTTAATTCATGAACCTTCCCAGCACTCTCACCATTGCTTCACTGATAAACACACTTACACACACACAGTACTGATGCAGTTTCTCTAGAGAGTCATTTTCAGCCCCTGTTTGCAATCACTAGGCCTTCCAATCAATATGAAGTGAAAAATTGCAGCCCAGCATATTCAGCCAGAATTCAACTATGAGATGTTTGTCCATGGCATCTGGTATATTATTTAATCAAGACCTTTGTGACAACTTTTTCCATTGTGGTTTGTGATAAATGCAATCAATCAGCAAATATACACAGATCAATCATCTAACTACTTTGAATTGTCTGGAAACTTGGTTGAAGTGCAAAGAAAAAGAAGAACTATAATCAATGTAATTAGTAATGCTGGAGGGAAATCAGACTTGGATGTTTTAAGTATGCAGGTGTGAAACACGATGTCTTAGCTATTCTTTACTGTCCCTGCAGGCCTGCTGTATTAACTTTAAGTCAAAAGTTCACTTGATAGTTTCTAAAGACACTGCCATTTTTCATATTAATATCTGCTACTTTATATTACTAGTATTTATCTGCAAAGATTACATCTACCTCCTGTCATATACAAATCTCATACTAATAGCTTCTTAGACAAATAACTTCAGGAGTGTGTTACTCTGGGTTTAACCACAAACCTTTGAAAGGTCATGATACGCAAGAGAGAACTCAAAAATTGAACAGAAAATCATTTCCTAAATTTGTAAAATAGTTGTGCCCATCTGGATTTTGCATGAGATCTTCTGTTCTAAAGCACTTCAAGTTACTCAGTGAGATAGAGAGGTATAATCCCATTATACAGATCAAAGAAGAATAAAACAAAAAATGTGGTTTAACACACATTTTAGAATATTATTAAATCATACACCAAAGCATTTTGGAATAGGAAAAAAAAAAGATATGCAACAAACGATATATAACTCATTTTTGCAGATTCCAAGAATGGAGAGCGTAAATCAGAGGCATACATATTCTTAATGATGCAGAAGTCCAATATTTTGGGAAAAACATGGTATAGTGGAAAATGTCCAGGATTTGGAATCAGAAGATCTTAGGTTTGCATGTGACTCCATAATTTAACTGTGTGACTTGGTCAAGTTCATATTATCCTAACCTCTCTGAAGATTCCTCATCTGTAAAACGGGATTCGCTCTCTCTATCTCCCTGAGTTTTGTGATAAATAAAAATATTTGTGAAATCACTAGGTCAATTATAAAGTAATCCATGGATTCTAACTATGAATCATGTTTCTTCGACCTTCTCCAAATGTCATCAGCATTTCCACTTTAGAAATCAATTTCCCTCACATCTTGTCACTATCCAGTTCAGCATGGACGGTTCACAAATATCACATGACTTTCTCTGGTCTGGAGATTAAGAATGGTTATTTTCATCCATGCAGTGGGTGCTTTCTTTGGATTTATGGGTTGAATTGTAGATTCCTTCTAAGGATTTGTTTCCTCAAACATCTTCAAAGGCATTGGGCATGGAGAGATAATCAACACAAAACTTCCACCTTTAAAGTGTTCCCCCATCTGATAAACCAGATATTTAAATAAACATACATTTATTCAAATATCCAAATTAATAAATATGTAAGCAAATACTGTGGGTGCATAGAAAACAAAGCATTCAAACTTTGCCTGGAGGTCACAGAGGCTTCACAAAGAAGACAACCCTTGAAGGATGAGTCTCTAATGTCCCCGTTCATGATGGCCTTGTCACATTATTTCAGAACCTTCGATGAGTAGAAACAATTAGGTTCATTTACACAATCACTTCTCCCTTCAGATCTTTAAGCTTAAGTTTCCTAGAAGCACACACTGTCACCTGCATCCAGGACTATCAGAAAAGAAGCAAACAGGCATCTGTAAAGAGTTAAACATAACTTCCCATATGGAGGTAAGTTGGCATCTGTTATGTCTTGGGCTTTAACTAGACAGAGCCAGTCTTAACATGCTACCCTACAGGTTATACAACGTTGGGAAATTTATTACCTCACTGAAGCTGACTTTCTTCATTAGAAAAACACGAGAGTAATGGTGAGGGACAAGCAAGGTGCCTGGCATATCATAGGTTCTGGCTAAACATGTATACCTTTCCCCACAGCCTCCTAAGCTTGGTCTACCACAGCACTTACTGACTGCCTCACTCCCTCCTCGACCACAGGCTCCCTGTGGACAGGGCCTGCTTCTTACTCATCTTTGTATTCTAGTCCTGGTGTTAGAGGTGATGCTCCATCATTTAGGGATTAATATGCCATCAACACTCGAATAGAAACAGAACAGCTATCTCCAAAAGAAATGGATACTATTATGGAGAGTATACACAGAAATACAGTAATATAATTAATTTTAATATAGCAAAATTAAGTTCATTCATTTATTCAACAAGTATTGATTAGCAACTACTGCATGCTTGGTACTTTTCCAAATGCTGGGGAGTCAGCAGTAAACAAAATAGACAAGATGCCCTGCCCTCATGGAGCTTCCATCCTCATGCAGAAAATGTACCATAAGTAAATAAGATAAGCAAAATACACAGTATATGAAATCATGGCAAGTGCTATGGAAAACACGGAATGAGGAAGGGGGAGAAGGAGGGTCAAGATCTTGGGGAGTTGGAAGCTTCCCTGAGAAAGCGACGTTTGAGCAAAGACCTGAACAAGGTGAGGGAGTGAGCAGCGCATACATCTCAGGGAAAAGCATTCTAGGCAGAAGGGACCGCAAGGCCCAAAGCCCTGAGGCAGAATTTCCTGCAACTGTCTGAGAGTGGCTCTAGTAGGGTGAACACGGAAGAGATGACTGAGAGAGACAGGCACGGGAGCCGGTGGGCACTTGATCCCATGAGGCCTTGTGGACCACAGTGAAGACACTGGCTTGTACTCTGTGAGGTGGGAGCCAATGGAGGGTTTTGAGTAGAGAATTGACTAATATTTTAACACTCCAGGGACAGGGTGGAAAAAGGGGGCAACGATATAAACAGGGAGGCCAGCTGGGAGGCTCTGTCAATAGCCCAGCTAGGACAGGATGATGGCTTGGACCAGGATGACCACAGTGAAGGGGTCAAAGTCTGGATATGTTTTGAAAACAAAGCTCACAGTTTGGATATGGGGTGCAAAACAGACAGAAGTTAAGAACTAATGCCTAAATATTTTGAAAGACAGAATTAATTTAATGTAATATGAGTTATTCAAGGTTCTGAAAACTAACATGTAAGTGGCAACTTCTGAAGAACAAAGGATGCCTGCTGGCTAGGATCTAAAAGGGTGAAACACAGCACTCACCGTGCAAAAATAACCCTTTAACCACAGCCTAAAAAGCATAAAAGGTATAAAACGGAGGGTGTACTCAGTAGAGTTTGGTGTCCCCACCTCCCTAAGAGAGCAGGTAAGAAGACGCTCATGCTCAGATGAGGAACAGTACCAAGGGTGGTGGGAGGGGCAATACAAGGAGTCAGAGTCAGGGTGTGAAGGGGACAACTGGAAGACAGGAATACTCCCAATCAGTCAAACAAATGGAAGCCTGGAGCTCCCTAAGGTTGCTAGACACAGTGTCCCTTGGTAGCAAGGGCAGGAAGAAGCAATAAGGAAATAAAATCCCCTCCCTGGAAAGGTGACCAGTGACTCTGGACTTGGAAGCAAAAAGGGTCTGGCAGTGTTTTTAAGAGAATCCCAAGGAAGCTGGTATCCACAACTCCCCTCCCCGCCATCCCCAACCGCAAACCCCACACACCAGCATATAACATTCCAGAGAGAAAAAGTAACATTGTATATAATCAAATCATCAAAAGTCTCCATAAATTGAGAGTGATGTGTGTGAGTGTGTGTGTGAGTGTATGGAGAGAGAGAGTCTACTTTTCCTGTGACCATGGGAAAACAATTTTTCATTAAAAGAGGAGAAAAAGGAAACTTTGAAAGAGCTGTGATCACTTCAAAGTAACCTCCCCCTTTCTCAGCATTATCGTTACTTTGTGCCTATGGGAATGGGATAGTGGAGACACACAATAAATGTGAATGAATGAGGGAATGAAATGTTACATCACACACTCCACAATTCACCTAACAAAGGTGTATGTTGCACTTTGTTTACTATAAATAGATGAAAAACAGATTCTACTCCTTCCTTCCCCAAATGGAAGAAACACACACACACAGCGTTGCAGTCTCCAGGGACCTAAAATATACTAATTTTCAAAATTTGATAATCCAGTTCCCATAGCAACCATAAATCAGACTATGGAAGGACACCTGGGAAGGAGATTCTGGCTGGAAACATTCTTTGACCACTGAGAAAAATGAAAGCAGAGCCAAATGATAGTAACCCAAGATGGCATTGTTTTAAAGGCCTCAAGCTTCTTCTCTTTGACAGTATTGATGCTAAAGTAGACAGCAGGTCCACATGCTAAGGAAATCTGGAATTCCAAGGAGAGCGCGGCAGAGGGGCAGTGCCCACCCGGATTGCCTAGCGTCCTGCCCCACAGCCTCCACCGCACCTGCACTGGGGAGGTCAGCAGTGAACGTGTACCAGGTGCTGGCTATGCTCTTTTGGGCAAGCCCATTTCCTAACAAACACAGCACGGTGCATTTTCCCAGCATCTTTCTTCTCTTTCACAATTCAAAAGCACATCAAGAGAGCTAAATTTCCACTCACTTCGACTTCAAATAATTGCTAGAAAACCTTCACAGAAAATTCGAGTCTCCCCTAACTTGCTCAGGAACAACCCTACGAAGGAATGTGAATCTCTCCTTCTATGTTACTCCAAACAGACTATGGGAAACTTCAACACTTGTTAGTATTCATAAACTGGTCATAAAAATTAAATAGATTGAATTGGCTCTAAAGTTACTAGAAGAATAGAATCTTTGACTTACCAGGTATGCTTTGGCCAGTCACAAACACACTCTGGAGTTCTTTACTTTGAAGCCTAGAATTTACCCAATTAACTGGATTGAAAAGAGCTTGTATCAAAGGAAAGTTAGAGTTCAGTCTAATTTGTTACAACACTCCCTTCTAAAATTCCTTGACATAAACACATTGAGTTCTCTCTCTGGTGCTGTACCTTTTGTATCCCTTCATTGGCTTGCCAGCTCCTGTCCCCTGCTATCTTCTTTAAAATTTTTCCCTTAGAAAATTCAGTTCACTTTCATCATTTCATGGTGATCCTTCTCAAATGAGCCCCCTTCCAGGAATTTCCATGTCATTATCCAGCCCAGTGTCACCTGTTCTTTAGCAAACTGGTTTCTTCTTCCAGCTCACTCCTTTCTCCATTCGTGTTTCCAGCACAGTGGTGTCATCAACAGGCAACTTCCCAACAGACCACTCTGAGTCCTCAGAGTCATTTCCCACATTTCCCACACATCCCATTTTCATCTCTGCATTCTGAGAACAGTAGCCTACAGGGGCATTCTTCTGCCCACTTCTGGCCCTAAAGAGAGGAAGATAGAAGATCAGAGTCATTGTTTCTAATATCACTTCACTAATCAGAGGACGGCACTCTCCATATTCCAGCCTAACCAAAGTTCTTTCAGGTCCTGGAAAGTGTCAGACTCTCACAACTCCGAAGCTTCCACACCTGCTGGCTCCTCTACTTAGAAAGCTCTTCTCCCCTGTTCCCTGAACCTGGCCAATCCCCATCTATCTTCCACCTCTGTCTTGCCATCTCTTCCCCCAGGAAGATGCCCTGAACTTTTGCACAGAGTGTGGACCTCTACTCTCCGTATGGGAGCATGATTGCTCCTTTAGTTACTGGTGTCCCTCAGTGCAATGCAAGCTCTTTTTGGCAGCCATCCTACCTCTACTGGCCCCACTCTAATTCCAGCCTGTAGCATATTGTTGGGCACATAGTAGGTGCTGAAAGAATATTTTTGAATGAATGAAACAAGTTTTCTATTATCTAGCTTCATGTTCTTTCCAAGACACTGTTCTGCCTTTGAAAGCATTCAAACGAAAAGTGTTGTCAATGGTCACACAGCGAATAGCTTGGTCAACATGACTACTGAGTAGCCAAGCTTGGAGGGATTTCCCTCACTGAGGAGGGTCTCTAAACTGTGGTCTGACCTGCTGAAGAAGCTACTGAGATGACCACATACACTCCAGGTCAACACCATCACTCACCCTGACCAATATTTTCTCTCACACTCCTGACCCAGACCAATATTTTAATGAGAGTGTCTCAGCCAAAGGAGGCAAGGTACCTCCCAATGCTTTACGTGATGGTCAGCCAGAAGATATGAATGGAAGAGTTGTGGCCATCTTGCTTCATACACAGTCGCAGACTGTAGTTCCTTGAGAGTTTACTCAGCTTGTGGCCCAGTGCCAGACACAGGATATACTGAAGGAAATGTGATAAACAAATGAGGGGCTCTTTTAATTCAGTGCCTAGTTCTGCCCCCTGTGCTGGCTCTTTCCTCACTAATATAAAATGCTTCAGATTCACCCATATTTCACAATAATCCCCCTCACTCAACCCTATGTCTCCCTCCAAACATTGTCCTAACTCTTTGAATTCAGTCAAGCCTCCTGAAAAAGTAGTCTCCACTTGCTCACGCCACTTTCACCTTCTATTCATTCCTCAGACCACCGAATCAGGATCTGGGCCCCATCGCACCAGGACCACCAGCAAACTCTTGTAACGAAAAACAGAGGACACTTTCTAGCTCTTACATGGCCTGTTCTTCCTGAAACATTTAATACAACTCATCTCCCTTCTTAAAATTCTGGCCCACCTTAATCTTTATAATTCCCCTCAGACATGTTTTCCTCCACCCCTTTGACAACACTTATTCTATGTTCTTCACTGGTTCTTTTGTTTGTTTGTTTGTTTTCCAAATTCCCCTTAATCATTATAATATTACAGTAAAGCTAAAGCTAAATCTATTGAATTTTTACTACATGTCAGTCCTATTATATATACTTTAATATATTAACTCATTTTATGGTTCACAACCATCCTATGACTCAAATATATGTCATCTCCATATTATGGATGAGGAAATTGAAAAACTTGCCCTAGTAACTGGTGGAACTAGGATTTGAACCCAGACAGTAGAGCTCACACCCTTAATATTCCATACTGGTTCCTTAAATGATGGTGGTCCTCAAGAGTCCCTCTGAATCCACAGATAGTACCTGAGTAATCCTGCCTCCTTTCCCTGGGTTCATACTTGTATACCCAGGCAGTCCCCAAATCTATTGTTCTAGTCCACTGCTTCCTCTCAGTTCAAGATCCACATATCCAACTGCCTGCTGAACACATCCAAAATAAACTCATCCCCTTTGACCTAGCCTCTCAATCGGCTTTATTCAGAGCATTCTTCACTTGCAGAAGACACCACCATGCACCCAGTCACCTAACCCAGAAATAATGATGTCATCCTTTTCCCCACCCACTCCCTTGCCTCCCACGTCCAACAATCAGCAAGTTCATCAGTTCAACACCTTCATCTCTAACACTTAGTTCAGATCCTGATCATTTCTTACCACAATTTAAGGCTCTTCACACAGCTGCCAGAGTGACTTATCAAAACCACAGCTGTTCTCTTCACAGCTCCACTGACAATATTTCCAGTGACTCCTCATTCCTTCAGGATAAAATCCCATCTCCTCAGCATAGCACACAATGTCTCCTTGATAGACCACGGCTATTTCTCAAGCCTGGTTCCACATTATACCCTAACCTCCATGACCCGAAACATAGCATGCTTGTTCTCTAGTCCCCAAAACCTTTGTACATGCAGCCCCTCCTGAAAGCTGCCTCATCACCCTCCTTGCCCTCACCACTCACTTATCTTCTTAGGCTCACGCTCATTCTGCATCTCCGCTCAGGTGTTATATGCCCACAGAGCCTGGCCCACTTCCCGTATGCCCCTGTAGACCCCTAAGCTCACTTTTCTCCCTGTATTCATCATACTGAATTGTAATTACCTTTTTAGTTTTTTCATCATTAGACTGGACTTCTCTGAGTCCACAGGGCACATCCTATACCTCTTTACATTAAATAAGCATCTAACACTGCATCCACACAAAATAGGTGCTCATTAAATCTCTATCAACTGAAAACAGCTTTTGGAAGCTGGTCCTGCTCCTCCCTCTGAATTAAGCAGTCTGATGGATACAAAGCTAACTGCATTTCAAGTGAAATAAGCAGATGGCTTTGAATCACATCAGCTCCAGCCAGGGAATATATACTCTTTTCCTTTCAAAACATCCTTAAATTATCACTCTGATTATTGATCCTTTCTTCTTTACAAAGAAAAAAAGCTTACTTTAAAATGTTTAATCTAAAGAGAGGAGAATAATGAGAGCTCTATGGCATGAAGATAACTAAGGTATACTAGTTCCTCTTTGATATAGCATCAAGAAATACACTGAATCACAGAAAATAATTTTCTGGATTAATATGTATTTTTCCATAAATCATCAAATAAATGTTTTTTTAGCCTTTCTGGAAACAAATCATTCTCAAATATATTATACATTTCTCTACTTTTATAATCAAAGAATATTTTAAAATATGCTCACAGCATAGTGAGTGAAGATGATTTTAAAAAGTAAAGTATGATACAATTTTGCTAAAACATAAACATACATATTTACATTTGTAATTATATTATGTAGCTCTTTCAAAATGTTAACAGTGGATATCTCTGGTTGTGAGACTATGAGAGATTCTTGTTATTTTATCTCATCTCTATATTCTAATCTTTCTGCAATAAAATGTATTAATTATATAATAAAAATAGATGTTTGTGAGGCCAGCCCAGTGGCTTAGTGATTAAGTTTGTATGCTCCGCTTTGGCAGCCCAGAGTTCATGCATTCAGATCCTGGGCGCAGACCTACACACCACTCATCAAGCCATGCTGTGGCAGCCTCCCACATACAAAATAGAGGAAGATTGGCATAGATGTCAGCTCAGCGACAATCTTCATCAAGCAAAAAGAGGAAGATTGGCAACAGATGTTAGTTCAGGGTCAATCTTCCTCACTCCCCTACCACCAAAAAACCCAGATATTTGTAAAAATTAAGACTACACTTAATCTAAAATTTTATTGACAAGATAAATCTATCATAATCAAGTTCAACATTTACTGATTGATACACTTAGAGGCCAATCAAGTGAACAAGATGTCCTAACCTAATCAATCCAGAACATAATGCTTTCCAAGTTCTTGGGAATGTATTTTAGTGTTTTCAGCCCCTCTCTCTATCAGTCGACAGCCATATCTTCTTTTTTGCTATCAATTCCTGCTTCTAGAAGTCCCCTTTCCTTCTTTACAAGTAAGTTGTTTATAAATTTGCTTAAGTCATTTGAAAAATATAGTGATCCTTTCTTGGGAGCCTGAAGTATAAAATCCAGTATTTTTTGCATACAGACTTTGTGACATCTATTTGCACTGTTTATTTACTGTAATAGTTAGAGGATGTTTGGGCTTTTGAATGTGGTTCATATTCAAGTTCCAGAGCAACCAGTTATGTGATCTTGGACAAGATACTCAACTTTCTGAGTCTCAGCTTTCCCATCTGTAAATAGAGAGAGCAACAACAATTGCATGGAGTTGTTATGAAGATTAAATGAGATAATGAGGTAAAGTACTCCACATAGAGTTTAAAATAATAGCCAGTACCCATAGTGCTAGCTTTTGTTATTTATGTTACTATTATTGTTTGCTTCTTGATTCTCAATTATTTTCCAGGTATACAGTCAGCCAGATAATTGAGTTCTAGGTAAGCAAAATATTTCTATCTGTAAACAACTGGTTACAGAAATAAGAATCACCTAAAAGCCAAGTCAGGTTAATCTCACCCTTAGGAGTAGAAACAAGATGATAAACATTAAAGTGTTTAGCAATTTACAGCACATTTAACATCTAGAAATTAAACACAAGACTATAACTCTCAATCACTAACTATAGGCCTGAAGAAGCCATGTTTACGGCCTACTTATTCCTGACTATGCTTTTAGCAGTTAATTTGGAGCCAAGTTACAAGACTGAAGCCCACATGGTATGGCTAGCTCTTCCCCTGACTCTGGGATGCTTCAAGAACCTTTAAACAGAGGAAATTGTTATCTTTTTTTTTTTTTTGATCATCACAGGAATAAATAATAGCAACCCACGAAGAGAGTACACACTGACACATTCTTACTGAAATACAAACGAACCATAAAGATTCTTATTAAATACAAAGTTTGGTGGCACTGGTGGTCTTAACAGCGGCCTTACAGAGTTGTCTTCAAGTGGCTCTGGTCAGTAGTATATTATAGGTCAGAAAACTATTTCAGAAGTAAATAGAATTTTTTTTTTTAAGATTTTATTTTTTCCTTTTACTCCCCAAAGCCCCCCGGTACATAGTTGTATATTCTTCGTTGTGGGTCCTTCTAGTTGTGCTATGTGGGACGCTGCTCAGCGTGGTTTGATGAGCAGTGCCATGTCCGCGACCAGGATTCGAAACAACGAAACACTGGGCCGCCTGCAGCGGAGCACGCGAACCTAACCACTCGGCCACGGGGCCAGCCCAGTAAATAGAATTTTTTAAACATACTTTTCACAAGAAAAAAGTAATCAATGTTCATTATAGAAAAGTTGGTAAAAACTGAGAACTGTAGATGAGAGACTAAAAATTATCCATAATTCACCACCAAGAGATAAACACTATTAAAACAATTTGATGCATTTCCCTCCTTTTGCACTTATTGTCTTTATATTTATACATTTATATATAAAATCATGCTGTTATAGGCATTTGCATCCTGCTTTTTTGACTTATAAGCATTTTATAGAGCATTAAAATTCCTTGTAAACATTGTTTTTAATACCTGCATTGTTCCACTGTAAGTTCCATTGTAAGGATATACCATAATTTACCTGTTTCCTCATTGTTGGACATTTAGGCTCTCGCCAATTTTTTTGCTAACACACAAAAATTTCAAAGATGGTTTTCAAGAGAAAACAAGTTTTATTTTGTAGGCAAATGAAGTACACAAGGAAAGAGACAGTGATGATACGTTAGTATAACGGAGTCACTGCTAGTCTTGGGTTCAATCAGAACAGACATTTATCTTTCCTTCAAGCAATAATTCATTTTAATTCAGACTTTCTATTTCTAGCTGCTTCCTCACAAATATGTTTTCCATCTAACACAATTGCAAAGACTCGTCCATAAAGCTCACTTTTTTGACAGGTGGCATTTAATTTGTCTGTAGGTCAAAAGCCCTACTACCTCTTGTTGCCACACTGAATGGAGGCAGACAGCCTCACTTACAATCCCATCCGTGTGTAACCCTCCTCCTTTGTGAGAACAGTTACTTCCTCAAGTTCAACTCTCAGCCAGATGGTCAAATGCAAAAGTGTCTTCTGTGGGCTTCCAGGGTCCGTTAGAATTAACTCTTCTTCCCAGGCTCCTAGGCTCTCTTGAAGTGTCTGTATCCATGGGGACCAAAACTCCCCTCTCAAGGGACTCCACTCCACCTTAAGAGGACCTCTAGTTCCTTCAAAACAACCTTTTCCCTTTATACTAGAAAGTCATGCCAGAAACATAAGTGCCCCACCTATGCCACCAGATGAAGAGCTTAGAGTTTGCAATAATTGAAGTAGTCACAGCAAGAAGCAAAGCATTGGGGAGGCCATTAATAATGCACCATGTGGTCATGCAAATTTCACGCACGAAAGAGAATATTATAAGCATATTTAATAGGAAAGGGAAGGACTTCAGCAAAGTGAGTTAGGCATTTCAGTTGACTCTCCTTGGAAACTAATCCCTCACCAGAGTCAAAACAGCTCTGGGTCTATAACAAACGCAATCTAGAAAATACAGCAGCTTGTTAGGTCAAAATAGGGACTTCACAAAACAAAATAAAATTTATGAAAACGTTAAATAGGGAAGTTTGTGAGGCAGAGGAAAGCAAAAAGACTTCAAAATCTACTTCTATTAATGTTGAATCTGGAACTAAGGGGTCCAGCAGACTGATCCTACCCAGGCCATCATCTCACCCTTCAAAGACCAGGACACGCTCTGGAATTAGACATCATAGAAAGTACCCAAGAGCGGAGCCAAAGAAGTTTTATCCTCGCTGCACAAAGAATGAAATTAGAATGAATAAAACACCTAAACTGTAGAAATGGGTTTGTGTTTTTTTTGTCTTATCACTTTCCCTAAATAATGACTTTTCAACCTTAGAGGCATAGTGCAATTGCAGTGTTTGTTGCTCAGATGGAATGAAATGAAATAATACAGAAAGCCCTTGTCATGTTGCCTGGTATGGAGCTCTTCTTCAATGATGTCAACCGATTCTATTTCTTCCATACAGAAACAATGGACTTAAGAGAATACAACAGAACTCATTTTTTCATGCATTACCCTTAATGGATCATCTAGTCTCTATTTTCTGATTAAGATGGGAAGTTTCTAAAATGATTAAATCTAATTACTTCTGTTTTTACTTTTGATAAGGGATGTTACAAAATGTTGGGATTTCAGATTAAAAGAATCCATTAGTATTATGATAAAGCTCTTTTTTATTTTTTGAGAACACAAGAAGCTGACCTTCTTTTTTTTACACTAACCAACATCCAAAATTTAAACAAACAAAAATAGATGAGTACTTCTTTGCTTAAAAGGAAGTCCTATTTTATAAAAGAATTCTGTTGAAGTAAGCAAACTCCTAAAAGTTTAAATTACCTTTTGAAAGTCAGTATGTTCTTCAAATATACTATTTAGAAATACAAGGTAAAACTATCTGAATTCCTTGGGGCCAAATTGTTTTAGAATTCAAATTTTCAGATTTTAGAAAGGCAATGTGGTGCATATGTGCCCGGAAGCATCTGGAGAGTCACATCCTAATCAAACACATTAAAATTTTTCAGGGAAACTTAAAAGTTTTCATATTGAATAAAATAAATAAAGTCTATAGTTAGACACATGCCAGCTTGGTGTAGGTTTTGCCACCAAATTAGTTTGTGTCAAATAACAACAACAAAAATGTATCTGCTGGTGTTTAGAGTGTTTGGACTTCAGAATTATGGATAAGGGAATATGAAATTATTTTTGATTTGAACACACACTGTCAGGTAACTTAGTCTACTGTGTAAAGTGAAGAAGGGTAAGTGATTTAAGAAATAAAAAGGACAACGTGTATGCTGATATAATGTAGATAAAACACTAGTGGAAATGGAAATAGCTTTTATGAAAATTACAGGACAAAAAAGAGTTTGTGAAATTGTATATACTTACTCAAACAAAAGGACTTCAAGAGCCTCTAGTTCAGATTTGACCTGGAAAAGCATCATCTTGGCATAAAATGCCTTAAAATATACTCTGATCATTATTTATTACCCACTAACCAAAATCTTCTGGCTATGAGTCCAAAGCCACATTTTTTTGAAGGCAAATTCAAGTACTTGAAAATTGAACACACGGTGTGTGCAAAGGCCACGGAGGCACGTCCAGAAACTGACAACCACCAACATAGTTCACCTCACTCTTCAGGTTTATCAATCCACAGAAATCACATGGCAAAAAGGGTAAGGAGACATATGCTTCCAGTTATCACTGTTTTCATATAAGCCGCATCCCATTATCACTGCCAAATCCCAGGATTAAGAATGGCTCCTTAACACCCTGAATAATTTATCGTGAGATGATCTTGGGTCTTCCTGGTTTTTAACGCACTTTGATGGTACAAGGCTCTTGGATCATTTTGATGTTAGTCTTTACCCCTCTCCATCTCAGTTGTCCCACAGAAAATCAAGTATTTTCTCTCTATAAGCAGATGAGAGGGTTTCATTATTATCAACCAAAAACGTTCTTTAGAGAAAAAGACCTTTCAACTACATCTTATCAGGGAGGGCTTAACACACACTAGAGTCAAACAGAAAAACTGTTGTGCTGGGCAGACATTCCCCTACATGCAAGTGTTCAAGTTAAATAGCTGTATATATTGAGTCACATTAGGGACGTATTTTAAGACTGGTTAATCCTTGAAGCACTTGTATCTCTTGGAACATACACCAAAGTTTTAACAGACAAATGAGAAACTAGGGAACAGAGAGGTTAGAGTCTCACCCAGCTAATTTGTAGCACAGCCAAAACAAGAACTCCTGATGCTTATAAATAATTTAAGTTTGGGGAACATTTTTTATCTAAGGGGGCAATACAGCGGGAGCAGAAACATGGGTTAGATTATCAGTGACTAGAACAACTGATATCACACTTCGACCTCAGTGAAATTGAAATCTAGCTGTAGAATTAACGTGAGCCACTAAAGAAAAGTTGGCGGAAAATGCTCAGCAGGACTTTAGGAGACCCTAGGATCCTGACGAGGTAGAAGAGGGGGATTTCTCTGTTGGTATTGAGATGGGGCTGTGCAACAGCTTACCTGGGCACACACTCAGCCCCTCCAAAGAATTCCTCAGCCGTTCCGTGAGCCAAAAATATATTTAGAGCCTTTGCAACCATCAATAGGTCATTAGACTATGAACTTCCTGGTCCCTTAAATTTTAATGAATCTGAGCCCTTTAAAGGTGGCACTGAGAGCAACTTTAGCTGTGAAACAATTAAAATGTTAATGGGGTTTCTGCCTTAAATAGATTTATGAAAGACAGAGAATGCTGACTGAGTTGTTTCCTGGCCCTGACTTGTTACTGTCAGTTGAATTCAAGCGAGATGTGCTTTATGGGAGATGTAAGGCACACCTTCTGACAGCTGCTGCCTATTGTGTTTCCTATTTCAAAATTCATTTCAGTATTGCATTTAACATGCCTGAAGCCCAATACAAATTCTCTTCTGTTATCTCATAATTGGCCACCGTGTATTGCTGTGTCTTGAGTTTCTATTTGTTTTATTTTACATGTGGTATTCCAGCACATTGAAAGGAAACCCGTGTTCATTTTTTGCTCATCTCGATAAAGAGAGAGTTCAAAAGTTCAAAAGATAAGAAGTGGTTCTCAGCGTGAGTAAACCGTGAAATGCACTGGAAAATAAATTTTTGATGTCAAGATACATTCCCAGTTTATTCATGCTGAGAACAGTTTTCTTATCTTTTGGACTTTGTAAGCTGGGATAGCCAAAATTTGTTTAAACTCCACAATAAAGAAGCAAAACAATTTGACTATTATTTGATTATCACATGCTTTTGTCTATAAAAATTGTAAGCAAAAATCTGGAAGTACTGCGAATGAATACGAGTATTTTGAGCTCCAGAAAGGAAAAATTATTCAAAATTAGGTTGCCTTTCTCCTGGTTGGAATCCACTACACTAAACCATGAAAATAGTTTTCTTAATAATTCAGAGAAACCAAACCTCAGGTCTCCTGGGATTGCCTCCGCCCTCAAGAGCCAAATCCAGTAAAGTTCAGAATTACTGTCAATTCCTAATTAACCATATCAGTGAGAAGGAACATCAAACACCATGAAAACTGTCCACTGAAAAGTGACAGAAAACATTTCCCAGATCAGGAGTTGACAAGCCACGTAATTTACACACATGGAGCTGATTTTACAAACAGCTGGCCGGAAACACCTTTACTAATCCCAAACACGTCCTCATCATTATTACATCATTATCAAATAGATTTCTTTAAAGAAACTAGAGATCTTCAGATACCTATGACAAATAAAAACGTCAGTTAGGATTGCTGAGACAAACAGACATGCAGTTGATCCAAGCCGAGGGACCTGGGAGTATTTGTGAAATAGATGACTTTTGTGCTGGGTCTAGCGATTGGTCTGGAAGAGATGGGGGAAGAAGTTCATTTATGGTAAGGAACCATAGCTGGAAAGCGTGGAGTGCATTTGGGGACCCTTGGGTATCCTGATGAGGGTAGAGCGGCAAGTGCGTGGGGGCACTGATGGCGACACCAGTTAACTACAATGTATATCATTCCCAGGGGATACCCTGCCTTCCAACAGCCTCCAACGCCTTGCAGTGCTCTGCTCTCTTCCTGTAATGAATGTTCTGTTCTCAATCCTATCTCACCTTCAAATGCCACCACTTCCATGAAGCTTTCCATGATTTCCTCTCATGAATTTGGTTTCTCTTTCCTTTTCAATTACAGTAATACGTTGCTCTAAGTCCTTTATGGTCTTTAACTATCCTACAACAGAGAACACAGTACTTGATTAGAAGCTCCTTGGGGGTGGACACTTTATCTTATCCAACTTTACAGTCTCTACAGAACCAAGGAAAATGCCTTGGTGATTGTGAGTTGAATTTAAATTGTGCCCCAACTGTAATTAATTCTGCTGGAGTAGGACAGCAGGAAGTCCCTTCTCCTATCATTTCTGGTGATGGGAATAACAAGGTTGAGAATGATAGAAGATACACAGTAAATGCTTAGTCACACAAGAATGCAGACTGCCAACACAGGCAGCCACTCTATAAGAGTTTCCATTCCTTGTCACCATGACCAAAAGTGATGGCTGCTAGAATTCAGTTCTCAACTAAAACAAGGTTCTTCCACTGGGTCTGTTTAGGTAACTCTAAGTCAACCATTTTTTTATTAGTGACACTGTCCACTTTCCAAGTTCCTATTTTATTCAACTTTCCTAAGACCTTCCACAGCACTTGCCACTCCCTCTTTCCTTCTTCTAAGGTAGTTTATTAATCTCCTCGTTAGGTGATTTTACATCTGTCCTCTTCTCGTATATTAAAATTTCTCAGGTTTCCTTCTTCAATAATCTTTTCTCTTCATTTTTATATATACTTGTCTCCTGCCTCCTGTCTTCAACATCCACATAGAGCTCTCGCCCAGACACTCTCCCGGCCCTGGACCCATATGTGGAGTTTCTCCAGCACAGCTCCATCTGAAACCCCACAGACACATAAGTGCCCACATGGTCACTGCTGACCTCATTCTCTTCTCTCCTAAAACTCTTCCTTCTCCTGTGTTTCCGATTCTCTCTGTTACTCAGAAGCCACCACCAGTCTCTCACTCCCTCACTTCCACACATTCATCAACCCCTCTTGCTACTAATCTTTCGAATATGTTCCTTTCATCACCACCACTATTTCTTTATTAGACTCACACCACTTCCCCCTCTACTATAGAAACAGCCTCTTAATTGGGCTCCCTGCCCCTAGCTTCTTCCCTCTCCAGCCAATTCTTCATTCCAAAACACAAGTCAGATTAGTTACTCCTCTGTTTTCCATCGGTCAGTTCCAGGCTTCTCATTGGTCCACTTCAAAGTCCAAATTTCTCAATTTGATATGCTAGGACCCTCCTGAGCTACCCTCTCTCAGCTGCCCTAAACTCATCTTCTGCTATGACCCCCTTCATATTCTTCCCTCCAGACATAACATTAAGAAAATGATGTCCTAAAGGGGAGATCTTGCCTCCTCTTCTTGCACATGCTCTTCTCACCAACTAGAACCCACTGCTCCATCACCACCTTTACCACCCACCTAACCTCTTCTCAAAAAATCAGGTTAAGAAAAATAAACTCTTGAAAACCTACACTGAGGCCCTGGACTCTTTCTTTCTTCCAGCTAGGTTACATGTTCCAGCTTGCCAACTTTTTTTTGGTAGGCTCTGGTATGTTCTTTGGTCTCCCCTGGGAACTATGAGTTGATCAAAGACAGAGGATCACCTTATCCTCTCTGTATCCCCAAAGCCTAGCAACGTAATTGGCCCTGAATAAATATTTCTAGAATAGAAGTAACAAGGAAAGAAATCAGCCACATATTAAGCAAGTGGGTTAGCGATTTGATTTCAGCTTCAGAAGAGAAAAGACAGATACTTGGGATTTAAACACAGCCTCTGAGGTCAGCTCACCAAACCTCTGTGTTCATCTAGTTCCAGAGTCTTCTCAACAATTGAAACAGAATGGGAAAATCAAATGCTGGACTCAACAAAATAGAACAAAACTAGATTTTAGCTTTAGCAAGCCCATACTGCTGAAATTGGGAAAGAAAATATTAGGGGTATTGGGAGACAATTCTTCAAGTGTCTTGCATTTCTACATATCTTGTGAAGAAGTTTTGATGGCTTTTCTTCTGGAAGGATGTTTGTATAGCAAACAGCCTTGGAAGATTTAGAGAGTGTCTCCTGACAGGGCTGAGAGCAGAGTTGTTTCCTGAGCAGGATAATAAAGATGATGTCTCCCTCTAAGGGCAAAAGTTGGGCAGGTTTGCTAGCAATCCCCTTATAATTGGAGATTTTTTTTAAGACCTTGGCTCTTCAGTTGTGACATAAATCAACTATGTGCACAGTATCCATTTGGGCCACTTCTAAATGCCCCCATGGAACTTAGGGGTGGGGAGGCAGGGGCAAGGGAAGCCAATGCAAATATGAAGCTCACACTACCTGCTGTAGAGTGACTAATAAAGTCCTTTGTCTCTGACCCAGGAGTCTCATGTCTTCTATTAGCAGCTATGAACTATGGCAGGCTAACTTGTTAGCTTGCAGGTAGAATAAGATCTTAGACACATCATAGTTCTTGACAAGGAGAAGAGAACTAAAGACAAATTTTAAAAATTGCTCAGTAGGTGTTTATAAATTGAATAATGCCAGAAAGATATGATTTTGAATACAATGTAACAGTTATAAGTACAGATTCTAGAGTCTAACAGCCTGGGTTCATATCCCAGCTTTTAGACTTATTAACTACATAAACTCTCCTGAGTTACATACTCATATGCAATTTCTCCAGAAAACCTTAACTTCTCTGAGTCTCAATTTTCTTATCATGAAATGTAGATACTAATATTACCTTCTGATGGGGTTGTTCTGAGGATTAAATGAGTTAAAATATGTAAAGTACTTAAATTGTTCCTAGCATATAAGTGCTATTTAAGAATAAGATTTTGATGCTTGAACTTCATTCTACAGATAATCAAAAGTTTTTTGCTTTTTTTTTTCCGTGAGGAAGATTGTCCCTGAGCTAAGATCTCTTGCCAATCTTCCGCTTTTTGCTTGGGAAAGATTATCCTTGAGCTAACATCTGTGACAATCCTCCTCTATTTTGTATGGGGGATGCCGCCACAGCATGGCTGATGAGCAGTTCATAGGTCCACACCCAGGATCCAAACCTGCAAACCCTGGGCCACCAAAGCAGAGCCTGCAAACTTAACCCCTACACCACTGGACTGACCCCTAATCAAAGCTTTTAAGAAAGGAAATTATGTTACTAGGTCTTTGTTTTAAAAATCAACTTTGAGTTCGAATCCTGGGTGCAGACATGGCACCGCTCATCGAGCCACGCTTAGGTGGCATCCCACACGCCACAACTAGAAGGACCCACAACTAAGAATATACAACTATGTACCGGGGGGCTTTGGGGAGAAAAAGGAAAAACATAAAATCTTTAAAAAAAAAATCAACTTTGATTAAAATTAAATAGTCTAGGCAGCCGGCCCAGTGGCTCAGTGGTTAAGTGCACACGTTCCACTTCGGCAGCGCAGGGTGCGCAGGTTAGGATCCCGGGTGCGGACATGACACCGCTTGGGAAGCCATGCTGTGGTAGTGCAGCAAAAAGAGGAGGACTGGCAGCAGATGTTAGCTCAGGGCTAATCTTCCTAAAAAAAATTAAATCGTCTATATAATAAAAATAAAGAAGAGTGAGAGAATATGAAAGAGAAAACAAAGAGACAATTTAATAGTCTCGGAGTGAAAATAGCACTGCTGGGCTTGAGTGTTGAAGAGAGGACAGAGAACCAATTCGAGAGATGTTTCATTGCTAGTGTTTACAGGACTTGGCAACTGAAAGGAATATAAATGTTAACTTAAATTTATTCAATTGTCATATACAAAGGCCTTTTCACAATCATCTCACCTAAAGCTCATGATATAACTACAAGGTAAACTGGGAGAAAAGTGACAGATACAGATTTCAAATATGAAGGAAGGGGAAGATGAGCAAAGTACCTAAGAAGGAGAAAATGTAGAGGGAGACAATGATGACTAGAGATGATCTACGGACGTTCTGAGTCTGAAACCCATGGAGATGATATGTCTCTAGTTGAAAATGTAAGTCTGAGGCTCCGAAGAGAGTAGGGGTAGATGTGCAGATCTGGGTCTCATCAGAAAAGAGCACATGCTGGAAGCCAGTGGAAGGAAAGAGATAAACCAGGTTAACGGGTAAAGAATGGGAAGGGAATAAAGATAGCAGGTGGGAGAATGCAGGGGACAGTGCAACATGAGAACTACAGATGATACCAAATGTGCAGAGGAGAAGCACAAACGAAGAAGCAGCAAAGTACGAAACAGGAATAGCCAGGAATATCACATACTACAGAAAAATGAGAGTAGGGTGAGTCTGAAAAGAAGGCCACTCTGAGAAGGAATTTTAGTAGAGGCCACACTGTAGCAGGTTAAAGGATCAATGATAAGAAAGGAAGCAGCATCAAAGAGCTGGTCTTGCGAAACTACAGGCAAAGCAGAGAAGAAGCAAGGTCAAGACAGATCTACATATATAGACACAGACATACCACAAACATGGAAGAGAGAGATGCAGAAAGGGAGACTTGGACACATTGGGGAGAAGAGGCAACAAGAACAGTAGAAAGGAAGGAATTGGCAATAAAAGAAAGAAAAGAGATGACGGACAGAGAAAAGTTTTTAAAGACAGGATCTGGAGTGTACAGGGAAGGGATTACCTTGAAAAAAGAAAAGATTGGGAAACTTATTCCCAGCAGACACAGAAGAAAGAAAAGTAAAAATATAGGAAAAAAATACTGAAGCCAAGGATGGAAAGCCTGACAAAGTTCATATAATATAATGCCAATATCATCAATAAACTACGGATTGAGGTTGATTGCCAAAACCACGTGGCAAAGGTAAGGTTCAGGTCTACTTAGGGCAATAGGAAAAAGTGCTACTGTTAAATGTAAGTAAACAGACTCAGACTAAGTAGGAAGAGCAGGGAGCCTGGTAATCTGAAAGCCCAGGAAAGAGAGGTCAAGGGCAGAGGGACACCACAGGGAACAGGGATTAGAACGAGGCCTCTGGAATCAGACAGACTGGACCCAAGGCCCATCCCTTCTCAGCTACGAAACTTCACGCCAGTTCCTTAACCTCTCTCTGCCTTGGCATCCTCATCCGAAAAACAGAGATGATGGTATTATCTACCTCATATGATTGTTGTTATGATTAAGGCTTTAAGAAATAGAAACTTCTGGAAATAATGCCTTACCCATAGAGAGCACAGCCTTCTCTAGCTCACTTTATGCTCATTTTAGTGTGGTTGATCTCACAAGAAAGAAAAATATTTTTGAACTAATTTACAAATGAGCAAATGATGGACTACCAGCCATGATTAAATTTTTTGTAAATTTAAAAGTGGACTGTTATTAGCCCCAGACATCTTTAATTGGCTCAATCTCAGGCTTTTTCATAAGGAAAGTAAAAAACAAAAACAAAACAAAGTGAAACAAAGTCCAACATGGTGTGCAGTGCAGGAGACAACTTTGTCATTTCCCCTTCACAGTTCTGTATTATTGTAGCTTCTTGCCTTTCTCTACTTCTAAATTTATTGATTCTTCAAAAATCTAGATCTCTGCCACTCTCACCACAAGCTCTCATATCAGCTACAGACGGCCAACGTGAACCATAGGTCCATATACAGCTGAGGGAAGCAGGAGTGGGATGGATAAACAGCATCACATCAGACACATCTGGGATGTGTATGTCAGACTGCCTATGTTGGATACTTGCATTAGGGAATGGACGTGAGAAGTCCTAAACAGTATAGGAGATTGCTGAGTCACCAAGTGGCCACACCTTTTTAAAATTCCCCTCAAGTATCAGAGAAATCTCAAGTCCCTGAAGCTTAAGCCACTGGATCTGCCTTTATGCACTTCTGCTGGCATGATACCTGCAACACTTCCATGTTGACTACTTTTCATCATGTTGTATACAATAACTATGCACGTGTTTACAAGAGAGCATTACAAAGGATAAATTTTAATAGAGTATGTTACAGCCAGTCACTTTCCTTTGATGTCTCAAAGATCTGGAGTAGAGTTTATTTCCTTCTATGTAATCCTTCAGAAAACATTTGCAGAGTACCATGAACATAAGTAAACTCTTCAATATCCCTTTATCAAAATGCCATCACCAGTTACAACTCTCCAATTCGTAATGCACTTACCAGCGATAGTTTTCCCCTCTCCACAATTCCCAGTCTAAGCCTAGCCCATCATTTTAATAGCCTACAGCCATGAAAGAGCAGGAGAATTTCTAATGAAGAATCTCAATGAAGAGGAGAATAATCAGACCTTCCTTGCAAGGAACTATCCTACCCATTACACAATAATTGGCACCCCAACCCCCTCCATACCCAGCACCAAATGTCAATAGAGCCCTGTAGCTTTTAAAACAATCAAAAAGGCCCCACATTGGAGCCAGTCAAGGGCCTAGCGGTTAAGTTTGGCAGGCTCTGCCTTGGTGGCCCAGGTTCCAGCACAGACCTAGACCACTCATCTGTCAGCAGCCATGCTGTGGCGGTGGCCCACATACAAAAAGAGGCAGATTGGCAGTGCATGTTAGCTCAGGGCAAATCTTCCTCAGCAAAAAGAAAAAGTAAAAGAAAAAGCCTCACAGGGTTCTCAATACCCATTGGGCAGAAGGTACCAGGGCCCCCATGAGAACCTCTAGTAATGATAAAAAGAAGGTCTGAAAACAGAGGCTGGGCCTGGGTGTTCTGAAATGGACCATATTTGTTAAGAACTTCAGCACTGGAACTCAAACTACCTGGATGCAAATCTTGTGAATTCTGGAGAGTGAATTTAACCTTACTGTGTGTCTTTCTTCATCATAAATGGAGACAATAATAGTTCCTGCTTTGTACGGCTATTTCCAAGATAAAATGAAACAATACATGTAAGTTAGCTAGAAATTTGCCTTGCATCTAAATAGGAATTCAAATGAATTAAGTATTATCTGTGATTTCCAATGTCTACTCACATAGTAGGTACTTAGGTACTCTTTGTGGAATACTGATTTCATGAATTGCCCTAACCTTAGTCATACAAGGTTTCCTAAATGTGTTAAGACAAGGTCACCAGACAGATCAATTATCATTAGAGTTTGAGCATCCATTTTGTCACACATCTTTTGCTTTGTTTATAAAATTCCCTTTGAAAATGAGCTTACCTGTGGAGGAATGTACCATAAATACAACGCCTTAAATTTAGGCTGACCGCTATTTATTTGCACAGTCATTTCCTCTTTTCAGCTCCAAAATTTGCTGAAGTACCAGATCAGCTGCATAAAACTTTTACCTGTGTTAATGACCTATAAGTGCCAGTCAGTAAGATGATGCATCCTCATTAGTGGTCCTCACCTCATTAGAAGCCTGCTCTCACTGATAATGGACCTCAGAGGTCAATAAAAATCTCAGGAAGAATTCTCTTTAATTTAATAGATGGACAGGTGTGTGGAAGCCCAGTGCCATACGTGGTTATATTCCACATGCCCACAACAATTGCAAAGGCATCTACAGAAGCCTGGCACGAAATCCCAACATGGTTCCTGCTGAGGAAACCATTAAGTCTGATACCTGGGAGGACTAAATACAAACTTGATTGGATTTTTCCCATCCAGATTTCAGGAAGTACTAAGAATCATCAGAGTGATCTCAATAATTCCCCAGAAAGAGCATCGCTATTAAATAGCCAAGAATTTATATTGGTTTTAATATGTGATCTCATCTTACCTGATAAATAAATGAGCTGAGGCGGCAGTGTCCTTTAGAAAAAATGCAATGTCATCCTTCCAGCCTTTTCAACAAAAGTATCAATATTGAAACACGAGGTAGAACAGTTAAGCAATGTCAAAAGTGATGCAGTATTTCTGTTATTTCTCAGTGCCCCCCACAAAGGGATTATTTGGTCTCATACGCATGGGTGTCTTTGTGACTACCTAATGCCAACCCAGAGCCCACTTGAATAACAGCACTTGTACGGCTAAGAGCATTGCTAGCAGGCAAGCTTGCTAAAATGCAGTTTCTAAGAAGCGAAGGCTTAGGTATGCACAAGCTATCCAAAGTCAGATGTGTTTTCTGAGATAAACTGGAAAGGAAAAGGCTAAACCAACCTTCTCTTCAAAATAAACAACACACATCTTATCAATGCAAGAAAAATCGCCTACCCAGAAACTCCGTTCATTTCTGCCAAATACATATTTACAAACTACATAGGCAAGAAGTTGTTCCGTGATGCCACCAACACCCTGGCCAACTCTCAAGATTTATAGTTAGTGACATTTGCAGGAACCAGGTAGCAAATTGAATCTCACAGAAGAAGTATGAAATATGGAAATGCAAAGCGAACCCAAAAAAGAGTATTTTTCTTACAAGAAAATGTAAAGCCCCAGAAAGGTGTAGATAGCTTTGTGTACTTATCTAAACCATTTTTTATTATAAAATGTTCACATTTCAGAAAATCAAAGATGATGCAAAGAAGTAGCAAAGATATTTAAATGTTCAAAATACTCTGGTGTCTATTCATAACCGTTCGAGAGCAGAAAGGAGAATCAGAATTCGATGTCTTCTCTCTCAGACGGTTCGATGATGATCCCCCCACGCTACAGAATTCAGTGAAAACTTCACCAGCCAGTCAAGCCGACCAGGCAATTTGTAAAGACCTAGACTTCCCCTGAGCTTCTCATTATGTTCGACACAGTGACCAAGAATTAATATCTCCTAGCCTTCATCTCTTCTAATCTGGAAATGAAACCATGCCCCATTCTCCGAAGACGTGCTTCAGTCGTCTTTGCACTCCTCAGTTCTCTCCTAACAAGGCTAGCATCTAAGTGGCAGCACATTCAGTCCTTGACATCCTCGTCTCCCCAGCTCCTCACTTCGGCAGATGAGCTCTCATCAAACCTGTGGAATAATCCACTCCTTCGGACTCGGAGATACTTCTCAAAAAAAAAAAAAACGTACACGAACTCATCGGTCTCCGGAAAGAACGTGTCAAGAAACTCCCTGTTCAACATGATTTCCTTCAAAACCCTTTCAAAAAGTGAACTTGTCATTAGCCAATTACTCTTCCAAACAGGAAATTAACTGAAACACACACATACACTCACACACCAAGCACACACCCAAATCTGGGGGAAAATTCTGTCAGTTGCTGAGAAAGTATCAGTCAGGTGGAAAGCACACAGTCCCGGTCCCGGTGTCTGCTCCGGGGCTGGCGCTCCCGAGGACGCGCTAGGGACAGCGCTCCCTCTGCGCTCAGCCTGGGACAGCCCGTAGCGCCCGCCCGGTGCCTGCCGGCAGCTCCTGCCCTCCATCCCCTCCCGGAGGGAGCGGCCCCCGCCGCAGGGCCAGCAGCGCGTCTGGGGTGGGGCGGAGGCGCACGGGGACCCGCTCTCCCTACGCGTCCCGGAGCGCGCGGGCGCCACTTACATGCCCGGCCGGAGCTGTAGGGCGCTGCCTGGCGGCCACCCGGCGGCCACCCAAGCACAGAAGCACCGGAGCCACAGTGGCGAGGTCATCTCGGCGGGGCGGAGCAGCTCCAGCCGCAACCCAGGCTGCGCGCCGCGCGCCACGCCGGCTCCGCCAGTCCGAGCCCGCCGCAGAAGTTGGGCTCGCCGGGCAGAAGTTGGTGCGCGGGGCTCTCGGGGCCGGCGAGCCGCGTCTGTCTACGGAGAGCGCGGCAGCAGCTCGGCCCACCAGGCATCGCCGGCTCCTGAGCGCGGGAGGAGCCGCCGGGCGAGCCCCCGAGGCGCAGTGGCCGCCGAGCTGCGCGCCCCTGCTCCGCCGGGAGCGACTGGAAGCCAGCGAGCCCGGCGGCCCGCAGCCCCCGCAGCCGCGGTGCCATGGAAACGCGCTCGCCGCCCTCCCGCCCCGGCCCTCCGGAGCGCTTAAAGAGACAGCCCCGCCGCCACCACGGGCTCGACGCGTTGCTGGGCGTCCCCACCCGCCCCCTCCTCTCCACCCCGCGCGGCTGGGAGGAGGCGCGGCGGGGGCCGGACGCTGCGGGCTGGGGAGGCAGCGAGATGCAAAATCAGGGGCTTCGCTCAATACTCCCTCCTAACTCTGCTCCCCACCTCTTCCTACCCAACCCCCCCCACCTACCCATCCAACACACACACCCAAACCCCGCCAAAGAGGAGAAGCAGCTCCAGCGTTCCCCCTGTACACCAACCTGCTCAGAACCAAACCAGCTGTGCATCTGCCACAAGCAGAGACCAAAGGAAGGCGGACTTTTGATTTTCATTCCGCTCGCTGCCACCCCGAGTCTCGAGAGTCGCTCAGAACACAGGCTGGGGGAGGTGTGTTTGAAGTGGGAACGAAACGGCAGTTGATTGAGTCAAATCTCCTGCCAAATCGACAGTTGCAGGACACATCGTCGCCTCGTCCAAAAATCCTCGTTACTCAATGGGATAATCTCCCTGCATTTTATTTGGCCACCATCTCACGCCCTTCAGGCACCAGAGTTATAAGGAGAAGGCAACGCTTTTACAAACCTACTCCCACCTTGCCTTCGAACCAGCTCCTCTTTCCCAAAATTTACGGAAGAGCAGCCAGTTGGGAGTCCCCGCAGCCCTCCCAGAAGGGACAGCGTCTGCTCGGAACGGGAAGCTGGGCTGCGGTGCTGGCCCGGCTGCCTGGGACGCGCAGCCAAGCGCAGCGCGGTCGCCAGCAGCTCCGGCCGGAGGCAATGCCTCTGCCCGGCGCCAGCTGCTGTCTGGTAGGCCACAAACCTCTGGAGTCTGTTTCGAGAAAATAAAAATCTATGGTGCATCGTGCCCTCCAACAAGGTCGGCCCAGGCTCCGAAGCCATAATCTGCAGTTTAGCCCCGCAGAAAATGGATCAGTCTGCAGTGGCACAACTTTTTTCTTTGATTCCTAAACTTGCTAAAAGTGGCTCTCCAATGACTCATGCATTGTCAGATACTTAAAGCGGTACCACCTGATTTCCTCAGTCCTGGGAGCCCTAAAATGGTCTTTCCCAGTGGTCCTGCCGAATTAACCATCTGGCTCTTAGTTTCAGTCTTCTGAGGCTTTGTTCGCCTTTCTTTTCTTTCTGCGTTTTCTGCAACCAAAGAAGCGATTGGGCATTTGCAGGAGGAACTGAGGAGCAAACTTCTGGGCTTCTCTGAAAAGAAAGAAAAAGGGGAGGGCGACACAGAACCACCACTCCTGAATTCGTTAGCGTTCTGGGACTGAGCCCTTCTGGGTTTGTGGAGTTGGAATTCACACCACCCTGCAGTGTCTTCTATTTCTCTTAGTCATGTCTATATTTTTTACTTTTGTATTGAAGTTTAACTTAAAGTGAAAAAATCATAAATATCCAACTAAATGATATCTCTATCTATTGGCAAATATCTTTAACAAACAGAATTTTAGAGCCATTTGCACAAGAAGAAATCATTATTTCAACTCCCTCAGTTAATGAAAGAGGGATTCATTCTTTCTTCCTTTTCTAAAGATTGGTTCTACATGAACCAGGCCTTCTCCAATCCCAGAGAGAGTGGACTTGGGGACATTGCTGATATCTGTCATAGAGATGCGTTGTCACTTGGCTAACTCTTAATTAGTTCTGATAATGGCAGGCCCAGCATGGGATGCTAAAATACATTGATAATTTTAAAATCTATTTTTAACTTTTACTTTTAACTTCCCATGAACCCCTTTGCCACCTTTGTTAACAAGTAAAGTTTACTGCTTAATTTCACCTCCTTTTATTTTTCTTCTCCCTCTTCTGGTGAGGTACTAATGAAGAGAGAAATGACCAAAGGCAGGCAGGGCAAGGTGGGGGAGGAAAGAAAGAAAAGGAACCTGAATAATACACAATAACAGCGGCTCCTGAACTGAGTGTACTGACTGTGTAAGATGGAGCTGTTTTTCTCCTCTTCTGGGTGTGAGGTATCGGTGGAAAGATTAATCCTCTCTATTGATTTGAGTTCTAATTTGTCTTTTGGTTGAAATCTAAAACCTCCAGATTATGCCAATACAGTTTCATCTTAATTGTTCTAATGAAAATGTATAGCACACCTAAAGATGACAGTATAGATTAACGGCACCCTGAAATTTCCTGTGACTCGCTAAGCCTTTCTGTGCTTCCAGACTAGTTTTAACTCTGCAGGGCTCTATCTGCAGCTAATCTCATTCCCTCCTGGAGTGGAAAAAGTTTCTAATCATTTTCTTTCTTTACATGACATAAAGTCTTGCATAAATAATAGACCTCCTTTATTGCAAGGCTAAATTTTTATGTAAGCCACAGCTGAAACTCAGAACTGTTTTAAGAGCTAAAGAATAATGTGGAAACAAAGGAATGTGTGTAAATTATCTGACTGTATGGTTGTTTATTTAAGGACAGCTTAGGTGCATGGGAAATGAATCAGTAAACTGAAAATCACAAATTAGGAAAGTTTCCTTTTCGGTACATTAGTTTAAAAGCATGTTTCTTATAGATGAACATTTAAAGCACTTTGAATGTGTCAGGCTAAATATGATTAATGTTTATTTCATAAAATATGGTTGATTTCACATGATTCTAGGATGGATAATAATAAGAACACAATGCCATGTAAGCAATTATCATTAAATGGAACATACTCTTCCAGTATAAGGGTTTAAAATTTTGCCATGAGCTAGGAAACCTTAACTTGAATTCAGCTCTCCTTTTGCAGTCTGTTCATACACTTTAAAAACAATTGGTGATTTGTTTGATTGGTTGGTTATGCTATTCTCTAAAACAAGGGTGCATTATTAAATGTTAGTTACAATCTTACCTGTTAAAAGAGCAATGCAAGTGATTTGGGGATGTTATGAACACACAAAGTGAAGCCAGATACAGTCAAAACAATTCACTCAGCACTATTGCCCAACGTGAAAGAAATTTTAAAACTAACAAGGCAAGAGAATGAGCCAGATACACAAAGAATCGATTTTAAAAATTAAGAGAGAGAGAAGTTTTGTGTTGATTGCATCCCTTGCTCAGAGAAGAATTTCATGGGGGAAAAACAAAACATCATGAATTGGGTTTTAATTTTGTGAATGATCTTTAACATTGTCAACCTGGGCAGGCTCTTAAAAATGGATTTGAAATGGCAGACAACTGTTCTCTCTGAGAGGAGTCCAAAGGATTTGGGGGGACCTCCAGTGGGAATGCCACATGCCACCCCACTCTTTCTAGACCTGCATCAAAGGAGTAATAAATCTAACCAGCTTCTCCCTTGTTAGGAGGAGGCGGGGTAAGCCAATTTCATGCTTTATGTACGCTGGTTGTAAAAAGGAATGCTTACCTAAAAAGAAATAGATTCCAACCAGATGTTCTCAAATCTTCCTCAGCTGCTGCTTGAAGCTGTACAGTCACTGCATACTTTATCTTCTCGTCTATCTTCTTCTAATTGAGAAATTGTTGATCCATGCAGTTCGACAGGCAGGCTGCTGCAAAAACCTTCCTGCCAAAGCTTGTCAGCCCTGCTCTCCTTCTGCACACAAAAACTTCCAGTGTCTGTGTGGGGACCGGAAAAGAGAGCAGGCCACTTCATTCGGCAGGTGCTGTGGGTTGAAAGAAGAGGAGGTCAGAAAGCAGTTCTTCAAAGGACAGCTTCTGTCACCTGAAAGAGTAATAAATTGCCATTATAGAAATGTCTACAAGCACTAATGAGCCATGTGCATTGAAATCTTGATGTCAGGCAAAATAGAATGAGACTCACCCAGGAACCAACTGGGATTGTCACACCAAAATGTGAATAATCATTCTCACTTTGCTTTCATCTGCCACTAAATTTTGTCCCTACAAACCAATAGCTCTCTCTCTTTTTAAGGAAAATGATGCATTCAGCATAAAAGCCCTAAGATATCTGCCTAGTGATTTATACATAATTTCTTAGTACTGTATTACTTCTTGGCTATAAAGACTTGACCAGTCAGGTGTGAGTTATAACAGAATTACTAACTCCAGAATTTCATACATTTATTAGAATAAAATTAGAAGATTAGCCCAGATACACATTGACTTGAACTTTTTGAGAAACCATGCCATGCATAGCTAATGCATGTGTGTGTGGTAAAAAAAAAATGTAACATTAAATTTACTATCTTAACCATTTTTAAGTATACAGTTCACTAGTAAGTATTTCACATTGTTATGCAATAGATCTCAAACTTTTTCATCTTACAAAACTGAAACTCTATTCCTATTAAACACTAACCCCCCCTCCCCGTCTCGGCCCAGCCCTTGGCAAACGCCTTGCTGCTTTCTGTGTCTAGGATTTGACTACTTTAGTTAGAGAATTGTCTATCAAATCCTTTGCCTGTTCCTGATCAAGTTATTTGTTTTGTTGTTGTAGAAGTTCTTTATGTATTCTAGATATTAACCCTTTATCTGATATATGATTTGAAAATATTTTCTCTCATTCCATACATTCCCATCACTCTATTGATTGTTTCCTTTGATACACAGAAGTTCTTCAGTTTGATGTAGACTCATTTACCTATTTTTATTTTTGTTGCCTGTGCTTTTGATGTCATCGCCAAGCAATCATTACCAAATCCGATGTCCTGAAGCTTTTCCCCTATGTTTTCTTCTAGGAGTTTTATAGCTTTAGGTCTTATGTTTAGATATTTAATCCACTTCAAGATAATCTTTGTATATGGTGTAGAGTATAGGTCTAACTTCAATATTTTGCATGGAGATATCCAGTTTTCCCACCACCATTTGTTGAAGAGACTGTCCTTTTCCCATTGTGTAGTCATGGCACCCTTGTCAAAACTGGCCATATATGCAAGGGTTTGTTTCTGAGCTCTCTCTTCTATTCCATTGGTCTATATAGCTGTCTTTTTGCCAATCCCACACCATCTTCATTACTGTTGCTTTGTAGTATGTTTTGTAATCAAGAAATATGAGGCCTGCAACGTTGTTCTTTTCAAGATTGTTTTGGCTTTTTGGAGTCCCTTAAAACTACTTCTTGTGTGCAAAGAGGTTTTTCACTATTATTTGAGTAAAGCCCACTTTTTCTGAGTCTTTTTTGTCAAAGAGGAAAAAGCGAATACCAAAATCCCTTCCCTGGCAACTTGTATTCTGAATCCCTGTTTTTTGTGTCTGAATGCCTTGGGTAACTGATCAGATCCAAACCACCACCATCAAGGCCTCGACCACCAATTGTGCTCAGAATGCTAAATAGATCTGATGATGAAGCAGCACAGATGGAGCAACATAGCCTGACATGTGCTTGACAGTGGACGCAGTTAACTAGACCCTCACTGCAATAAGTTACTGATAACGTGCCATAGCTTACCTTTTGTAAAATAAGCATTTATACTCAGGAAAGATCAAAACTAATACTTTATAATATAGTTTTCCATTCCCTTTCCAACCCAATTTGGATAAATCAGAAGAGGCTTTCATAAAAGTGGATAAGTGAGCAAAATAGTGGCTAATGAACCTCAGTGTAAATAAGTAAAAATAGTCACCTAAGGAAAAATTATCAAACCCAACATGGTCTCAACCCTATCCATTTCACCCCAAATAAGAAGACAGGAAGCATTGCCAGCTGTTCTCCAGAAGGTTAAGCCCCAACTGTGGCTGAGGCCTCAACTCACCAGGCCAAAGCTAGCATCCCTGAAAGTTCATTATCTTACATTTCATTCAAACATAGTGCACATTTGCACCTGGAATGTTTTCTTAGTTTTGACTGTGTGTTTTATGTAATATGTGAGACAGCCAGCTTCAGCTTACTATACAGCTAAGGAGCAGTGGTATCAAAAATGCAGTCAGCACACTATCAAGAAAGTGCAAAGATAACCCTCAGAATGCGGTAAAATATTTGCAAATCATATATCTGCTAAGGAACTAGTATCCAGCCTAAAGAATTGTTACAATTCAGCAATAAAAAGAAAAATGGGAAAATAATTTGAATAGATATTTCCCCAAGGAGATATATAAATACTCAATAAGCACATGAAAAGATGCTCAACATCATTAGCCACTAGAGAAACTCAATTAAAAACCACAATGAGACAATTTCACATCTACTAAGATGGTTATAATAAAAAAGACAATAACAAGTGTTGGCAATGATGTGGAGAAATTAAAACCCTTATACATTGCTGGTGGAATGTAAAATAGAGCAGCCACTTTGGAAAATAGGTTGATGGTTCCACCAAATGTTAAGCATAGGGTTACCATATAACCCAGCAATTCCACTGCAAAAGAATGGAAAATATATGTCGACGCAAATATTTGTACACGAATATTTATAATAGTATTATTTATACAAGCCAAAAGTGGAAACAACTTAAACGTCCATCGATTGATAGGTAGATAAACAAAATGTGAGATATTCATACAATATAATATTGTCCAGCCACAAAAAGGAATGAAGTGCTGATACATGCCACAACATGGATGAACCTTAAAAACCTTCTGCTGAGTGAAAGAAGCCAAACGCAAAAGGCCACATATTGATTTGTGATCCCATTTATATGAAAGGTACAGAACAGACAAATCTTTAGAGACCGAAATTAAATTAGTGGTTACCAGCAGCTGGGAGAGAGGGGGAAATGGGGAGTTACTGTTAATGAGAATGAGGTTTCTTTCTAGGGGGATGAAAATGTTCTGGAATTAGGTAGTGGTGACGGTTGCACAAGCTTATGAAAATACTAAAAAGCACTGAATCATACACTTTAAAAGGGTGAATAAACAGTAGTGGAGTGGTTAAGTTTGCTCAGTCTGCTTTGGCAACCCAGAGTTCACGGGTTCAGATCCCAGGCACGGACCTACACACCGCTGATCAAGCCATGCTATAGTGGCATCCGTCATACAAAATAGAGGAAGATTGGCAACAGATGTTAGCTCAGGGCCAACCTTCCTCACACACACACACACACAAAGGGTGAATTTTCTGGCATGTGAATTACATCTCAATTTTTTTAAGTGCAATTTGCAGACCAGTGCCAAACTGAAAAATGTTTCACACTGGTCCCCGATGAGATGAGAAGCTTATGCCAGAATGAAAGCAGACCACATCACTAAACCCACTACTTAGTTCAGCTGACATTTTTTTTCATGGCAAGACTTTCTCAATGAAGTAAGTAGTCCACTGATTTTCCTTCTGAGGTAAGCTCCTTATCATCCTTGGAACCAGGTAATGAAGTCACAGCCCAGCCACTTTGAGTAAAGTAGCTATAATCTGCATGCCTGACTTCAAGAGTGCACCTGCCACTGGTTCCATGACACACTGATGAATGAATTAAGACATTCACAATTTCTGAGGAAACCATTCCACACTTATGTCCTATGTATTGATTGCACATGGTAACATAATTCCAGGTCAGTCCAGCAGGCCTCTAAATGTCAGGCAGTAGATTAGGTAACAGAAATTAAGAAGGAGGAGCAGGAGGAAGAGGAAGAGGACGAGAAGTGGAGAAGGGAAAGTGAAGGAGGAGGAAGAGGAAACTAAAATAAGGGCTATAAAACAAGGCAAATAAAACAAGACAAGGGCTATATGCTGTAGAGTTTATTCTAAGGGAGTCAGACATGTGACTTGTCCAGTGTGATCACAGTTGATAGTATAATGAGAGAAGTAGGAATAAAATATAGAGGAAGGAGAGGTTACTTTGGGGCAGGATATGCTTTCTATATGGTCAGAAGTCTTCTAGAGAGCATGTATATGAGTTGGGTCATAAAGATGAGTAGGAGTTCAGCAGGTGCACATCTCTGAATGTGAAAGAATAGAATTAGGGTTAATTAAGCCAAAGGACCACACATATAAACTGGTGTTTGTCAAAGTGTGGTTCCCAAACCAGCAGCATCAGCATCTCTGAAACCTTGTTAGAAATAATTCTCAGGTCCATCCTCTAACTACTGAATCAGAGAGCCTGGAGGTGAGACAAAGCAATCTGTCTTAACAAGCCCTTCAAGTGATTCTGATGCACACTAAAGTTTGAAACTACCATTTTAGGTAAATATAGCAAATAGTTTAAAAAACAGATGCTGTCTTGAGGGAAAAAAAGCATAGAGAGTGTTCCAGTTTAACACAGCAAAATTACCATATTGCTTTATCTCTTCTCCTTCCTAAACCTCACTAAATGAAGAGTCAAGAAATGTTTCAAGATATTATCCACCAAGACAAACGGGAAAGGAGAAGCAACTGGCTAACTATTTCAAGAGAAGTTTGGAAGACAGAAGCCTGATGCAGAATTCCTAACTGCCTTGGTGGATAGAAGTCACGAAAGTTACAAGGTAGGTGCCTGCAGAAGGCAATGTCTCAAAGAGAAGCGAGCCAGTTCCTCAGAGAAAACTCCAAGGAACTTGGTACTTAAAGGCACCCAGAAGAAGGGGGTGATGCTTGAGCCAAAAATGAGGGATCTTGTGAAATGTGCAGAGTAGTTAACTCTCTGATGCTCCCTTCTCCTTGTGCCCCTCAAGAGACAGGTGATGTATTTTCCAGAAAAACTGAACTGCAGAGGTTCAGCTTTGACACAGTGAAAACAGGGGTGAGGCAAAAGGCTGAACATGAGAGCATTAGGTGAAAGCCTACAGAATACACTGAGGCCCCTCACGGCCATTCTCACTTGTGGTCCCCAGAAAATCTGTATCTGAGTATATATCTCACACCAGACAGGAAGTTGGACGATCGTTCTCTGGAAACCCCACTGAAAAAGCCAGTGATTGACAAGCTCCTAGTGAAGTCTACCACTTGAATAAGCACACCCACAGAAACAGAGCCTCCTGCCAGTAATCTTTGTAGTGCTTCCTCTTAAACATGATCAGTTGAGGATCGCCAGATGTGAAGAAAGCTTCCAGGACATAGAGACCTATGAAAAGAACAGATAAAAGGAATCTGAAAGAAAAGGAAAAAATGTCCCTCCCCTTAAAATTATATTATCTTCAGAAAGAGAATATATTACATTCACATACACAGAAAAAAAATCTTTTGCTATGAAAAAGGAACACACAGAAAATGAAAAATAGCTTTTGAAATTAAAAATAAGATAATTGCAATGAAAAAAATTCGATGGAAGGGTCAGAGATAAGTCAAGGAAATCTCCCAGAAGGTAAGAGGGAGGTACAAGAGAGAGAAATTAGAAAAGAAAAGAAAAGAAAATTAGTGGATTAATCCAGGAGAATCAGAAAAAAGCAGAAAAGAGAAAACAAAGGGAGGGAAATTATCAAGGAAATAACTTAAGAACCAAAAGACATGACTCTCCAGATGGAACAGGCCACACGTTTCCCGAGACAAACAACTCCCACTGACGCACATCTTGAAACTGCAGAACAGCAGGGACAGAGATAGTACGCACACAAAGGACATCACTCAGAATAGCACTGGGCTTCTGAAAAGAGCCACCAAGTGGTATAAAATAGGGGAACCATAACCTCAAAGTTTTGAGGGAAATAGTTTTCAACCTAGAATTCCATACTCAGCTGAACTACAATCAAATGTAAGAGAAAGACATTTTCAGACATACAAAAACGCAAAAAATTGACCACCCACATAGCCTTTCTTTGGAAGCCTCTGGAAGAAACGTATCATAAGAAAGTGAAATAAGAGAGGAAAATACTGAAATTAGAAAATAGAGGCTGTGACACTTGAGAGGCGAAGTGAATTTCCAGGGAGGTGCAAAGGGAATTTTTCAACCCAAACTGTGAGCCAGAACTCAAAGGCATCCTACCAGCTGGGAGTGAGTCGGGGGGTGTGGGGTGAAAAATCTCTGAAAGATAAAAGGAGAGAGGCTCATTTAATGATTGGGAGTTATATAAATTATTTCTAATCTTTAGAGCATTTGGGGAGGAAATTAACTACCAATAAATGAGAAAAAACAACATAAGAAAATTATTAACTGTAGAAAAAAACATAATTTATATAAGAAAGGAAATATTATTCGGTTTAGCTGTAAACAATATGCCATACAAAAAATAATGTAGACATTTGTGCCGATTCGTAACAGAACTACTGGAAGGTAAAGGAAAGGAAGGTTTAGGAAGTGTGGGTTTAACAGATCCAAAATGGGAAGGAAGTCAATAAATACAGCCTAATGCGATAAATTAAGAAATAACAGAATAGACCATTCTATCAGATAGTGGTATATGTATGGAAAAATCAAGAATGTTATCGGATAGAAAGAGATAGGAGAGGGAGGCCGTTTTGTAGTGTGATCAGGCCTTTTCTGAGCAGCTATCTGAATTCTTAGAAGAAGCCAGCCATGCCAAATCTGGGGGACCGATATTGCAGACAGAAGCAGTAGCAAGTGTTAAGATTTGGGGGCAAGGATAAACTTAGTGTATTCTAGGAAGGTAGGAAGACCGGTAAGCACTGAGCAAAGTCAGTAATATGGAGAACAGTAGAAGAGACATATCCAAATGGGAGGAAAAGCATTTGAGCTTCAAGATTGTGTTACATCTAAGAAGACTCCGTGGGTCAAAGAAAAACAAAGCCATACCACTTCTATTTATCTTATTTCATGGATTTCTCCTGCCCTGCATTATTCCATCCTACCTTCTTCATCACATTAGTACTATCAGTCATTAACATCACGGGGCCCTGTATTGTGGTGAACACTCAGAGAAATGTCCTTTTGGCTAATAGCTCTGAATCTTTTGCATGTATGGGAATCAGTCTATTACCACATTACACCACGCCCCCTCCGTTTCACTCTACTCTACTCCATCTCACATTTCTCAATGTAATCTTCATCATCCCAATTTCCTATTTGCATTTTAAATAGTAATAACCTACAAGATTTCACATTTTCTGAAAATACAGGACTCTTGTGTAGAAATTAAAATCAGCTGGCTGTGCAATGTTCTATTATTAGTAAGAATTGTGATTTTTAGAGTTGTGGGTTAATTGCTAATAACTGTATGCAATATTTTCCCTCAAGATGTTTTCTATTGCAGTAATTAACTGAGCAGCTGGGAGAGCAGACATTAACCATTTGTCTTCACAGTAGCCCTCGCTGGGGACTCTCCCAAAACCTTTGCACATGGCTTTATTTGCTGTTTGATGGGTAATGTAAGAGGGAATCATAAAAGACATAGGATGTTCATACTTTGAAATGGATATCCCGTTTAAAACAATTCTTTCTTGTTGAAAGGATTCTTTCTCACACTTCTGATGAATAGATTAGGAGAAACACGGAATGTCTTTTAGACACATGGACTTATTTGACTAGTTTTTATGTGCATAGTATCCTCACATAATGAAATTTTGTCTCAATGATTGTGTCAGAAACCTGAGCTACCCTGAGACACCACTGCTTTATCTGTTTACACATTAGATAAGAGTAGTAAAAGCTGGTTGATACTGAAGAAATCTGCTCAGTAAAACTTTAGGAACCCCCTTGCCTGATAACCCTATTTGTTTTCATGATTCCTGAATTCCCCTTTGGTTATTAACTCAGCTCTGGCCCTTGATTTTAGTATCATGAATCTCCCACTAGGAATCTTGGTGCTTATTCCTTGTGTAGATTCCTGTTTACTATCTGATGTGGCCCTGCTCTCAAGACCACATGTAGAATCTGAAGTTTGGCTCCACGTTCTCCTAACTGACTCTGCCACTGGCCGTCTCTGGCTCTGCCAAGTTCTCTTCTACAGTACGTCTTTCATTAGTGCGAAGGCATTCATTCTTTTTTTTCACAGGGAACATTTTAACATATCTTTTTAGAAAAAATGAAATGTCCCAAACCATGAGCAGAGACTAAGTATGAAATTTAACAAAATAAAATAAAGCTAGGCTTTTAGGAAATTTTTAAGCATATAAGAATTTTTTATCTTCCCTTTCATTGAGTAAAATAATAAATTTACTATTATTCAGATCCCATTGTTTGTTTCACCCTGTTTTTCTGGAGGCAACAATTTTCTTTCTTCTTAAAATGACTTCTTTTCTCTAAATCCAGAAAAGCTCGTGGTTATCCTGTCTTGAGAATTTGGTTGTAAGAGCCTCAATAGAAAGAATGCTACCTGGTTTACACTAATTCCACAGAAGCCACTCAAACGAAAGTATGCCAGGCCCTCTGACGAACAAGACAGCCCTCACTTTCCTTCTCCCTCTGAAAAGATAGGAGACCCTGACCCCCCATGCTGTGGTTGGCGGTGGCTCAGCACGACTCTTTGGGGCCACCTGCTCGGTGTCAGTGCTCAAATGGGAGATTCACCCATCAGAGACTGTGCTCCTGAGGCTGACATTTGCAAGTCTCAAAGGGGATTTTGAAGAGTGTCATCTACCAAGAGTTTGAAGGCAAATGAGTCTGTAGTACAATTTAAGGGAAACTTTCCACACTGGAAATCCCACTGGGAGCCTAGGCCACTAGCTGGGAGAAGCCTGGAAACAGGGTCACAAGACAGATTCCAGGAGAACCTAGAGTCTGGTGCAGATCCATTCAAGAGGGCAAGTTTCCATGTAGTTAGAGGTAAGATACCAGGCAGAGAAGTGTAAGACTGTGGTCCTTAGGGTCAGCGAGAGCTTCAAGCAAAGGTAGAGCAATAACCTGGGAGCTCTCAAGGGAAAGAAGCTGCTCGGGCCGCTGGTTGTGGACAAGGGAGCTCTGAGTCACTCTGCCTCTTCCCCTAGAAAAGCCTGACTCCGTGGGCTCACTCTCCCTGTACAGCATTCAGACCTAAATGATGCTATCTGCTTAATTTTTTATAAACAGTGCCTTGCAGGGAAATGCTTTAATGAATCCTTTTTGATTTACTGGTTGGTTGAACCAATTTTGGAAAAGCCCTGCAAAGTATGAATTAAAATACAAACTGAATTTAGAAAACATCAGCTTGCATATTCCTAAGGAAGATAAGCTCTTCCTAAGTTGCCCTCACAATTTATTCTCATGGCAAACCCCTTCTGAATATGAATAGTCTCCTAGCAATAACTAATATTGAAAGCAAAAACAAAAAAATCCACAACATTTTCTGTGGACTTGAAATTAATTTCTTATGAAAAAATCTGAGTTGTTTCAAATTAATATCCAAATATTTTAGTTTTACTGTCCACTTTCCCCATCCAAAATATTTTCAGACATGTTTCCTTAAGATAGGAAACATGTCTTATACTTATTTATATCATTCAAAGTACTGTACCAGATTGTATTGAGTGAGGTCATGTTGAATGAAATGTTTTTAGTTAAAACTAAAGTTTTCTAAAAGCCAACCTAGAAAACTATTTAACAAAAGAGCTGACTCCTACAGTCGTTCTTACGTTGGTTAACAGAACAAAAAAAGGAGGGGAAGCATAAGATAATAGCAATGCTTCTTTTGGCTAAAATAAAAACACAATCCCACTTAAGAAATGAGAACCAAGGACAAAGGTCTTGGCATTTGGCAAGTCCTTCATAAGCAAGGAAACACACGAGGTTCTGCTACAATTCAAGAGGCATTCTTGTCAGTGTTTTAAAGAGGGTAGAAATTAAGCTATATTAAAGCTTGTCTTGGCCCAATTGTAGAATGAAAGTGAGGCGTCCATGGAATGGTTCCAGAATAGGTTTCAAATCAGTTTGAATCCAGCTATTTGGGCCTTATTAGGACTTCAGGGGACAGCCAAGAATTACATTTAATTCATTATCTTGTTCTGAAAGCGCTATAGTGGCAGCTACACAAATTGAAAGCAGCATTTACACAAGCTAATACCTATGGTATCTTTCCAATTTATCTTTTGGGCATTATCACCTCCCAGTGTACCTCCTTGAAAGTTTGACATGTGGCTTGAATTCTCATTTTGTAGGATGATAGCTATTCACCTCGAAGAGAACATGGACGAAAATGGCCCGGCTAAGAATGCTACCCGAAATGCATTTAAAAGATTTGAAAATAGCTACAGTCTTGTGGCAGAAATTGTGTTATATATAAACTTACCTTCTAGGCAATTCATTCTTTCTAGATTGATGCTGTGGCATTATCGACTTAATTCACTGCTGTTTGACTCATGTCTAGCAATCTGGTATAGACTCTACGTGGAATTATTGCCCCCCTTTGTGAAACATTCAAGACCACTGATTTTTATTTTCCATTATTCTTGAAAAGAGAGAAAATTTAAACAATATGTTTGTCTTTGTGAGGTGAAAGTAAATATAACCTGTTGAAATTCAAAAAAGGAAAACGTTCCTTTAGGAAACTAAGAGATATGATGCATGGAGAAATGTTGCCCACATATAGAGTGTTAGCGTCTCCTTTTAGAGTGTGCACTCACAAAAACCCTGCGTGGATATTAAGTTGACAGTCTAATCCTAGAGTGTTTTATGTGACCAGACACTAACAACAGAGAACATTATATTGACTCCTAGATATCAGGCAATAGAGCTCCAAGCAACTTGTATTAATGCTTTGTATTGATGTATAACCTTTCTTCCAAAAAGTACAAAGCACTTCCTTAAAATTGCCTTATTGGGTTCTGTAACAACTCAGCAATGCTCAGTATCTGAGACCACATGTGTTGAGCTGAGATGATACCTTAAGTTTCCTGATTTCTAATCTAGTATTTCAAATATTTAATCATTTGTCGTCCTTTCAGTTTCCAAAAATGCCAAAAATTATCCATTCTATACAAGACTTGAAAAAGGTTATACTTCAGAGGAGATTCTTTCAGAGTCTACAAATCATTAAGGAAAAATTTAAAAGTAGATTGTATGAGAATTCAAGTGACTTTTTTCTTCAGTTAAAGATTTATGTCTATCATTGAACCCCAAACATTCCTTAACAATGAATGTTAAGGAAAGATAAACAAAACAGACATTTTTCAGTAACTACACAAAGTGTTCCAAAAGTTAAGCACACTTTCTACTAATTCAAAATGCTTCACTAATCCTTTAACTGCAGAAAATTTTCACCAGACTTTAAAAAAGCTGAGGATTAGCTATATAAGAAATATTTAGGATTATTTTAATACGGACATCAAATGGAAGAATAGTTCTTTCTTTTGGAAGGTAATTACGTCTTGCTTTCTTATAATATTATTTCGAGTCTCTGACTTTACAACATGCAGTGTCTAAATTACAAAATCTGCCACCAGATGTAATGAATGTATCCAGAAATGAACACAAAGATCAAACTTTATACAGGTGCAAGGGAAAGAGAGTTTTGGCAGTCCCCAGCAAGGCATACCAGTCCAGGCCTCAACCATTAATTTGCCTTCCGCCTTTGTTGAGTTTATTACCAGGCGCTAAGGCCTAACCCAATGTACTGCCTTCCTCTGTTCTTTCAGAACATATCTTTCCTTACCTTCCTCTTAACCACTAGGTATTTTAATGATATTTTATATCAATGGGGAGGAAAAACCCTTTCCTAAAGCTAGCAGCTGACAGTTAGCATCTCATTGAAATTTCCCATGGAGGAGCATTGAGCATGTCCTTTTTCCTTCAGTTTTGGTGAGATGTCTGATCGCTTTACCAACACCTGCTACTATGATTTTGTTTGCCCTTTGGATTAAAACATAGCAAAGAAAAATATATACATTTCACTTAGGTTTAAATGACCACTAGCAAAATCATGTGCCATCTTTGCCTTTTCCAGATTCCGTATACTTTCTCTTACATTTGGAGCAACAGTAGGTTTGGTTAATAGCCTCCTTGTTTTCTGCTGTTAAGGGAACTGAAGTGTCATTAACACATATTAAAGTACCGTTGATTCCATTAGGGCCAACAAGCACTAAATCCCAATTTCTTTTTAAATAAGCATTAAAACAAATGCAGATGTCCTTTATTAACAAGTAACATGCTGAGCAACCCTTATTGCAATAGTTTAGTATATGAGAGATGTCTTAAAGACCAAGTTGGAATCTTAAGGAGCTGAAATGCTAGAACTGGGGTACAATGAAGGACAAGTGAAGGAATAAGTATCCATTTTCTACATGCACAGGAGCCTATGCAAAGTGCCATTTTTTATCTGTCAGATTAGAATCCTAATCACTTTTCACCTTCACATGTCTCTGCCTTCATATACTATGACACAGATAATGCCAAAGGGAAGAGGCACAAGCTGTAGAGGAACGTAAACCAATTTATGAATGGGAACCTGGGCCTAGGAAACGGGCACGTCTCATACACGCTGTTACTCTGCGGCTTCTCCATGTGGTCCCCATGACTGGGTGTTCCCACAGAATAGGAAAGCACATTCAATTGAGAAGCTATTTCACAGGGAAGATTACGATGTGCCTGGGTAGTGGGCCTTCTTAAAAGCTGTGACCATTCTAGGGAACTTTTTCATACCAGGAGAACTTAGAAGATTTCAGTATAAACCTTAGGGCCAAATTTGCAGCAAAGACAAGTATACTTCATCTTTTTGCACTAGTCTCATACTTTAGTACTATTTATTTCTTTACCCTTTCCCTCCTTGTTTTTCATCTCTTCTTTACCTATTTCTAGTTGGACTGTGCTGTTTGAATGTAATCCTTGAAATCTGTATTTGATACACTTTTTTCAAATAAGGAAAAAAGGACAAAAATGAGAGATATTAACTTGTTTTGTTTGCTACTGCATTTTTGTAGAACCTAGAACAGCGCATGGTACATACGAGAAACTCAATAAATATTTGTTGAATAAATGAAAGTATGTTTGATGACAGATAGGTAGACAGAGATGAATAGATAGATAATACTGATAGGAAGCTAGGAAGGAAGGCAGGAGGGAAGGGAAGGAGGAAGGAAGGAAAGAAGGAAGGAAATGCCTGTACATTTAGGCACATACACAGGCTCACAGCTGTGAAGATATTATCCTACTTAAATAAGTTCAGGAGAGTGGAGTAGGGCTGGAAGCCATAGAACACTGAATGAAATAACTATAGAAACTAATAATTTGCCTTCTACAGTCCCATGGATGCTAACAAAAGACAACACTCTTTGTCAGAGACAAAGAACTTTATTATTCACAGCAAAAGGAATAGCAGGGGCGTCAGTGTATTCGTGCTGGCTCCCTAAGTTTCAAATTCCACGGGGCTATACTGAGAGCCAGATAGAACCTGAACAGAGAGAGAAGTGTGCCACGGGAGAGGAACCACAAGCTTAGGGAATCTGTCACTTGCTTTCCAAGATGGCCACTTTTAGGATTCCCAGGAAGATGAGTAAAAAGGGCAAAAGCATAATGGAATATACATTTGCTATAGTACATAGTTTCAGAGATGAAATTACAATGTATGATTAAGAGAGAAGCTGTGACTGTGGGAGCTAGAAGATTGGCCAAATAGAACAATAATAGCGGAAAGTTATCGGCACATTCATCACACAGACTAGCCTTAGACATCTCGCAGTACATCCCGAGGTCCCTACTCAGAAAGAATCTATTATTATAGATGGTTTGCTCATAAACACAGGCACGTATAAAAGTTGGAGTGTTATGTAGTGTGACAAGAGGTGTTGGCCTCGAGTTACAAGGGGGTAAGGAAGTGTCTGGGGGTACAATTGATAAGCCACTTAGTCGAAAAACACTGGAGCTAAAGTTGAGTTCATTTCCTGGTTGTTCACATGAAGGTTTCCGTTGCAAAAGGAGGGGGGAAGCGGAGTACAGACTTAGCATCCACACCCACAATGTAACGTTCTCTAAGTCAACCTCTCAGGGAGGAGGGGTGGGAGGGCGCTTGTGTGGGCTTCCTGCAGGACGTTCTCTGCTAACCCCTTCCCTGGACTCTCACCGAGAGCCACCAAGGTTGTTATAATCTGCTTCCCTTCTTAAAGAACCTTTGCAAACATTTTGAGTATATTCTTTTTAGGAAAAAAAAAATGCAGCTCATTATGTTTGGGTTTCATGTGTAGCTTCTTTCTGAAGGATTTTGTTGTCAGACAGCAGGGAGGTTGAAAACAGAGGGCCAGTAATGAAATTTATAAAGGAACATCTTTTTATCTCTCAGGGTTTTAGTGGCTTTGGTCACTTGTTTATCTCCTGAAATTCTAGCTTCTTTTTGATATAGAAATCTTAATTTCAATTCCCAGAATATCAAAAGCAAAACAGAGACCATGGTCTTTCAGATGAGCAATAAGCAGCAGGCTAAATGAACTCCTTTGCATATTTCCTTGATGTGTTAGTAGTCTATAGTTAATAACTTGTCATTAGTATTGCTTTAAAAAAAATCCCCCAAAACTACCGCTTCACCTGTGTGAAACTGTGAAATAACCCAAAAAGATTTGCTACAAATCTCCCAGATTTGTTTTCCTGCACAGGTATTCCCAGATCCAGGATGTTTCTGTCAGTGCATTTTTTTTACCTACCTAGAGCTGCACGTGTCATTCCCGTCACTCGGTAGGTGCAGGGTGGTGTCAATGCCGTGGAGTGCATTCTGACTCCCAGTGACCCTGTGGACAGCAGAGTGGAACGCTGCCCAGTCTTTTTGCGCCATCCTCTCACCTTCCATATCAGACAATGCTCCACTGCTATTCACAGGGTTTTCAGGGCCAATTTTTTCAGAAGTGGGTAACCAGATCATTCTTCCTGAGTCAGTGTTAGTCTGGAAGCTCCACTGAAACCTGTCCACTGTGAATGACCCTGCTGCTATTTGAAATACCGGTGACAGAGCTTTCGGCATCACAGCAACACTCAGCCGCCACAGTATGACAACTGACGGACGGGTGGTATGGTTCCTTAACCAGAAATCTAACCCAGGCCATGGCAGCACTACATCTTAACCACTTGGCCACAGGGCTGGCTCTAGGCACAGGAAGACATCCTCAATGAGTTAGAAGGGTCTCCTCTGGACTGTGCCTTCTCCTGTTCATTGCTGCATCAGCTTATTAAAACTACACAAACTGAGCAGTTGTTTTGGTTTGAGTTTTAAGAGAAAATAATTACAAATCTCCAAGACATTCTACAGACACAATTTGATAAATATTTGTTGACAATATCTTAGGCGACTTTGTTCCCTTACCTGTAAATAAATAAATCTAATAGTAAAAATTCCAAAAAGAAGCAAACAAGAAGCTAAATATCAGAAGCATGAAATTAAGCTTCTTATTTCACTTGTACGTTTCCTCTATCTTGAATCATATTCCAAAGTGCGTTGAATGTCTTCACATTGCCCCGGTCTTGGGGACAATTCTATCTGGCACTCCTTTGCTACGTAGCCAAGAGCAAGAAGGTCTTGATTTGTTGAAGTTTCAGAGCATCTTCTTTCAGATTGTCTTCCACCTGAAATCTCCTCAGGTGGACTGTCTTCTACAATAGGGTGAACAACTTCAAAAAATGTATAACGTAAGAAAGGCGTGAATGTCGCAAATATTTTCCACTTATACTTTTTTCATTAATTATTGTTAAATAACAAGTTCAGACAATGACTGAATAACTGACAAACCTTTGCTTCATACTTGCTTAAGGACAAAAAATATTTATAATGGGGAAAAAGAAAACACATCCGAGCCTCTCACACCCTGGTCAGAGACCAGAGTGGCAAAAATGTGTTCAGGAAAAGTATTTCATTTCTTTGCCTAGGACAGGGAGAGGTAGATGAGCCTGCCTAGGAGCGAGGTAGAGAGGTGGATCTCTAGTGACCTTGGGAAGCCATTTTGACCATCTAAGATTGTAGAGATAATGCATATGTGTTACGGAAAGTGGCTGTGATATAATTTGTTCTTATTAATTTCACACGTTTGAGGAGATTGGTTGACATTTATGATTAAGCTTTACCCACCAATATTTATCACCTTTGTCTGCAAGAAATCTATTTGCCATCACAGTGACTTCTTTTGGCATACCTTAGGTCGTAGTGTCCTTCCCTAGTTTAAGATAATTTCAAGGCTTTCTACCTTTCTAAATTGTCAGTATTATTAGAAGGAATTCAAGATTTTGATGACAGTAAAATTTGGAAAAAGGAGATATTCTTACTTTGGTCTCAGAACATTAGGCTTAATATATCTCATCCAACAGGTATAGCTTTGCATTTAGCACATCTGAATCTCCACAGGGTACCTCATATTCACCTGATAGAATTAAATTGTAAGTTTTGTCACAATAAATTAGAAACAGACCTTTCTTGCTCTCAGAGCTCTCTTGACTTCACACAGTGTTAAAAGAAATTTCAGCTCTAAAGGACAGGCCTGCAAATGTAGGTGACAGGGGACTGGCCCCTAAGACGTGAGGAAGGAAGATGCAGAAGGCAAGAGAGATGAAAGAGAACCAATCACAAAATTTATCTTCTCTTCCCACTTTTCCAAGGGTGAAGTCTGGTTCCATTCCTCATCACTTTTACCTGGAGACTCAGTATTATTCATATGAGAGATTGGCTTGGGAATGTTCGCTCCTGGGAAGACGAAACAAAGATGACTGCTACACTTTAACTTAAAAGATTTTAAAGGACGCTAATATTAGCATCAGCAGTCTATGGTGACCAAGACAAATAAAATCATTCTAAGGGCAAAAAGAAATACTGAGCCTGCCCCATAAAGCAGGCAGTGCATCTATGCGGCCTGACTGCTGTGGTTAGTTTACACCGGCATGCACGCCAATTGATTAAAAACAGGAGACTCAATTTTAATGGCATACATATCCTTATGCTAATCGAGCTGCCTGATACATGTCTCCAGCATTTATCAGCATGAAGAGAGATATTGCCAAATGTCCAAGGGAGAGGAAATAGGGCCCTTATAAATTCAGAGTAAGAGAGCTGAGAGGGCATCTAGATCAGGCCTATTGCGAGCCTCATAGGTCCTTTCCACATTTTTTACTGCCCTCTCCTCCCCCACACTTTGGTCCAGGGGTCTTTGCACAGAGTGGCCACTTGGTTTGGTTGAATGTAGTGTTGAATAGAATGGTATCAGAACTAAAATTTAGGAATCGATGATTTGATTCTTAACCAACCTTTTGCCAATAGCTGTATGAGCTTAGAAAAATCGTTTAACATCTCTACCTCTTAGTTTTCTCATCTGCTTATAACACGCTGGAAAAGATAAATTCTGAGGTCCTCTCTAGCTCTACAGTGTGATGAGCTGTCCTTAGGAAGGGTACCTGTTCAATGGACCCCTGATGTATTTGTCTCCAAGCTTCTATCCTGGTAATATTATGGGGTTTTTTATTTCCTTCCCCTCTCTCTTCCATGTGCTTCAGATGGACTCTACCCCTGGTTGCTGAGTTAGGCATGTGGTCAGCCCAGGTCAGTCAGAGCAGTGAATTCCTCCAGCCGCAATGATTTGGCAGGCATTGTCATATGATCCAGTCAGAGCCAATAAGACACAATTGTACTTTGGACTGCTGGGACAAACACTTCTAAGGATGAGATGAGACTGGAACTCCTACGACCAACTTATCAAGACAATAGGCAGAAGGCTGAGCAAAGAAAAAGGGAGAAACTGAGCATCAACACCATCATTTGATCCCCTGAATCAAACTTCACCCAAAGCCAAAACAACCTGTAAACTTTTCCACTGTATGAGCCAAGGAGTTCCTTCTGCGCTTGTGTCTGATTTACGTAAACTTTTGGTCGGTGGAAATGGAAAAGTCCTTATCGTTAATAGTTACACATGCCCTACAGAGTGTTTCAAAACCTTTTGCAACCCATGAAACTTCGTAACTTAGAGCAGACCTAATGGATCACCTGCCTCATTCATCTGTCACCACAAAAACAAGGCCACATAAATTGGAAGAAAAGTTTGCCTCAAATGTGTGTTTTATTAATGAAAGTAAGTTATTAATCTCTATCTAAAAGTGAAGAAGGTAAAAGTCATACGATGAACCTCTCTATAGCAGGCTTGGTCTCCAACCATTTGATAGGCTTTCAAAGGCCACCAAGAGTATTCAAACAATGGCTGACCTAAGGAAAAGAGCCTACTGCTCATTGAGTATCTTTGATATTCCATGCAGTTATTGAATAAATACTTGTGCATTACTTCATGTCTACTTACTGATGCCCTTCTTTGTTCACTCTTTCAGACACATTTTAGCAAAATCCATCTTTTTCAGCAAGATATATGCCTATGTTTCCCACCATGTGCCCCTTGGAACCCTAGTTCATGAGATAATTCATGTACAGGTTCTTCACTGAGTCAAATAGGAGTCTGGGAAACAATTCAAAATCTATCCTTCTCTGGAATATTTATGTGAATATTGGATATCAAATTATCTGATTAGTCTTTCTTCCCATTATTGAATGCAGCACTTCCTAAATTATTTAGACAAAAGCCATTCAGTGCCCTGCCCACAATACCTATAAACACTTGAGAGATCCAGCATTCCACAGAACCAAATTTTGGAAACACTCATTTAGCTCATGTTTTCAGAAATTACAAAAATTTGTGAGTGCAATTGGAACTCAGAATCAAGAGCTTAAACTCTTCCTCTAATTGAACCTATATCTTTTTCATTTGCCTTCAGATTCCATTATTAGGTTGACTCATATGAAATTGTCCATGATGGTTTCTGACCCACATTCCAACTCTCACCCTCTCATTGGATTTTTCATTTGCTCCCAAGTCTATTCTCCATCCTTCTCCACCCTACTCTGTGTCCTGGGGGTTGACATTTATGGAATTCCTTGCTCTCTAGCTTCAAGTTGGCTTTGTCCAATCAGAGCCACCGGAATATGGGGAGGCAAGAGGGAGGGAGGCAAGGAGTGCTCTTGCTCCAGCTCTCTCTCCATCTCAGGTTGCTTTGGGTTATATGCAAAGGCTACACTCTAAGCAACACTCTGTTTTCACAGTGCTTTCTCTGGTACAGAAGTTCTCAACGTTGACACTATTGGCATCTTGGGCTGAATAATATTGCATTATATGCATCTGTTTAACAGCATCCCTGACCTCTACCCACTAGATGCCAATAACATCCCCTCAGTCATGACAATCCAAAATGTTTCCAGATATTGCCAAATGTCCCCAGGGTCAAAATCCCCTCCCCTCTCTCACCCCCACCATTGAGAACAACTGACAGCTACTCTCTCCAGGTTTATTAACACTTCCCTCCCATTGACCATTCAAGCCTAAAGGTAGTAAACTCCCCTCATTGCTAACACTGCAGCACATTTCTATGCCTGGTTGGTTCCCTCTGCTTTTGTAAGTATCTGTTTGACTGAAATTCTCCTCAGTTGAGTGTGTTGTGTGTTTGCTTTTGGGATACTGACTGATAGACTCTCCGTCCTCCCTTAATCTCACTAAACCGCTTACTGTCCACCACTGAAAACTTGTTCACTTTCCTTGAGTCCTCACACAAGTCCTGCTTACAAAAGAAGTGGAGGCAGCATTAACTGAGAGCCCACCACATGTCAAATCTGGTGGCCAGTGCTTATGTATTGCAGTAATTATTAGTGGTTGGTTGTCTCGCCACCGTCCTTTTTTTTCCCAAAAATATACCCTAATTCGGATTCAAGTACTCATCTTTCTACACATAAGCCATGTGCTTCAGGTAGAGCCGACCCCACTGCTAGCTTCAGAGACTGGTTGTTCAAAAGATAATCTCATTTTCCTTGCAAGTGTTGGATTCAGGAACACGGGCCTGAGCCATTCAGTGAAAGGCATTAATTAAGACTTTGGCTCACAAAGGAGCATATGTTTCTTTATGTAGTATAAGGTCTAGAACTCCTGCAGCCTTCTCAGTACTGATATGAGGAATAAGTTGGCATGGGTAGGAAGGCAGAGTTAGAGAATTGCAAAGAAATGGGGCCATCGATTCAACCATACCTAATCATTGCCAAGCTTCTGGGCTTTCTCAATTATGTTATCCAATATATTTCTTCAATTTGAAGAGAGTTTGAGTTGGGATTTCTGTCACTTGTAGCTAAAAGTCTCCTAGCTGAGCCATTCATTCAATTCATTCAGCAATTGCTTATTTTGTGCTTACTATAAACTAAGCGCTGTTCTGCAATGACCCAAACAGATCAAAACTGATAGAGTTATGTAGTTAATTATCATATCACTCTAAGAGCTAGATGTAAGTCTCTGATGCTAAGAGAGGAATTCTCAGCTGAGAGATGTTAACTGGCTTATTTAAGGAGATCAAACTAGAAAGTGTTGGAACTGGACTAGGTCTGTCTGACCACATAGCTTTTCTACTCCATCCCTCTCTGTTTGAATCAGCCACATTAAATCATCCAGCTACCACTTAATCTAGACCAGTATCCACACAGAAGAGACACAGTGTAGGCAAGTTTTGATGAAGCGGAAGCATTTAGATAATCCAGGAGTCTGGAGTAGTTTCCATGAGTTTAAGGGAGAAATATGGAGTTGTCCTCCCCTGATGACTTGGCTCTACCTTGATTCTTGCTGATTCTGCGGAGCTCTCTGAGTCTTCCCTACCTTCTCCAACTCATAGCCTCAGAGCAAGCCCAGTGACTCTCAACCTTCTTCTTCCCTGTGGGGGCCAAGAAAACGTCTATATCCTTTCCACGTCACATGGAACTTTGCACAGTTATGGCCTGCTTCCAGTTTTACTCTATCCCTGGATTTCAGTGGGAAGCCAGTGTATAGCTCTGCTTTCAGATTTCCTTTCAAAATGGCCACACTCTTCCAGATGCCCCGTTGGGTTTTCACCCAAGAGAAAGGAAGGCGCACACCTACGTCTGACCAATTGCCTCCCCTCGTTTCTTAGCCTTTCCTCCTTCCCAGTCCCACATGGGTGGAAGGGGCAGGATTTACACTCCCTGTATGTCACGTGTTTTTCTTATTTCACATCCCTGCCTCTGACCTCTTGCTGGGACCATAGGGTGTTTGGGTATGGAGAAAAAAGCTACTTTTTTTTATAACAATCCTCATGACGCATTCCAGAAATATTTTCCCCATCTCATTACAAATGCCAGCACATTGACCACATGGAATTGTTTTGAGAATAAAATGAGGTTGCATAAAAGCTGTTCATAAAATGTAAAGGACCATAAAAATGTAAGATATCACAGTCTTATCATTAAGTCACAAAAAAAAAAAAAACAATCCATTTAGCCCTATATTCCAATTCCAATGTATTTCTGTACTGAAAACAAATTATGGCATTAAAAGATGCCAACTATATACTGTTACAATATGGAGCAAGAAACCAATCAATGGATTATATGAGTAAGTTATTAGTAAATCTTTGACTCATCAAATAACATTTTAGAGTGAGAATGTCTTACAGATTCTCACCCAGTGGTCTCAGCCCTGGTTGTACAATAGAGTCAGCTGGAGGGGACTGAAATAATCCAGATGCCCAACGCCCACCTTCAGACCAACTAAATTAGAATTAAATGTTCCTTCTTGAGAAAAGTGACATTGCATGAAAGAAATAAAAGGAGGTTATTGATCTAACGTTTCAATTTTTAAACTTAGAGTGCCTCTGGAAAATCAAGACCTCCACACAGATGAGTAAACTAAAGTAAAAACCCTGAGATCGCTCAGCCAGGCTATCATCTTATTTTCAGAACTGGAGAAATAAGAAGTGATTCTAACTAGACATCGTTTCACTTTTAGAGAGAGAAACATGAAGACATTGCCAGATTTGTCCAAAGTTTTTCTCCACAGCCTACTTTCTAAGTCCCCTGAGTTACCTTGGGACTCTCAAAGACAGCGATGGCGTCCCGCACCCCTGCAATTCTCTGCCCTTGGACTCATGCTTTGCAGCCTCAGCACACACTTCTCTGCTCCTCCCCCAAATGAAAGCACGACTTCAGAGAAATGGGAAGTCGTTCCTCCTCTCTCTCAGATTGGCCTAAAACACCAGCTTGATCAGAAACACAGGCGCCTTAGATAGAAATAGCCCTGGCTCCCTGGCTCCCAGGGCCAGAAGATAAATGGGGCGGAGGCCAGAGCAGCGAAGGAGGTGCTGTTGGAACCAGCATCCACGCAGCAAAGTGAATCATCGCTGCCATTCAGAACATGTCCAAAAGAAACCAGGGCTCACGGGGAGAGGAAGCAGGTTTTTTTGTTTTCTGGGTTTTTTATCCTGTGCCTCTGTAGAAATAGTCATGAGAGCAGCTGTGCTTCCTCCCTGAGAAAGTCATTCTAGCGTTTGATTTTCCCTGAGGAGGAAGCAGATGGAGAAAAGCTTCACTTGCACATATGTGGCTGCTGCTGGCATTCTTGCTGCTCCTACTGACCCTGGATTATATGGAGACATAAGGCTTCCGAGGAGGGAGGGAACGATTATTCCACAGGCTTTTTCAAACCTGCTGACCTAAAGCCCCAAGGGTGCATTAGTATTAGGGGTTAACTGTGGACTCTTTGAAATTCTTCTAAAGATGGTGGCAATAGGCTATCATTTTGTGTAAAATGGTGACACTTCCTGATCCCCTAGTACGCATGACAGGCATAACAGGAGTAACACGCAAGGTAGCTAGGAAGATGAACAGCACAGAGCTCCTGGCCACAGCGTGGTTACAGTCAAGTCCTCTTGCAGCACAATGATTGCAATCATAGGCTGTGTTTTGGCATAATGGCCAACATCTTTCCTTTCTGCAGACAGAGTATTCTCACCTTCACGTCACCCTACAAGAAGCACCTGCTCTGTGCTGGGCACATTACCCAATTCACATGTTAGGTGAAAAAGCAAAGAAAGAAAAAGAAGAGTCTTCCCAACTTCTCTTCCAAAGATTTAAGCCTTGAGGACACAGGATGCACAAAACATTTGCTTGAAATATAAAGATTCTCCTTTTCTGAAGCAAGGCGGAGAGATGAAAGGGGAAAGGATGAGGGCAGAGAGTTTAACAAGAAAACGAAGAGAGGTCCAAATCCGTTAAAGCCATGCAAACTGAAAAATATTTTCAGCAAAGGGCAACCATGACATTGTTCGGGCATCCAGGAGATGAATGGGAGCTGAATTTTCATCCTCAGACTACCAGGCCCACAAAACGTTACATCTCTCAAGATAATGCGAGCAGTGCCTGCATCTGTGGAGAATTTTCCTTCACAGGCAACCAGCGCTTTGGCAAGTAGGTACCCAGCAACTGACATCTGTCAAGACACAGAGACTTTTCTTTCCCCTTCTTATGTACCTCACATAGACACACCTTTGTCACATCCCAAAGAATGAGAGAGGGCGCTGGTACCTAGCAGGGTGATAATGGGTCCTAAGAAGTCCTCACACCTACTCTCCAGCAGTACTTGGGAGAACAAAACAAAACCTGGCCAAGATTCTCAGGAGATTGGTAAACATATCCCACTACAGATGTCACAAGGGGGATGTTATAAGCACACATAGAGTAGAATGAGAAAGAAAAAGAAAGGGTCATTCAAGTTTCCTGGACCTCTTCTTTAAAGAGGTGACACTGGGAACCAGTCTAGAAAGATAAGTGGGTGGAGGCCTTCCAGGTGGAGAGTGCAGCAAGAAAGGCATGCCATCCAGAGAAGCAGAAGAACTGGAAAGTTGTGTGACGTAAAACTCAAAGAAGAGGGAAAACAGAAGTAGCGGTCAATCATGTCAAATGAACCCAAAATTTCCTAAGAATCTAACGGATGTGAAAGGTGTCCATTAGACTTAGCCATGAGCCTTAGGCACAGGAGAGCCCTGATGACTCTGCTGAGAGCAATGTCAGTGGGTGGTGAGATTGGAAGATAGATCGTGCTGTACTGAAAGGTGAACTAGAGGAGAGGAAGTGAACAGTGCACCTGAAGAACACTGGCTCTCAGAATGTGTCCCCTGGACCAGCAGTATTAGTATCACCCAGGAACTTGTTAGAAATGCAAATTCTCACACACGCACACACACAGGCCCCAGCAGTCGATCTGGGTTTTCACACGCACCTCCAGATGACTCTGACGCTTGCTAGAGTTTGAGAACCGCTTGTTCTTGTGATGAACTTGAGATGTTTATTTGATAATAATGAGTAGGAATTTATACTAAGTATTTACATAGGAATATTGGGGAGGAATTCATAATGATTTTTATTTTTTTATTTTTAATGATTTCTGGTAATGGTTAAGGAAGCTCTCCCCAGTAGATGAGACCAGTAATAGGTATACAAACCCAGGAAATTCCTAGAACGGGTGGCTAAGGAGTTCAAGGACCCACCTCAAACCCAGACAAGATGACTCGGGAGAAATTCAAGACAGCAGACAAATATTTTTTTTTCAGGAAGATTAGCCCTGAGGTAACATCTGCAGCCAATCCTCCTCTTTTTGCTGAGGAAGACTGGCCCTGAGCTAACATCTGTGCCCATCTTCCTCCACTTTATATGTGGGACGTCTACCACAGCATGGCGTGCCAAGCGGTGCCATGTCTGCACCCAGGATCCGAACTGGCGAAACCCGGGCCGCCAAAGCGGAACGTGCACACTTAATCACTGTGCCACCGGGCCAGCCCCCAGACTTAAAATTTATTTGATTAAATGTAATCAATTTTGCCCTTTCTGGAAACAGGAATTTGATTGAGCGTACAAAGCCTTCTAGGTAGAACAGAGGTTCAGGAAGACTGTGAGAGGGTGGGAATTACTGGTAGGTGAGTAGAGGGGAGGCAGCAGTCAAGATGGGGGATGAGGGAGTAAGTGGTGATGATGTCAAACTAGCAAGAGCTGAAACAAAGACAGCACAGCTGGACAACCCTAATCAGTGTCAGGAGAGGTCACATACCGTGGGCTGAGTCAAGGTCGCTAGCCTATAGCATCTGAGCCAAAGGAATTCTACTCTGGGCAACTGGGCTGGTCTAGCACCATGTTCTGAGTACCCAGGACCCTAGAGTTTCTTGCCCCAGTGGCTCCAAGTTTGCCTCAAGAGTCTGCACTGGCTTTTCCCTGGGTCTTAGTTCCCAAAGGCCAGCAAAGGAGTAGCCACTGGGTGGCTATCTGCTGGTGATATGGATTGAACTTGTGCTGATGCAGGCTGAAGTGTTCACAACATTGATGTGAGACCCTTGGCAGAGCAGAGAAAGAACCAGGGATGAAAAGAGATGGTTAGGGGCTAAAGAACACAGACATGAAAGCTGGGCACTATGAAGCTGGTTCCTTCCCACAAGGAAAGTGGAGAATTCTAATTCTAACCTGGCCTTCAAGATTATAACGAAGGTATATTTGTCCAGGTAGGAAGAAAGAACATATTTTAATCAATAATATATTAATTCCTTTTTTGTAAACACTTAGATGATATGTGGGCCTCAATTTGCACTCTTTCCTGAGGCCCCACAAAAGTTAAGAGTGGGCTTGCTAATACCCGCGATAATTGGTCATAAATATCCTGGTCATGGTAAGAAATATTTTCTATTGTAAATTAGTATATTGGCCTTCTTATTTATAAATAACTCTGTAGTAGGTTTCGTGGTTATAAACCACTTCCTTAACATACAACCAATGGCATTCCTTAGTCCTATGTCCTTGAGCATTAGATCCAAACGACGGGGACCATATGAAGACAATGGCACCCATATGCTCTGCATAAGTGCTAGCCGGCACCTTGGATGACTTTGATATCTGGTCTCTAAGAAGTGGAAGAAAGAAGAGCAGAAAAGAGGGATGAACTAAAGGAGAGCTGAAGCCAGATATAAAGAACTCTTCTTTTTAATACATAGAAAAGAAAAATGCCAGCCATTACTCAGCCTCATTCTAAAGGTGTAGAATTAATAGCAAAAAAGCAAAAGTTCTGATGCATCAATTTGGAAAAAGCTGTTATCAAGTACTAAGTGTCCCTTAAGTAAAATTATGGGAAATTGGAATAGAAATTCAATATATTGCACAAATAGAAAATTATGTAGGAGGCATAAAAGGAACGGGTTGGAATCTACCTAAGCTCTAAAAATTAGGACTATTCTACTGAAACCGTTTCTTTACTACTTACCAGAGACCACTTAAAGTGACTAAAGCTGACAATGTATGTGGCCACTGTGGTGTTTTTAAGGCCAACCGCAGGTGGAAGTGCCCCAGGGCCTGAGGCAGGTAGTAACGGAGCTCAGTGACAACTCCCACCATCAGAGGCAGGTCATCTGCACTGTCCTCCTCTGAGGACTCTCCAAGCTGAGATTGTTTTTAATGGGAATTGTTTATTACAAAGGTAGACAATTTTAATACTTTCCAAAGCCAAAAGGAAGCGCTTAGAACTTGAAACATGTCAAAATAGTATGCTGGTCTCTGGCATACACAGCTTGAAAACACAATTTTTGCGCTTGGGCTAAAAATCACAAGGAATATTTTAGACCATGGCTCAGTTTCTTCTAAATAAATATTTGAGCACCAGCAGCTACAAACTGAAGGAATACCATCCATACTTGTCAACTCTGATTTTCAGAAAGACCCCAAATATTATCTACTCCACCCCGTACTGATTTCATCTGAAGGAGCAAGTATAGAATAGGAAAGAAAAATGTCACAAACAGGAAAAGGGAAAAAAGTATAGACAATATAGTAACACCACCAATATCTCACACTGGGCTATCACACTTCTGTACTTAAAGGATATTTACATAATTCTGTTATTTGTTTGTTACAACCAGCCCATGAGGCTGGTGTTACTACATTTATTTTACCGAAGGAAAAATCTGGGTCCAGGGTTAAATTCTTGTCCCAGATTCCACAGAATAGGTATGAAGATTGGGGTGGAATCCATGAAACAGTTTCTAGTCCTGTAGTCATAAGATTGATGATTATATTGATGCTGCTACTGATGATTATATTTAATATATTTTGATGGGTGTTAAGTGTTGAGTAGGATAGCATATAATCTTCAAATCAATGAGGTAGGAATAGTTACGGTCTCGATTTCATAGGCCAGGGGATAGAGGCTAAGTAACTTGGCTGAGCCACCAAAGTAACAAAGAGTCAAGAAACCAGAACTGGCCAGTTGTGCCTACCTCTGCTCTTACAGCCCCATGTTCAGCGCAGACAGGTAAAAGTCGCCTGCCCATCTTTGGTTTTCAAACATTCTGAAGGAACAAGTCATGGTTATCTTTTTCTATTCTTCACTTTAGTATTCTTTCCTGCTCCCCTTCCTTCATTCCACACAAGTCAACCTCAAATCCTTTGAAAAGAAAAAGTAGCTTTCTTTGCGCACTTGGGCCAAACACCAACCTCTTCCCATCCCCAACCATCTTTCCATTGGCCTACATTTCCCTCCAATATATTTTTGTTATATCCTAAGCAATTAAATATTGGATCTTTTTTAAAGCGCATTTTCCTATTCCATGTTACAGAGACTCTGTGAGATGCTGGTGTAAGACTGAGTCTGCTAGTTACCTACCAATATCTAGTCTCTCCTTCCTCCATACAAACAGAATGCCAGCTTTGCGCCCAGCTGTAAGTTATATTTCCAAGCATTCTTAAGGTAGGGGTGGTCATCAGGCACAGTGATGGCTAATGAAATGTAAGCACAGGGTGACTGGCGATATCTGGGACAGTTCACTTTCCTGATGAGGACACCACCCTTTCTCCCTGTGTCTTTCTTCTTCCTCCACTTGTAATGCTCAGGGAAGGGTAGAGATCACTCATCTGGGATCCATAAGGTGACCATGTGGATAGAAGACATACTCCAAAAATGAGTGAGCAGAAAGAGAGAGAGCATCCAGACTCTGATGTTACCAAGAGCCACCTAACAGTCCTGGATGGCTGATCCCTGGTCTGTTTTCTATGAGAAAAAAGTAAACCTTTGTTTGGATATTAACTATGACCTGTTTTATGCACTGAAAACAATCTTACCTGACACAATGCGTCAATGCTGAGATAATAGTATAACCACATTAGTACAACAAGAACAAATCTGATAGTAACAAAATCAAGGGCAATTGTATCAGAAAAACACACACTGTGGTTTCAGGGGTGTGAGTTTATACTCCAAAAATAAGAACTCAAAGCTGATTCCTATGGGCTTGTGGAAAAATGAGACATTTATTGACAAGAGGTATAATCAATAAAGAAAACAAAGAGACACTAAGTGAAAACACAAGTGAGAAAAATGATGTAAAATGTACAATAAACATGTTTATTTTACTCATGTATTTTTTCTATGTTTAACCCTATATAGTACTAGAAAATATCAATAACCTAAATTCTCTGGGTAGAACTCTACTTAAAGACAAAATTATGAATTTTGGAAGTGCTTTCACTGGTGCCTCTAATTTTTTGCTACTCTGCTACTGATTTCTAATGTTCTCAGCTCCCTCTAAAATCTCATGACTTCTGATGTGTTGCCTTATATGTGTGTCCTGTGGCTCAGTGAAAGACAAGACCCAAAAGTCTTTGCCCTTCAGGACACTGCATTTTGCTAGAAGGACATGGATGTGCTCAAGTACCCTAATATGTTAATTAGAAAATATGCGACCCCCACTTATATAAAATATCCATGAACACTTAACACAAGTTTCTAGTAGGCTTTAAGGCACAACTAATCATGGGAGTTTCAGGCACCACGGCACCCCGATGAGCCTTCCAGCTCCCCTGAAATGACCCTTTGTAGGGAGCTGCCTATTTGTGTTTGTGGAGCAAGTCCTGTCCCCATGGGAGGAAGCCATCACATAGGTGATGGTTTGACAAAATGGCAGTCATCTCTGACCCCTGGCCCATGGACAGCCTCCTTCAGGATACCCCAAAGGTGACCTTTCCTGAACTTTTCCTACTAATCTCTGCATGGTTCTCTGGTGGGCACTGCAGAACTCTAAAATTATCTTCCTTTGGCTTTTTAGCATCTGGTCCCAAGCTTTGAAACCCAGTAGTTTCTTTTATTCAGTGCATCATTTTCCTTCACTAACTTTTGCATCGTGTTATTACACTTGTTTGTTGAGTCCCTTAGGATATATGGATTTAAATGGCTATTAAAGGAAATTTCATTTCTATTTAATTGAAAATTATTGGTCAGACAAGTGTCCTATGTAATTGTTCACATGGGATGTTAAAAAAAAAAATCCATACTATATTTTCCCCAACCTAAGCAGATCTGTATGATTTTCTTCAACTTTGATATGCACTTCTTTTCCAAACAAGCTGACCTCGCCAGCCTAGTTTAAAGCTCCAACTGGGAAAAGGGTTTTTGCCCTTGAGATTCTTTTGTGACTCCAGCCTTTATTTTTTCAACTGACTTAGTGGATGAAACGTCTGAACATTCATTTAAAGTCTCTGTGATGCATGATGCTTAAAAATCAAATAAGTCTAATTCCACATGGTTCTTCTTAATGACTTTTTATAACTGCAGCTATTTCATCCTTTGTTCCCACTTGTTCCTCACGTTAGAGAACGAAATTCAGCACTTGCTAAAATACAGTACCCGACAAACAATTACACTTAATGTGTATTTGCTCTTTTTCTGTCTCATATTGTATTGAAGTTATGGATTCAGACAGAATCTCTTTGTAAATGTGGACAGCAGCCTGCACTCGGTCTTTTCATTCTGTCATATTCCTTTGTTGATATCTCTGTTTTAAGATGAGTTTGCCCCATGCATCACCAATTGTCTTTTGTTTTCACGCTGCGGGGAAGCCTGGGCTAATCCATATGTCACTATGAGACTGCAGGCCTCTCTGTTTGACAGGTAGCAGGCCTGACAGCCATCTATTGAAAATGCATTTTAGACAGCAATCTATTGAAAATGCATTTTAGACTATCATTTTTCCACTCTAATTTACTCTTAATAAAATGACTTTGAAGACAAGGGGTCTACTCTGTGTTGGTTTGCTTCTTTCAGATAATTGCATTTTGAGAAAGACGCATTGACAGTTTTCACAAATACAAAAATGATGAAATTCCCTTGGGAATAAAACAAGCTAGCTTCACAACAAATAGCATCTTTTAGCCTAAGTCATCCCAAAGCACTTTGGGAACTCTGGACGTTCAGATGACTCCCCAGGGTAAGGAAGCAGCCAGAAATGCTTCCAATGTCTAGAGCAAGACACAGCGACTCTGTGCAGTGGGAAGACACAGCACCCACCCCCCATGCACACGCATCTTTGCAAAACAAGAAATATTTATGTACTTTCTGTATATGTACATGCATGTTACAGTTGTTGGCAAAATTTTACAAAAGAGTATACCTACAAAATATTATAAAAGTGTATACGGGGGCCAGCCTGGTGGCGCAGCAGTTAAGTTCACATGTTCCACTTCCGCAGCCCAGGGTTCACCAGTTCGGATCCCAGGTGTGGACCTATGCACCGCTTGTCAAGCCATATGCTGTGGCGGGTGTCCTACATATAAAGTAGAGGAAGATGGACACAGACGTTAGCTCAGGGCCAGTCTTCCTTAAAAAAAGTGTATTTGCAAAACTAGTAGCATCAAATTATTTCCTAACATGACTTCACTTTTCAAATTCACTTCACGCTGTGCATTTACTCATAGATCATTTCTTCCCCCTCCAAAGAAGAATAAAAATAATAAAAATTAATATCTACTGTCCATTTATCCCTTTACTGTCACCTTGGCCAAGTCATTAATCACTTAATACCCAGATCTCCAAATATGAAAGAACAACTCTTCAAAGATTTTTCCATGTTAATGGTAATGGATGGTAATTAGTCTTTGGGTGGAGAACATGATGTAATCTACACAGAAATCAAAATATAACGATGGACACCTGAAATTTATATAATGTTATAAACCAATGTTGTCTCAATAAAAAATATAAATCAAAAAAGAAAAGATTTCCCTCACATAAAATTTTGACTAAATTTTGCCAAATGGACACTTGATCACTCAGTAAAAAGTGTGAACTTATAAAGTGTGTGGTATTTTTTAAGCTATTGAAATATTACTAAAAAAAATAAAACTTCAAAATTTTTCAACCTATATCATCCTCCACACAATTGTTAATATGTTGATTTAAGAAAAATATCTATTCTGCAGTTAGAACGTAATACCAAGAAGATACATTTTAGTTAATTTTATTAACTGTTTTAGTAATTTAAATGATCATCCATACTATTTTTGCTGTATTGATGATAATTAAATTTTAAAATTGAAGAAAAACGATAATTACATTTTAAAATTGGAGAAAATAGTTAATTTTACTCTTCTGTTTAGTTAGAATGTTGAATGTATAGATTTGTTTTCACTTGTCTTAAGAGGGAGTTACTGTATTTCTATTCTCGTCAACACGCAGTTCTGTAGCAAACAGCGAAAGGGACAGGGAGGCAAACCCTGCTGAAAATGACAGGATCCCCGGGAATATTCATGTCCCTCATTTCGTAAAGTCCATCATAGCCTTTTTTTTTTTTTTTTTTTGAGGGACATTGGCCCTCCGCTAACATCCGCTGCCAATCTTCCTCTTTTTGCTGAGGAGGATTGGCCCGAGCTAACATCTGTGCCCATCTTCTATTTTATATTTGGGACTCTGCCACAGCGTGGCTTGATGAGCAGTGCTAGGTCCGTGCCCAGGATCTGAACCGGCCAACCCCAGGCCCCTGAAGAAGAGCGCCCAAACTTAACCACTATGCCACGCGGTGGCCCCCATCATAGCATTTAGGCCAGATTCTAAAGAAGGAAAAATATAAAAAAATAGAGACCTTTTCCTGAGAAAGTTTGTTTCTTTCTCTCTATCTCTCTCCCTCCCTTTCTCTCTCTCCCGATAAAAATCCAACACCACACATTCTGGGAGGTGGGAGCGGGAGTTTTAATTTCTGTTGTGCTTGCCCCTGGGCCTGTGCTTGATCATCTCAGAGGAGCGGAAGGTTGCGGCTCTTTCTCCTGAAGGCGCGGTGACGGCTTAGTGCTTGGAATATAGTGTTTTGGTGCCATCTGGTGGAAACTTCGCAGGCTAGCAGCTTCACTTAAGGATCTAAGGAAATGTTTCTGAGGAAGGACAGAAGGCAGGGCCAGAGGAAGGAAGAAATTATTAATCTTTGCAAGTCATAAAGAATGTGGACGCGTCATGAGACAGGCTGGGACTTACTGGTGAGGAGGTGGCGGAGAGGCGACAGTCGATGGGGGCGGGGTGCTGGGGGGGCGGGGGACGGGGGCGGGGGGCGGGGGCAGTGATGCAGCCAGACTAGCGAGAGCTGAAGCAGGGCCCGAGCAGCCGGACAGCCCTCATCAGTGGCAGGAGGGGTCACACACTGTGGTCTGAGTCAAGGTCACAAGCCTAACGCACCTGAGCCAACTGATGGCGACTCTGGGCTGGTGCTGGGATCTGCAGGAGGCAGAGGTCCAATCTGAGGGGCCAAGGGCACATCCCGGGATGGCGCTGGGCAGCCGCCATTGACTGTCAGTCTGTGAAGACCACGTTTCCCCGAGGAAAAGAGGGAGCTGTGAGTGGGGAAATCAGAGGTAGGGAGTTGGCAGGAGCTCAGTTGAAAAGTCAAAGCTAAAACTCCATTACCAAAAGTCTTCGCAGTCTGAAAGGTGACAACTCAAAATACACAATTTTCTCTACCATCATCAACCCAGTCCTTAAAAACCCAACTATTCCTAGTTTTCCTTTGTCAATGATGCAAACCATTCAGTTTCCAAGTCAGAAACATAAAGTCTGCTTGATGCCACCCCAATTTCTCATCTCTCATATCCAGGCAATCCCAAAGTCCTGCTGATTTCACCCCCTACATAGCGGGTGAATCTGCCCGGCTCTTCATCACTGCCACGGCTGGTTCAAGCAGCTACTCTTTCCCCTGGTTGACTGAATAACCTCCCATCTCCTCCACCTCCTTCTGCTTCACTCATTTCTAATCTGCTCTCCATAGTGCAGCCACGGCTGTATTTTCAATATTTTAAAATATATCTGATCAAGTGCTACCACCCCTGCTTAAGTTGCTCCTGTCAGAACCCCTTGCCTTTAAGATAAAGATCAGGTTCTAACATACTCTGCAAGACTCTGAGTGACCAGGCCCCTACCTTTTCGCTGTTAGTCTGGACCCTGCCTTCTCTGGTGTGCTCAGCTCTAACTGTTCAGGCTTCCTTTACAGCCCATTCTTCTTCCTACCACAGGACCTTTGCATATGTGGCTCCTGCTGTCTGGCACTCCTCTCTTCCCCCTTCATCTAGTTAACTCTTATTCATCTCTCAGAACTTAGTTCTAGGTCACTGATTTGCCACTGGCCTTTTTAAATCATAGCCCCTCATCTCAAGTTCTAACAGTTCCAAATTCCTCCCATTTGGGCAAAAGTCACACTCGCAATTTCACTCTTAGAAATTACTTGACTATCCTTCTCCTCCACTAGAATATAATTCCCATGAGGGCAGAGACTGCATGTACTTTGGTTCACCATTGTATATCCTGGGACTATCACAGTCCCTGGACTAAGAGGTATTTGACAAAGGAAGAAAGAAAAGAGGGAGGAAACAAGGAATGAAGGAAATGGTAGGAAATTATCAAAATGATTACTACGGTAAAAACTAGAAGTTTTTCTAGGATTTCAATATACAATTCATATTTTTCTTAAGCAGACCATCCTGAGCCTTCTTTCTGATCCAGTGGATCTTGCGAACGCTCTCCTGTCACCCCTGAACGCTGAGGGCCCTGTGCAACATTGAGTCGGGCAGTGCTGCTCAGGTGAGACAGCCAGAGGCCCAGGCCCGGCTCCTGCTCGGCCGCTGGGAGCTCTCAGGCAGCTGCCTTCCCCTCTCTGAAGCTCAAGCTCCTCACGCACACACGGGGGGGTGGCGACAGCACCCGCCTCACGGGGTTGAGAAGGATAACCAGGTGGTGGAATGGAGTGCCCAGTGAGTCCTCACTGACGCCAGCTTCTCCCATCACCCATAACTGAACCCTGCTGTAGCACGCGTCACCCCTGCGTGCCAGCGCCAGACACGTTTCCTTTGCCTCTGTTCCACTCCTCCCCCTTCCCTGCTGCCCGGGCCCATCATGGCAAAACCCTCCTCGTCTTCAAAGGCCTAATTCAAGGCAACCTCCTCCAGGAAGCCTTCCATGCCCCCTTCACAAAATCCACAGATGTTTAGTTAACGTGTCCTGTGTTGGCCCATACACACTTTGTAAACCCATATAGGGCACTTACAACAGGTATATGGGACAAGTGCCAAGTTGTCAAATATTTATTTTTAAGAAACACTTGAAATCTATCTATAGTACAAGGTGCCTGATTTGGAACTAGATAAACATGTCTTTTTGTGCAATCCTCAAACCTGTTATTTCCAACTATAGCAACAATGATGACATTTATTTAACACTTGCCATGCGGCAGCACGGAGCTGTTTTAAAACCCACCCCCGGGGACAGTCTGGGGAAGTAATAGGACAGCATGCGATAGAGTCTGTACTGCGGGCCACCAGAAGGAAAAAGGAGAAGAAAACAGGAACCGAGGGCGGGAGTTGCTGGCTGGAGGACAACACGCTGCCTACATCTGTAGGAGATTCCCACGGGGCCCTGAAGGATGCACAAAATGACCCAGGAAAAGTCAACGTTAACCTCCTGCCAGGCCGAGCGGGCACAGTGCCATCTTACCACAGTACCAAAGGAGTGAGAGCTTTTGTTTCCCTCCAGAGGAGAAGATCTAACTTTAAATCAAATTTGGGGTTTCTATGTTATATGAGATGATACCATTTTCACAAGTGAAGTATGGTCTGCAGCCTTGAGTATCTGGAAAAACTTTTTTTTTTTTTTTTGGATGAGGAAGAGTGACCCTGAGCTAACATCTGTGCCCATCTTCCTCTACTTTGTATGTGGGACACCTCCACAGCATGGCTGGATGAGTGGTGTAGGTCCATGCCCAGGATCTGAACCAGCAAACCCAGGCCCCCAAAACGGAGCACACTAAACTTATCTACTACACCACCGGGCCAGCCCCCTGAAAAAACTTCTGAATATCTCAAGTGAAGAAGGAGATTCATCAGTCAGCCTGTGTTTTCAACTAGCAGCAGAAAAAGGACTTCCCAGCTGAATAAATTCTAAAAGCACAGTTGGAGATTAAAATAAAGATGCTTTCTGATTATTTCTCCTGAGTCCTGCTTGTTCAACATAGCAGATATACACATATTGTTTACTCTGATCTCATAGTACTGTGAGGTACCAGGATTATGAAGTGCCATTCCCATTTTAAAGATGAGAACACTGATGCCTTGAGAGTTTACATAAGTTTCCTCAAAGACACGCAGCAAATAAACTTGAGCTTCATGACTGGAGCTCAGGATTTGAGTCCAAGTTATGCTTAACTCCTCTGCTAAAGGTGCCCCAATGAAACATTATCTCATGCAAGCACACTAAACCTTTAAATGTATTTTTAATAAACATAGTTTCCTCTCTTCCCTTAAAATGGAATTCTATACCAATGCTCATTTTATTGGCTCACTGAAATTTTGGGAGGCTCCCCCAGAAATCCCAGAGCCCAAGGTCCCCTCCCTAGAGCACCAGGAAGCCAGGCATCTCCTCTCAGCCCACGGAGGGGCTGCCACCAGGCTGTGAGGAAAGATCGCTCCTTCTCCAGATCCCATAAAATTGTCTTCCTTTTTGAATCCAGAAAAATCCCACTTTTGGTCTTGGGGAACTTATCTCTCTGTTTAATTCTCTTCTCCTAAGTAGCCTGAGGCCAGAAGTTCTTTGCATTAAAAAGTAGGATTTCCAGTTTCCCTTTAAAAAATGAGAAGTCTTGGGGTGTGCACCACGGCTGAGGGATTAAAGTTCTGTGCCATCCTACTCTGACCGTCAGCCATGCTGTGGAGGCGTCCCACAAACGAAAAATAGAGGAAGATGGGCATGGATGTTAGCTCAGGGTCAGTCTTCCTCAAGTGAAAAAAGAGGAGGATTGGCAACAGATGTTAGCTCAGGGGGAATCTTCCTCAACACACAAAAAATTTAAACAATAGGAAGTCTTGGTCCTCCCTGGGCTCACGTCCCACAGAAAAAAAGCTGGAATAGTGCAGCAGCGACCTCCTTTGCCCAAATCACATGCCCTCCAGCTCACCACAGACCCATCCAACTCACTCTCCCCATCGCTTTATCTGCCAGACCTGCCTCAGTGTAGGATTTGTTAACCTTGGTTTAAGTTTTTGGAAGCAAAAGTCAGGAAGGTTTGCTGTGACTTCTTCTACGGAAAGTGTCATAATCCTCCTCAGTAGGATGAAGCAGAACAAGCTACCTGCCTTTCTGGATGACAGGGGAACAAATTCAGGGAAAGAAGGGCAAAAACCAAAATTTGATCCATCTGCTAACTCTCCCTAGTAAAAAAATTTACTTCCCTTCTTGTACACCTGAGTTGGTTGTCTGAAATGCACACCTGTTCCCACTGAAACGTAACAGCTGTATTCAACATTCTGCGCTATATTAGGTAAGCCTTCAATAAATATTTAGTGAATTAAGCCGTTCTGCTGTTCCAAATTTGAATAGTACAAAAATATTTAAGATCAGCGTCCGTGACTAGACACAGACAAGAGTTTGTTCTAGAAATGTTAATCGTAGCTAGGCTCACATGCACTAACAATTTTGCCAACTCCCATCCTTTGGAATTGCAAAGTATACAAGTGAGAAAGACGCATTTGATTGATGGCTAAATAATTAGTTTGCCAGGCCCTAGAACATTATTAGAAAGGGAGTCTTTAGAAAGCTGTCACTTTATCCCAGATGTGCCATCTATACAAATCAAATCCACACAAAGTAACAAAGGATTCCAAAGAGTTACCTGGATAAATTCGGTAACCTGGCATTTCCTCTGGGTAACAATGCTCCTGACTTGTCATTAGAAGAAGGGTTTATGCTCTTTGACTAAATTTTCAAAGTAATTCCATGTATGTATATCTGACCCAAGAAAGAGAAAATGATAGCAAGGAAGTGCTGGAAACAATGAGAGCTCTATCATAGGAAAATGTTTGAAATGATTCATTGCCCTCATGGCTAATTATAGGCTGCTTCTCCAAGAGTTCTCTCTGATGTTGGCTTTTGCTAACAGTCTAGTCCAGCCGAGCAACATCCTGCCAGCTTTCCAAACCACCCTCCTTCTTCCATTTTTACTTTTTCCACAGGACGAAATACTTCAAAGATTGAATCATATGAGGCCTATGCGAACAAATGTTGGACCCATTATATTTTCAGATCTCATTTGCTGTTTAGAAGCTCAGATCCTTTCTCGTAGACATTATACTGGCTTATCAGCTGGGCTCGGCAGACACATGGTAGATAATAACTGGCATTCATTGATCATCTATCGAGTGCTAAACATTTTGTATGTGTTTTAAATATTATTTCATTAATTCTCACAACAACTTGTGAGCTAATCTGTGCCAATCTTCCTCTATTTTATGTGGGATGCTGTCAAAGCATGGCTTGATGAACGGTGCTAGGTCCACGCCCGGGATCCCAGTCTGGGAACCCCAGGCCACTGAAGCAGAGCACACGAACTTAACCACTACGCCGCAGGGCCAGCCCCAACAACTTGTATTTTATAAAGGTGGGATCAAAGCTCGAGAAGGTGAAGTGACTTATTCCAAGTCACATGGTAATTGAACTATGAGTTAAAAGCATCTCATCTACCTTCAACTCATGGTCCAGTTCACAAAGTAGCCCTAAACCCAAGGCCTGCTGGTGCTTGTCGCACTCTCTAAGGAGGCCCAGAGAAGAGTCACGACTTTAAGACTTCTGATTAAGGAGTAGAAGCTGCTTTGTTCTTGTACTTGCTTGAGGGAGTAAATCAAGTCTGAAATACAAGATCCAGAGGATTCATCACCAAAAAGCTTTGACTCAGGGAAGGCCACCCTGTCATCTGCCAACATCCGCCTCAAACTGCACCCTTGGCTGTGGCTGTGTTGTTAGGGGATGGAAGTGCACATGAAGTGCTTTCATCTATTCATTTTAAAGGACTTAATTAGCGTCGCCTAAGTACACCCTGTAGCATACATGATCTATCTGTCATTTTATCTCAGAAACGAGAATTGCTGAGATCTTCCTGGGAAACATAAAGAAGGAAAGCAAAATGAAATCTACGTTTTCCTATCAAATTTGCAACTAACCCTTGCAAAATGTCTCACTCAGAAAAGAGACATTTAGAATCATGTTTGTAGAGGGACATTTTAAGCCTGGGAAAGGGAGGAAAAGGCGTCTCAGTTCCGATTCAAAGGCAGGTTTCTGCGTATTCCAAGTTTGAGCCCTGGTCCCTGGAGACGCCTGGTAGGTAGGCTGTTCTTTCACATGCAAATCTATATTAGGCCACAGAATTTCAGGAAGTGAGGTTATTGAAGGGAGAATGAGGCTGGGGGAATACGGGAAACTTTGTGTGGGCCAGATAAACAGTTGTTTCTCCCTAGACTAGAAAAAAGTAAAAGAAAAGAATTTCTCGAAATGGGCATCTCTAACCACTTGTAGCAGGTCATCTGGGAGTGCTTACTAAAAATACACCTGCCTGAGCCCCATCCTCAAGGTGATGCGTCCAAATCTCTGGGGGAGGCGCCCATGAAACTGGATTCTTAACTAGAACTTCCTAAGTGACTCTGATGCACACTATATTCTCAGAATCTCTGGAACAGAGAATATTTAGAATGTTTACTGACTAGAATGGCTTGTCTCAAACCATATTTTGATAGATGTAAAATTTAGCGTTAGTGATAACTTTTATGCGAAAGTCAATTTATAAAATACAAATGTAAGAAAAATACTGAACATTTATTTGTCGTTATTACATGTCAAGTGCCCCTCAAGGAATGGTGTGCCACACAAGAAAACACAAAGAAAGCTCATGAGCAAGACTGTGTATAGGTGGATGCGACAAGTCAGGTGTGCCTATCTTTGGTTAGGCACCATTTGCTAACTAACTGATGCATACCGTCCATCTACGTTTGGTTATGCATTTGAACCAGACCCAATTCTAGCTCCTTAGCCAACACTTCTTGACCATCCAAGGCCAAAATAATAGTCAATATTTACAGAGCAATTCTCATATAGCAAACACCATGCTGTCCGCATGACTTCATGTAGTCTCCACAACAACCCTCAGAGAGATTTTATTATTAGCCCCACTTTACAGATAAAGAAGCCAGGAATTAGAGAAGTTAAACAAATTGTTCATCATCACACAGCGTAAGGAATTATACAGCCAGGACTCAAATCCAGTTCTGCAGATTCCAGACTAAAGATGAACTTTCTCCTAAAAATAATCTCTCCCTCCACTATGCTCCATTTGCCACTCTAAGCTTTGTATCACTGCTGAAGTTCCACCATCCAGAGTTCTTTTCTGGAGGGAGACGGATTGCTAATCAAAGCATCAGGATTCTCCCTTTACACTAAAACACTGATAGGCAGGGGATGAGAGCTGTCAGTCCTTCAAACATCACTGTGCATGGGTCATCAGTGGGTCCTGTACACAGAGGGTGGAGGTGTGTTTGGGGAGCACTGCCATGGTCCAACGGATGGGACTGGGAGGATGGCAGAGTAAAACCCTCCTACTCTTGAGGGAAGTCTGCAGGTGCTGAGTGCTTGGGGTCCAGAGAAATGGGGCTTAATCTGTAAATGCCCCCACTGTGATTTGCCTAGAGTTGGTCTTGGCTGTATTAAAGTCATGTTCTACTTCCAAACACATGTTTAAGTGACTTGGGTTTGAGGCCTAGCTCTGTCGTATTCCAGGTGGGTGAAGTTGGCCAAATCTGTCTTTGTTAGAACTTTGGCTCAGTAGTCATGCTTCTTAAGGTCTGGGGCCATTGTCAACAGTCTTAGGAGAGCACATGGCCCATAGTGTATAAAACACCGTGGGGGTAGGCTGGCCCTACCTTAAGCCTGACTCATAAAAGGAAAGTTTGACTAAGATTTTATCGATGAGCACCCACCCACCCACTCTTTCAATGTTATCTCTTATGGCTGCCTCATCTTATCTCTCCTGTGTCTCTGCTAGTTTCTGTATCCTACATCCCAAAATGAGCACCAGTAAGTAGATGTTTCTGATATTTGCCTTTTCATAACCTTATCTTTCTAACCTCCACACTATATGATCTTACCAAAAGCAGAATTTTTAAAAAACACAAACAAATATAGCCTACAACCAATCACAGATCTTTTCAAGTTACTTAGTCTTCATATAATATATAGGAAACTTTGCTCCCTACAAGGGCTATAAAATGATATAGGTAAAGAAAATATAGAACGTGGTATTATTATTCTAAAGAATTAGCAGACAACATAGAAAAGCTGAGGTTTTAGAGTCAGGTGGCCTGGGTGGAACCCTGTTTAACCGTTTACTAGATGCATGATCTTGGGTAAATTAACATCTCTAAGGCTCAGTTTCCATGTCTGTATTATGTACCCACCACTTAGGGTATTGTGATGATTAAATATGATAATGTAGAATAAATATTTTTTTACAAAGCCTACCATAAAGTGAGAACTCAATAGATGGTGGCTAATATTATTAAGAAAAATGTCGGAGTTAAATATCTTTATCTACTTACCAAGAATTATGGAATACTCATAAGAGTCTCATTTCTCTACGTCTTCTTATGAGACCTTCAGTAATAAAATGATTCATTTCAAAAAAATGAGAGAATAGGAAGAAAATTATCCTAGCAAACTCACCTAATCTTTCTTCACTTCCTCATCCATAAAAAGAAGTAAGAACACCTGTCAGTGTTGTGTAGATAAACTTAGTTCGTCTACGTAAAAATACTTCATAAATTATATGATGCAGTATAAGTTTAAGATATTTTTATTTCTTATTTGGGATAGAGGTGATTGAAAAAATAAGAAGTAGTTTTAAATATGGGAAGAAAGATCACTCAATAACACCCCATCAAAAAATGGCATTTTCTGTCTAATTTTATCCGTATTACTTGTGGTCAACCTACACCACTTTTTTTTAACTTATCAATGGCAATGATAAATTATGAGATTAAAAATATATTAACAACTTGGAAAGAAGAAACCATCACCCTCACAGGGTCTCATTTCTTCTATAATGTAGTTCCCCAGCTAAGTGTGATGAAAAGAAAATCACCTAAATTTCTAAAGGGACTTACCTGCCAGCGCCTGTCTTTAGCATCTGGAACAGACCCTCGACCAACATCCTTCCTCCACGAGAGACAGTGGCGCCTGTGGTATATTCTAGAATTAGTATTTAAAAATAACATGGACTTTTGCTTAGCTTTTTATATTGGATGGAAACATTTTCATCTAAGAGGTATTTTACCAGCACCAATTTGAAATTTTATTTATTTAATTATGCTTCACATATATAGTGAAATATGGCAAAGTGAGCATTTCTATAGAAGAATGAATTTTTATCTTACATTCTTACAAAAAGAAAAAATTATTCCCAAGCCTTCTTCCAGAAAGGCTATTTGGGGTCCGTGTGTAAACCCAGATGATTTCCCTTCGTAGGTTGTGGGTGGGACCCGCTCTGCCAGGCTGATGAGATTATTATAGCCTGTACTTCAGACTTGAATGTTTATGTATCACAGTTTATTTATTGAAGTGGGTGCACTATTTTCAAACTCTCACTCTCTCTTTATAGAGGGAACAATTTTCCTGGGAGAGAAAGAATATTATTAGCATGAAAATTAAAAGGTGTGGTGATTTAAAAATAGCACAGTGATGAAAAGAAGGAGTTCTAGGGTCCTACTGCTTGGGTCTCAATCAGGCTGTGCGTGCCGGAGCTGTGTGACTTCAGGCAAGTTTCCTAACTACGCTGTGTCTCAACACTCTTATCTTTACACTCTTGTTGCACATGCACACAAACCCTTGTGGGATGTTGCTAGGTTAATCTGATTAAAGATGAGGAACTTCAAAAGCAATAACGAGACCCAGTAGAAGAATTTATATATGAGCATGAGCTCTTTGTACAACCAATTTGACATGACATATTTGCTTTCTAGTAAGAAGACAATAGCCTGTTTAACTTTGCTCAATGTAGGCTTTTCAGTTAGTCTCTAATTTTAGTCCTAGAATAATTTCTTTCAGGAGTGAAACTAAAGTTATTACCCTGGGGCAGCATGTTTTAACGTACCTGTGTGTTTCTATGCACAGTGGTTATTGCCACATGTGAGCTAAAGTTCTTTGCTTCCTGTTGATTTCAGGAACATCCAGACTCGATGAAAAGTAAGCATCTATATACCGTCTTCTGTGTGCCCCGTGCCGCCCGGGGATGATGTTTTACATCTTACAGGTAATCCTTCCTTCGAGGTGGTGACAGCCTCGTCCAGGTGTGGGTAGACTCCCAGCCATGGGCCGAAGCCAGCTCACTGCCTGCGACCTAAGAATGGCTTTGATTAAATGGGTAGGAAAAAATCCAAAGAAAAAGAATATTTCGTGACACATGAAAATTATGTGGAATTAAAATTTCAATATCCATAGATAAAGTGTTACTAGAACACAGCCACGCTCATTCTTTTACATATTGTCTATGTCTTGGCTGTTTTCGTGCTACAACACACAGCTGAGTAGTTAGGACAGAAATCACATGGCCTGCAAAGCCTAAATATCTAGTGTTAGCCTTTTAAGACAATGTTGCTGACCCCCCTAGCCTAAAACTGTCCCAGAAAGAAAGCAAGACTGGCACTCTAACAAGATCCTAGCCAAGGTTCTCCTAAGTGAGGATGAGCTGGTATTTATCTGATGACTGTGGAATAATCTTCTGCTACAAGACAAGAGACAAGTAAAAGAAGACCAGTTCTTTGCCAACTAAAACTCTCTACTTGACAATTCTTCTTCCTAAGAATTTTTCCAAACTGTCTTATAATGATAGTTTGATCTTAATTATACTAAGTGGGGACTTATTTTGGTTATTCCATTACAATATTACACAGACAGCAAGTCAGAAATTCAGGCAATTGAGACCAAACCCCAAACCCACCCCATATCCCAGGCAGTTGATGACATGCTAAATGTCTGCCAGCTTAGCCCTCTTCTGGGAAAGCGGCATAGAGAATTCCTCCCCCAAGAGGAGTTGCTATGCTGGGTACCATTAACATTCATCAACGTACCGCCTACTCTGTTCCAGGCATTGCCCTCCGTGCTGAGGATACAGGGACGATCAGGAAAGCAATGTCCCTGCCACCATGGAACTTAAAATGCGATGGAAGTGACAAGTGATAAACAAATGAATAAATAAGGAAATGCTGAAAAATGCTAAGAACCCAAGGTAAAAAATACCGTGAGATTCCACTTGTCTGAGATACTAAAAGTAGCCAAATTCATAGAGACAGAAAGAGAATGGTGGTTGCCAGGACTGGGGGGAGCGGGGCTGGGAAGTTAATGTTTAGTGGACACAGAGGTTCGGTTCGCAAGGTGAAACGAGTCTGGAGATACGTGGTTGTGATGGTCTGACAACAACGTGAAAGTACTGGATACCACCGAACTGTGCACTTAAAAACGGCTAAGGTTATAAATTTTATGTGATTTCTATTTTACCACAATAAAAAAAAAGTCAAGAAAAGAAAGACTAGAGATAAAGAGATGGTCCTAAAATCTTCAGTAAAGAGGAGAGAAAAAAATACAGTCATGCACAAAAAAGGGGAAAAAAAAAAAACAATTTCTCATCAGGAACATTGGATCCAAGAAAACAACGAAGAAAAATATATTCAAAATTCTATGCTGAGACAATTTTCAACTTAGACGTCTATACTCAGGCAAATTATTAACTAACTGTGAAGATGGAATAAAGTCATTTTCAGACAAATACACAGACACACACACGCACACAGTATTGAGATGGTGACCGGCTAAGTGGCTGCAGTTTCTGTTAACGCATTTTCAGTTTCTAAAAATGTTTTGAATAGGTAATTCATTCACATGGTTCAAAAATCAGAATATATAGAAAGATATATGGTAAGGCTCCCCCTCCGATGCTCACCTCCATATTCTCAGACTGTTCTCACTGTTCCTCCCCAGAAGTAACCTCTGTTGTTGGATTCTCATGTACCTTCCAGAGTGTCACCATGCATACATAAGCAAATGTGAATATAGATTCTTTCTTCCTCTTCCCTTCCTTTAAATGGTTGGTTTAAATGGGGTGGTTAGGTAAGGCCTGAATAGCAGGGAGATTGAGCCATGTGAAGATTTGGGAGGAGAACATTCCAGGCAGCAGAAAGAGGGAAGCTCCAGGACAGGAACTGGTATCAGGTATTTAAGTCAAAGTGATGGATGTAGAGTGAATGAGGGAGGGCGTGGCAAGAGAAAAGGTAGAAAGGAAGGAAGAGACCACTGACTCTGCTTGGAGTAATAGTTGGTAGCTGTCTAAACCTGTCTTCAATGAGAAACTTCCTGCCATGGTAGCCACCCCTGCCCACCTGCCATAAGGACCGTTGCAATACTTCAACCTCAAAAAAAGAATCTCATGAACCCCCGCTTGTTCCAGGAAACGGTCAGCTACAGAGAAGCCCTCACCCCTAACACGAAACACTTTCTCTTTTGACATGTCCGCAGACAGTTCACTTGCCCCCTTGAAGCCAACCAAGCAATTCTGAATGCACCTGAAGTCTGGATAGAAAGTTTCCCCACTTCCAAAATCCCACCTTAATACCATGCTTGCCTGTCAGAGACTGTCTGTGTGTCCTGTTTTTACTTTATAAATGTATCCTCCTTCCTACCACCTCAGAACTCCTGCTGAAACAAAAGAGATAGCAGATGGGTTCCCTTGCCCAGTTTATGAACAAACAGCTCCTTTTGTCCCTGACACAGTTTTGTCTTTGACGTCATGAAACAGCTAAAGCTTTGGCCTGAGCTCAGAGCCCCATCTTACCCCAGCTCCTAGGATGGAGAGGGCAGAGGGGAGGGAGAAATCAGCAGATGCTCATTTTATTTTGTTTTATTTTAGTATTCTCTGTGTGTCTTAAACTCTTCTATCTCCCAATACTCTTTCTAAATACTTATTTTAGCCCCAAATTTAGCATTTAGAGGAGTCTGGTTCTTTTCAGACTGAAGACCTCTATTTTGTCCAATATGTGCATAGACAGAAACTCATGAAACTTTCCAAGCTTTATTTAAATAGTTCTCTGATGTGGTTTCCATAAAGCAATATTATGACTCAGTGTGCATATTTAGAGAAATTATGGTGATTTCTTTTAAAATTCTAATTGCAGTTTAAATGACCTAATTGCTATTCAAAATCAGGCACATTATACACCCAATTCAACATACTTCTTTAAAATATTGCCAAGGATTAAAATAAATTATAATGTATAGTGCATAATTTTACCTTAATGATGTATTTCTGTGATTGGTTTCCAGATTCACTATTCCTGTTATCTTTGTAAACCGTCTTCTCCACGCTATTTCTTGCTTGATAAAGGGGTAATGCTGAAGAGATGAGACTCCTGAGTTTTATTAATGTTGTTATTATAAAAGTAATGCATACTTAAAAATTTAAAACAGTATGGAAGCGAGAAAAGTAGGAGGAGAAATTTGTCCCTGTCCTCATGAATTCTACTACCATGAAGTGATCAAGATATGACATATGTGTGTGTACATGCATGCACACATGTGTGTATTAAAAAAAAGTCAAGAGTAGGACTTTATGAAGATTTTAGCTATCTGCAAAATTAGAGGGCACACAATCCATTCAGACTGCCCTCACTTCTGACACCAACTGCAAGTTTGCAGGGATCCCAAAACCTGCCTCAGGTTTGATAATTCTCTAGAAGGACTCACAGAACTCACTGAAAGCTGTTATACTCGTAGTTATGGTTTATTACAGGGACAGAATTGCGGATGAAAATCAGCTAAGGGAGGAAGCACATAGGGAAGAGTCAAGGGAAGTGTCAGATGTGGAGCTCCCATCACTCTCTCCCCTTGGAATCAAGATGCATTACTTTCCCAGATCAATGTGTGAAAATACACACAGAAAATTGCCAACCAGGGAAATTCACCCATGCCTCAGTGTTCAGAGTTTTTATTGAGGCTCCATCACAGAGGCATGACTGATAGATTCATTGCCTGCATGATTGATCTGAGACTCCAGGTTGTCTGACACAGCATGACCCTAAATAACATTGCTGGGTTTTCTGCTGTGGCCAGCCCCCACCCTAAGATTATCTGGGCATAGCCAGCCCCCACCATATGTCATGTTGTTAGCATATCTAGTGAATCAAGGTAAGGCAAACAAAGATGTTCCTACCAAGCCTGCCATTCCAAGGACTTGGTGATTACATCCCAGAAGCCAAGGTCAAAGGCCAGAACTCTTTCTGGGTAAGTTAAATCCTCACTACACAGGCTTCCAAAGTGAAGAACCATTAGATGAGTAAAACTTCCAAACTGAATATTTTCAATTGATTTCAGACATTATTTCATGATGTTCCTTGGAGGAGGGAAGCAGTAATTGTCTTCTTGCCACCATGCAGAGTATCAGGAGGTAGTGGGGGAGAAAGGGATGCTATTTGTCTTATGCCTTGGTTGTTTGTCACTGTAAGTCTCTATTTCACCTGATTCCCTTCTCTCCTGCTCTGCCTCCCCCAATCCACTGCTGTTAGTGTCAATCACTAAGATGTCAGTGTGAGTTAGGGGTCACCCAAATGCCCACAGAGCTGGGTAAAGAAGTGAAGTTCCCATTTGTTGTCGATTCAACATTGATATAATTCATTTGCGTATTAAACATAAAAGAATATCCTTCTTTTCCAGAAAGAAAATCTGTTTCCATACTTTTCCATTGACCTTTTTTTTCTTGAAAGGTATAGACCTCTCAGAAAATCCTTTCTTTCCCTATTTTGACAAAGTGTACAGAGAACAGTCTCTCTGCTACAGTTAAATAAACAGCTTAGGCATTTTGAAGCCTGACCCTGACTCTTACTTTCAGAGTCAAGTGAACAATACAGAGTGCTGGTGATGGTGGTCCCTAAAGTACATCTTCTCATCTAAAGGAGTAATGGCCACTTAGCTCTGGCTGATGGTTACATGATGAGAATGAGAGAATACTTTCCCAAGAAAGGTACAAAATCTGAAATCACTCAATTCATTCATTCATTCCTTCATGTGAAATTCACATAGCATAAAATTAACCATTTTAAAGTGAAAAATTCAATGGCGTTTAGTACATTCACAGCATTGTGCAACCACCAACTCTATCTAATTCTGAAACATTTCCATCACTCCATGATAAAACCCTGAAGTCATTAAGCAGTTACTCCCCATTCCTCCCTCCTTCCAGCCACAGGAAACCACCAATCTGCTTTATATTTCTATGGATTTACCTATTCTGGATAGTTCACATAAATGAAATCACACAATATGTGATCTTCCGTGTCTGGCTTCTGAAATCATTCCATTTTAAATGTGGTCACAAGGCTAAAAAACAATGAACAATGGCACTGGGTTAGATAAACCAAACTCATGTTAGGGCAGATATGGCCCACTTACTGATAGCTAATAGCCTCAGCCCTGATGCAAAGAGAAAGAGAAGAGGCCATAGCTAGAAGTTTTATTAAGAGGAAGGGGCCTGGCAAAGATGTTCTCTAGGAGGGCAAGCAATGAGCTAGGTCACCACTGATTCATAAATCCAGTCAAGGATGTAGAATCCTGTAGAGAGAGCTTGTTAGAATCATGCAAAGTCCAACGTTCTAGAGAGTCCTAAAAAGTAGAAAATGGAGAAAAGTACTGTAAAGCTGACAATCAAGTAGATTCCAGACTCAAGAAGCATGGAGGATAAAAAAGGAAGGTTATGGGGTAGAAGAGAAATGTTAGAGACGACGCCGATTAGAACTCAACTTGAAGCACAGTTTTGCTTTGATTCTTAGCATTTTAGTCCCAGTTTCTCCATTAGAAAAATGAGTATAATTACCCATTGTGCTGGATTGTTGTTAGAATTATAGATATTATTAATACAATACCTGGCACAAAGATAAAAGTCATTAAGTAAGAATTATTATAATAATGAGACTGGTGTCGACAAACAGAGTTTAAACCATTAGTCTTAGGATGGACATTTGTTCTCTGGAATTATTTTCTATCCCTGCTGGGTGTGAGTGGAACATCATACACAGGTAGAAAAGATTCTCAAAGGCTGTAGTAGGTCCTGGTTATAAGGATTGAGACATGTCTTACAAAAGCATACGAAGCAGCATTGCCACTAGTTTAGGGGGATGGTCATGAGATTTTAAATTAAATCTAAAACAATTTTACTCACTGGAAAGGATGACAGATGGACACTATGACCCCCTGTAATCCTTTTTAGTTGTAGAAATGGCAGTTAGTGGAGAGATTAAGCTTGTCAATGTCACACTGCCAACTGGACAGATCTCAAATTTAGAAGGACAACTTCTGTGTCAGACTAAGTAGGTCAAATTTTTGTGCCTTTTCCATAAAATGCTCTCTGCCAAGCAGAGGGTGAAGATTCAGGGGCACTTCTTGGTTTGACAAAACTTAGATTTAACTTTTCAAATACTTTCAGTCTCTCAACTTTTAAGAGTTAAAGAGAGTACAATCAGCGCCTCCATAATACAGGCAATATTTGATCTATTTAAAACTAATTTTGCATCATAAAGAAAGAGATTGGAAGACATGAGATGAAGTCTTAACTGCTATATAATCTTAAATAATGCCCATATTTTTTAAATGCAATGTGCTCTGTATAATGTGAAAATGAGGGGAATGACTATATTTTACTTCTTAAAATTCTATTTTCTCAATGGCTCTGTGTGCAGTAATGATAAAAGTCTAACATCCTTTCCAGAAATTGTGTCTCTATTTAAGTAACTGACTTGAGTTAGTTGAGGGGGAAAAAGTCTCGTTTTTGGAACTCAATATACCAAAGAAAAGAAAATCAATTCTGAAACTGTCATTTGTCTCCTGAAAAATGAAATGCATGGGTTTGCCATGTGAAGTCCTTTCCTTAGGGTTTTTGGGGTTCCCTGACTTGGATGGGAGTCTATTTTCTATTTACACTCATGATATATAATTTTGTTCTACAATTATTTGGTTAAATGAAATGTTTTAATTATACAACAAATAATGGTAAAGTTTTACGAAACATGCCATAAATTATGAAGGTTGTATATGAATGGCTGGTTTGTGTAATATCAATTAAAAAAGCAGATGAAATCCTTAAACACATCTAATCCTGAGGGGCACTGGACATGTGATCAACATTCTGAGACTCTAGGATAAAGACCTGTCAGAACCACTGGAATTTTGGCAGTCTGGATTTTAATATTTTTATTTGTTTTTTTGGTGAGGAAGATTGGCCCTGAGCTATTTATTTTATCTTGTATGTGGGTCACCACTGCAGCATGGCTTGATGATGAGCAGTGTGTAGGTTCACATCCAGGATCCAAACCTGAGAACCCCAGGCCACCAAAGTGGAGTGCAAACTTAGCCACTATACCACCAGGCAAGCCCCTGGATTTTAATTATTGTCTTACTATGTTTTTAATTTTAATTCCTATAAATATAACCTAACAGATAGTCAACAGAAAATGATACCATTTCCCCAATATCCAGGATGAAGATGAATAATGCAGAGAATCAGAAAACATCATACCAACTGCAAGGACTTTAAATATCAGCTAGAAAGAGTTATAATAAAAGTTGGCTAATATGTGAAATGCAGGTATTTTGGTATTTGCTTCACACATTTATACCTTATGAACCAAGAATTATACCTCCAGTAATATAAAATCAATTCTCTATAAAAGCTATATTTAATTTAATTATATTAGTCTTATTTTAAAAAATGATTTTATGTGATGGTTTGAGACACAGACAATATAATAGAATTTTTTAAAAGATGGCTGAGGGCGTTGGCATAAAGGAAAGATAACATGAATATAGTGGTACACAGCCTGGAGGTGGTGTGGTCCATGCTGGAGATGGATTGCAGAGTTGAGTATGAGCTTCCTAACAGCCAAAACAGATGCAAACATGTAATTAGTTACAACAGGGGTGGCAAACTCTGGCCCTTGAGCCAAATCCCATCTACCACCTGGTTTCGTAAATAAAGTTTCACTGGAGCGAAGCCATGCTCATTTGTTTCTATATTGTCTGTAGCTGTTTCTCTGCGACAATGGCAGAATTGAGGAGCTGCAACAGAGCCCGAATGGCCTGCAAAGCTGAAAATATATGCTGTCTGGCCATTTACTGGAAGAGTTTGCCAACCCCTGAGTTACAACATTATAGCATCTAAAAGATTTTTAAAAGTTCACTGGGTTAGTGAATTTTTTAAAAACACATTTTTTCAGTTATTAAAAGCCGTTGATAATAATTACAATGTTTATCAATATTGATATGATATTTTTACTATGAAATTTATGCTCGCATTTCCATACTAACGGATGAGCAGAGTCAAGTTACACCGGAAATTTCAGTTAGCCAAAGCTCATCTATTATATAAATAAAACACTATCTATTCAATACCTCCCTAAAATATTAGTCTAAAAAGGGATGTCTCTGCCCAGGTCTAAAACAAATCCATTATCTAACAGCCATTCTTTACACAAAGATTTTTAAATACAGTCTTCTACCTTTTAAGGTGCATCATATTGATCATTAATTTCAGAGGAAAGCAATCTTTCAATAAAGGACATTACCTTCTGCTCCGTCCTAAGTACAGATCAACAGCAACTGTCACATAAAGGATTTGGGCAATACACTGAAAGAAGAGGATGAGAATGTCCATAGAGCTTCTTTAAAAATCTTTTTATCTGCTTGGACGTAGAGAAGTCCGGGAAAGAAAATAAAGGAGGCAAGCGGTGAATCTGTGAAGAGTGTCCATTCTAATCTTTGACTCCTATGAGCCTAAATGTGAAGTCTGCTTTACTGCCTGGCCATACCTGCTTGATCCAAGAGTTCACCTGACACAGGCTGGATAATCAGCCTCTCTGCAGAGAACTGGGAAGGGGCTGGGGATGTTGGCGCTAAGACACATCAATGGCGGCACCCAGAGAAATGAGCCTGGAGCTGTGCTGCTGAGTGAAAGCCCGGAGCTGCCCTGACTCCTGTCTCACTCAGGCTGGTCGTGCAGATCTTCCATACAGCCTGTGAAATTCCCCATCTATCCCTAATTTCTATTACTTGTATCCAAAGGAAATTTATTTATTTACATAGTATCTTCAGATACTTAAGGATACTTATCACGTCCCTCCAAACTTTCCTTCTCCACATGAAACATGCTGACTTTATTAATCCTTTCCTCAAACTAATTTATTAGAAGAGAAAAATCCCAATAATCTAAACAAGTAAATTTTTTAAAATAGGCTTTAATCCCAAACCCAGATCCAAGCCTCCTTAAAATCTTGTGTCGAGATGGGAACACAACGCTTCAGGCGTGGTGTGATCAGCACAGAGTAGGACAAGATTATCACCTCCCTTATGCTAAACACTATGCTTCTACTAAAGCAGCCATACGTCTTATTTACCTTTTTTTTGATAGACACATCACACTACTGACCTTACATTTAGCTAAATCAATCATGTTTTTTATCCTTAAAGCTGATACTCAATTATGTTGTCATTTTTGGATCCAGTTTTAAATTTACATTTATCCCTAGCATATTTGATCCTACTAATTGACTCATTTTTCCAGTTTTCCCAGATATCTTTGGATTAGTAATAATTAATCATACAGTTCCTGTGAGTTAGAAAACATGTTAAGCATTTTATATCTTTTATATTGTTTTATTTTTCACAAGAATCGTATAGGAAATGTGTTTATTTGTCCCCAGCTTCCTCCACTCTCTACTCCCTCATCCTTGTGAGGGAAAAAGATAAATCTTTCAATTGAAGTTAATTTTCTTGGTGGAGGTGAATAGCAATCTTACCGTGATGGAATTGTATGCATAAAAAAATAAAAATGCTTCATGAAAAATGTGTGTGTTCACACTATGTGTAAATAGACCAGAACAGAAACAGGTAGGAAGGTCATAACTAAAAGGATAAGGAGACATCAAAAGAACAATCCATTAAAGACATAATAGATAAGGTGGACTTCATTAAAATTTAAAACTTCAGTTCTGCAAAAGACAATGTCAGGAGAATGAGAAGACAAGCCACAGACTGGGAGAAAATATTTGTAAAAGACACATCTGTTAAAGGACTGTTATCCAAAATTTGCAAAGAACTCTTAAAACTCAACAATAAGAAAACAACTTGATTTATAAATGGGCCAAAGACCATAACAGACACTTCACCAAAAAAGATATGCAGATGACAAATAGGCATATGAAAAGATGTTCCACATCATATGTCATCAGGGAAATGCAAATTAAAACAACAATGAGATACCACTACACACCTATTAGAATGGCCAAGATTTGGAACACTGAAAATAGAAAATGCTGGTGAGGATGTAGAGAAACTCTCATTCATTGCTGATGGAAAGGTAAAATGGTACAGGCACTTTAGAAGATAGTTTGACAGTTTCTTACAAAACTAAACATACTTTTACCATACAATCCAGCAACTGTGCTCCTTAGTATTTACCCAAAGTAGTTAAAAGCTTATGTCGAAACAAAAACCTGTACATGGATGTTTATAGCAACTTTTCATAATTGCCAAAACATGGAACCAACCAAGATGTCCTTCAGTAGGTGAAGGACAAACTGTGGTACATCCAGACAATGGAATATTATTCAGCACTGAAAGTAAATGAACTATCAAGCCATGAAAAGACATGGAGAGAACTTAAATGCGTATTACTAAGTGAAGGAAGCCAATCTGAAAGGGCTACATACTGTATGATTCCAACCATATGACATTCTGGAAAAGGCAAAATTATAGAGACAGTGAAAAGGTCAGTGGTTGCCAGGGGTGGGGGCTGGGGCGAGGGATGGATAGGCAGAGCCCAGAGGACTTTTAGGGCAGTGAAAATACCCTGTATGGTGTCATAATGATGGCTACACCTCGATACACATTTTTCCAAACCCCACAGAAGGTACAACACCAACAGTGAGCCCTAACACAAACTGTGGACTTTGGGTGATGATGATTTGTCATTGTAGGTTCATCAATTGTAATAAATGTACCACTCTGGTGATGGATGTTGACAATGAGGTAATCTATACATGTGTGGGGACAGGAGGTAGATGGGAAGTCTCTGTACCTTCCTCTCACTTTTGCTAAAACTGTTCCAAAAAGTAAGGCCATTTTTCTTTTCATTTTTTTGACAAAAAGGATAATGAGTTTGAGACAGTTAGGCAACTCGGCCAGAGTCACAGAGCCAGCAAGTGGTGAAGCTGATCTTTAAAACCCAATCTGACCGCAAATCCCATACATTTAACTGCCATGTTCTGGTGCCTCCAAAGTTTAACTAAACGATTGCTATCTAGATGTCGATTTTCTTGATCATCAAGTTTTCTAAGCAGATTTTCTATGTATTCATTTATATCATTGATTTAAAAAGAAATACTGCATAGAAGAAAGCCCAGTGGCAAGCTTCTAGAAACTCTTTTTAAAGCTCATATATTTATTTTAATCAGGACCCATGGGTATGTTAAATCCACTTCATTGAACGATTATCTACTCTGCATTTCTCAAACTTCCTCGAAAGGATAAAATAAGTCTTCTCCATACACTTATTGATGTCCAGTTACGTTATGCTGCAATTTTCCCCGGATAGAGCAGTCAAACTAGTCTGTCAAAAAGGAGTTGTATAATCTTTTTGGAAGACAATTCAGACGTACATATTAACGCTCTTATTCACCCATCTGACAAAATCTCCCTTTGGGAATATATACCAAGGAAATAATTCAATTATTGTACATAAATCTTTTTCTGGATTTTAGGCTCTTAGAATTTTTCTATTTCTGTGTTATTTAGGAAGGTGAAAAAGCAAACAGAGCAAAAATAGAATCACAAATTATGTTACAACACACAATGAACTACTACACAGACTTTTAAATAATAATTTTGAAAACTATATTGACATGGGCAAAATGCTCACGACAAGAGAAGTGAAAAATAAAGATGCAAATGCATACAGTATGATTTCACTTTTTAAGTATATTTAACATATATATGATGTGTATTATACACACGTATAATAAATAAATAAACTTTCCCATGCTTCATTAGTCTGTAGACCTAAATATATTTTTTCAATGTTTATATTATATGTAAACATATAAAATATATATATATATATATATATAATCCTACTAGATTATCTAGCTTCTGCAAAGCTGTCCCCAAGTATTTCCGAAAGCATTCTGGAAGTGCACGTGAACATGTCACTTCAACCACTCCGATGCACTCTGTCACAGGGTTTCTTTGGGCCTGCCTGCTGAGCATTGCCATCTCCTGCTGGCCACTGCCACCACTCCCTTTCACCAGACACTGTTCCCAGTGACTAAATAATGCTCAAAAAACCAATGCTTACAAGTTCCCAACAGCCCCAAAGGATAAGTTCCACCTTCCCTAAAATGTTCTAGATGCCTGTTTTCATGTATTATTTTTATGATGGTTTATTGATGACCTGGAACCTACAGTTCAAACAATTGAAAGGCTTAGCAAATGACTGAATCCCCAAATCCAAGTAAAAGGACTGAGTTTTGAATGCTCAGACATTTGTCGTAGGGCACGCCAGTAAGATTATGACCTATATTTTCTCAGGATTTCTACTTACCACCTGTTGGACACTGAGCATCTCATATTTTGTGGCATCAGTCAAGGAATAATGTTGAGGTTATATCATCAATATAATTATATCATCTTGTTACCATTTATTTATATCATCTATTTATCATCTTGTTCTTCCCAATAATTCACAGCACTAATCATTTTTTCCATGAACCATTGGAAGATAGAAGGAGTCATTAAGATTCCTTAGGGTATCTTTCACATTTTGGTAGAGTTCCCTCCCCATAGAAATGTTGAATAGCGTCTTGTCTTTCTCTTTCTTAGCCATAGGTTAGGAAATACTATTCTTCTGTGTACAGTTGTATAGGTTGCACACTGCTTGACAGCAGACAGCACAACATCTATAGGAGCACCATTGCCCTTTACATCCTAGTCACTAGCTACCCTGGTGGTCAAGCAGTTAAGATATGGGGCTCTCACCAGGTTCATTTCCAGTCTGGGAACCACATCACCCAGTCTCTCAGTTGTCATACTGTGGTGGCTGTGTGTTGCTGTGATGCTGAAAACTATGTCACATACCAGCAGGGTGACCCATGGTGGATAGGTTTCAGCAGAGCTTCCAAACTAAGATGGACTAGGAAAAAGGACCTGGCCACCCACTTCTGAAAAAATTGGCCATGAGAACTCTATGAATAGCAGCGGAGCATTGTCTGATACAGCGCTGGAAGGTGAGAGGGTGGTGCAAAAAGACCGGGCAGGGTTCCACTCCACTGTACACAGGGGCACTAGGACAGCACTAACAAACAACACTACAGATTTGCATAACATTTCATTATAAAGAAATCCTTACATGATGGAAGTTATCATACATTGTTCTAGGAAGTAGAGTATCTCAGGTAAGGGAGTGACTGCTTGATTTGCAAAAACACATTGTGTGGACTTGCAGCAACTCCAGGACTGATTTAGTCACTTTTCAGTCCAACTTCGAATGTCCCTAGCTCGTACTTAGGTAACTAAGAGAGACTGGGTTGATATTGAATGATGCCACTAACCGAGCAGAGAAGGAAAGGATAAATTACACTTCAGAGTGGGAAATATGAGACTGGAGCTCAATATAAAAGTCAGGATGGGAAGTGTAGAGAGTTGAATTCGTGAGAGTGAATGATTCTGCCCAAATAGATGATGTACGTGTGAGGCACTAATATACTTAGGGCTGAGGAAATCGATAACCCGGCCCTGAAGAGGCGGAAAGGGGAAAGGAGTAGTCAGAAACACAGATAGAAAATGGTCTATTAAGAGGACTAAAAGAAATAATAGCGTAGAAACAAAAAGAAACTCTTAAGAGGAATAGGCAATCCATACCAGCAAGAGTAAAGACAAGTCAAGGAGAACGAAGGTTGAAAAGAGGTCATTAGCTTTGATAAATACAAGGTCCTTGGTTGCTTCAGCAAGAGTAGATTCTGTGGAAGGATTGGTGTGGAAATTAGATTGCAATGAGTCGAGGATGGATTGAAAAGTGAGTAACTATTGGTAATAAATATAGACTAGATTCTTAAGAAATCTGGTTTTCAATGAAGAGAGACTGTTATTTCAAATGCAATTTCTCATAGAAAAAGAAAATGCTACAGTAGAGGTTAATTTCCTAGGTCAGCCTACAACACTTATTTGGTCCATAATAAAATGCGGAAACTTCAGATTTATGATTAAAACCAGAGGAGAGAAATGCTGCTGTAACACTTGTAATAAAACAAAAACCAGAATAATATATTTTTATAATAAATTGCATTTTTTGTGTCTTGAATGTTGGTAGCTGGGGACGGTAGGTTTAATTAAAGGATTATGAATTGGCAGATAGTTTTTATAGAAAGATTTTGATATGAACTTCCACAAATTGTTAAGGTCTTAATTTTTTTTAATTGTATTTAATTTCACTTTGAAACAAATGGTTGTGCTTTACTTTGATTCATCTCTGTCCCTGGCATTAGTCCTACAGTTTCCAGCTCTATCTGGAGTTGTTTAGATATTTACAAGCATAAAAGAGGAAGAGAAAAAAGAGGTGGTAGTGAAAAGGTACTAAAAGAAGCCAGTCTCAAATTTAATGTGGAGAAAGGAGGTCTCCGCGACTCTAGGCATCTTTTTTTAAGTACATTCGTAGCCAAGGTGATCAAATCTCGAAACAGTCTATGGTCCAGTTTTTACTTAAAAGGAAAACGGCAAAAAGAGCAAAGTGGTGAAAGAGAGGGTAAAAGTTGCAGCGGGTCAACAGTGAAGGAAGAGTGAGAAGAAAAAGAACAGCATTCAACTGACCAAGAAATTAAATTAATTTTTCGGAATAGATGAATTTCATGAGCTCTTCATGCTGTTACATAAAATACTTCAACTGCCCATTGCGTAAAATGAAAGGTGATGAAAACTAGTTATCTGCACCATCACGGCGAGAAAAGTCAACTGTCAAGGGGAACTTCTCAGATCTTAGTGGTTTCCCACCCACAGGAAAACTGGACTCATTTAAAGACAAAACTGAGTGTGGTAGTATTCGGAAGACTATACTTATGAGGCACTACAAAGAAAAAAAAGAAGAGGCGATCAAAGCAAATTGTTTGAAATCCATGCTGCATTGCTGTAAGGATCTCAACCTGAAAGAATTTAATGGGCCTCAAAATGTTAACATCAACACAGTTGCTACAAAATATAAAATAGGAAATATTAAGGAAATAGCTAAAAAGAATCTGCCTTACTTGCCCTAACCCTCTCCCCCCACCCTCCCCCCAAAAACCCCTCCAGGCTCAGCTTCCTTCACGGATGAATTCTACCTACTATTTAAGGAACAGACAATACCAGTTCTGCACAAACTCTCAGAATATAAAAGATGAGGAAATATTTCTCAACTCATTTTATAAGGCCAGCATTATCCTAATCTTTAAACCAAACAAACACATGATAAGAAAAAGGAGAGTACACACCAATATTCTCCATGAAAATTATATGTAAAAATCTTTAACAAAATATTTGCAAATGGAATCCAGCAGCATATAAAAAGATAGTATAACTTGACAACTGGCATTTATCCCAGGAAGGTACAATGTTAATAAATGAAAAAAGAAAAATCATATAATCATAATAATAGATACAAAAAAAATTATTTTAGAAAATGCAAACTTATCCCTGATTTAAAATTCTCACCAAACTAAGAATCAAAGGGAACTTTCTTAATCTAACCTAACACTCAATGGGGAAAGAATGAATATTTTTATCCTAAGATTGAGAACAAGGTAAGGATATTCACCCTCACCCTTATGTTCAACACTGTGCTCAAAGTCCTAGGCTGTGCAATAAGACAAGAAAAAGAACTAACTGGTCTATAAATTGGAAAGGAAGACAAAACTGTCATTATTCACAGGCACTATGACTGTCTAGAAAATCTTAAGTGATCTACAAAAAAGCCACCAGAACTAATAAATGAATTTGGCAAGTCGCAGGACAAAAGGTCAATAAAGAAATCAATTAAATTCAATATACCAGCAAAGAACAATTGAAAATTGAAATTTAAAAAAATTTTCAACAGCATCAAAAACCATGAAATACTTAGGGATAAATTTAATAATAACGTGCAAGACATGTACACTGAAAATTACAAAATATTGCTAATAGAAATTGAAGAATCCGTAAGTAAATGAAGAGAAGCACCATATTTGTGGATCAGAAAGTTCAATTTTTTTAGCTGTTTCCCCTAAATTGCTCTGTAGATTCAACACAATCTCAAACAAAATCCAAGCAGGCTTTTTGTTGTTGAAATTAACAAGCTGATTTTATAACTAATATAGAAATACAATGAAGAACAAAATTGGAAGACTTTCACTGGTGTAAAGATAGAAATACTGGTCAATGGAACAGACTGAGTCCATAAATGGGCCCATATATGAATGGACAATTGAGTTTTGAGAAATATTTGAAGGTAACTAAAAAGGTAAAGGGTAAAATTTTCAACAAATAGTGCAGGACCAACTAGATAGCCATATACAAAAATGAACCTTGATTGTTACTTCACAGCATATACAAAAATTATTGTGAAATGTATTATAAACTTAAACATAAGAGCTAAAACTTTCAAACTTCCAAAAGAAAACATGAGAGAAAATCTTTGTGGCATTGGTTTAGGCAAAGATTTCCTACTTAAGACTCAAAAAACACAAACCACAAAAGACAAAAAAAAATTGATAGTTTAAACTTCATCAAAAATTTTAAAACTTTTGCTTTATAAAAGGAACTAGTAAACTTCTTCTCCAGACAAGATGGCATAGACTCATTTTTCCCTGCTCCTTTCTGCTAAATACAACTATAAAGATTGAAATAAGACAAGAGGCAAGCAAAGGGGAAATCTGGAAGGTGGTAAGAAGAACTAATTTGGGATCTCAGGACTGGATTATAATGCAGGGTAAGGAGATCTTACCCCTCTCCTCACCCAATAGAAGAAGGCAACCCAAATCTGGTGTTTCTCAATCCCCAATCTAGCAACAGAAAGCAGTCTAGGTAAGCCCATCACATCCTAAGATCAAAAGGGAATCTGGATGAGCCTGATATCACCAGTGAGGAGGATGGAGTTCAGAGCCCTATTCAGAATAATTAGCCAGTGCAATTAATTAATTAATCTGATTCCCCCCCAGGCCTGAGACTTCCTTCCTACAACTAAGTATGCTAGAGTGGCAGGGGGCACCAGCAAGAAGGACTCTGCCACAACAGGCTATCCAGTCCAGGAAGCCTCTTTGTCTTGCAGACCTGAGATGCTCCTTCCCCACTAAGAGACACCAGGCTGTCCAGCCTGGGGAAACCCTTCCACCCCCTCAGCACCAGCAAAGACCAGTGGGAACCCCAGTTCAACCAAGAAGAACAAAGTAACACCACAAAGTCCCTGAAAATTGAGCTGTCATTGGAACCACAGCCCACAAATGTAGGCGAGGACCTGCATGCTAAACCTAAACAGGGTGACTGCCTGCTGAAATAAAAACCTCAAAGGAAATTTTGAAAATACAGAGAACTGAATGAAAACATAATGTATCAAAATATGTGGATGCAGCTAAAGCAGTGCTGAGAGGGAAATTTATTCCACTAAATGTTTACATTAGAAACAGGGAAAGGTCTCAAATCAATCATCTAAGCTCTTAACTAATGAAACTACAAAAATGAGAGCAAAATAAACCCAAAGTCAAAAGGATAGAAATGTTAAAGATCTGAGCAGAAATCAATGAAATGGGTAATAGGAAACCAGCAGAGAAGAATCAATGAAACAAAAGCTGTTTCTTCAAAAACTTCAATGAAATTGATAAACCTGTAGCAAGACTGACAATAATAGAAAGAGAAAACGCAAATCACCAGTCTCAGGAGTGAAACAAGGCTATCACTACAGGTCCTGAGGCTATTAAAAATCATATGAAGGGAATGCTACAAACAACTTTACACTCACGTATGCAAAAACTCAGAAGAAAAGGACCAATTCCTCAAAAATCACAAATTACCAAAACTCAACCAAGATGAAATAGTTTAATTTGTCCTTTAATCATTAAATTAATTTAATTAATAATTAAAAGGATCCCCAAAAAAGAAATACCCAGGTCCAGATGCTTTCACTGGAGAGTTCTACCAAACATTTAAAGAAGAATTAACACCAATTTTCTACAATTTCTCCCAGAAAAGAGAAGAAGAGGCAGCACCTCCCAGCCTATTTATGGGGTCAATATTACCTTAACACCAAAAGCAGACAAAGACAGTATAAAAAAAGAAAACTACCATGAAGTTAGATGAAAAAAATCCTCACTAAAATATTAGCAAACCAAATACAACAATGTATAAAAAGAATTATATACTATAACCAAATAAAATTTATTTCATTTATTTTGAATAAACCTGGTTCTATATTTGAAAACCAATCAAAGGTATTCCATCATATCAACAGTGAAAAGTAAAACATTATATAGTCACATCAATTGATTCAGAGAAAGCATTTGATAAAATCCAATATAAAGTGATAAAAACTCTCATCTAGTTGGAGATAAAGGAGAATTGCCTCAACTTGATCAAGAGAATCTACAAAAAATCTACAGCTCACCTCTTACCTAGTGGTGAAAGACTGAATGCTTACAGCAAGGCTAGACCTCTGATCTTGCCAGTCTATTCAACATATTACTGGAAGTTCTAGTTGCTGAAAGAAGGCACAACGAAGAAACAAAAGAAATTTCAATTAGAAAAAAAGAAATTAAACTATCCCTAATTGCAGACAACGTGATTGTCTAGAACAAGTGAGTTTAGTAAGGTCAGAGGATACAAGATAAACACAAAAAAACCAATTACATACCTAACAATGAACATGCGAAAACCAAAATTAAAAACACAATGCTGTTAATAATTGCTCCAAAGAAAATAAAATTCTTAGGTATATACTTAACACATATACGGGATCTGTATGCTGAAAATAACAAAATGCAGATGAAACAAATCACAGACCTAAATAAATGGCATACTGTGTTCATAAATTGGAAGATCCGATATAGTATACATGTCACTTCTTCTCAGATTGATCTATAGGTTTGATGCAATTCCTGTTACGATCCTAGCACATTTTTCTGTAGACAAAGACAAGCTTATTCTAAAATTTGTATGGAAAGGCACAGGCCCAAGAATTGCTAAAGCAATTTTGACAAAGAAGAATAAAGTGAGAGACATCACTCTATTCAATATTCAGGTACATCATATAGCTACAGTAATCAAGGCAGTGTGGTATTGGTGGAGGGATAGGCACGTAGATCAATGGAACACAATGGAGAACCCAGAAATATATCCACACGAATATACTTAGCTGATCTTTGACAAAGGTACAAAAGCAATTAAGTGGAGAAAGAATAGCCTTTTCAGTAACTGGCATCCATAAGCAAAAAAAATAAAAAAGCAAATCTCAAACTAAGCCACACAGCTTATATAAAAATTAACTTAAAATGGATCATTGATTTAAATGTGAACATAAAACTGTAAAAAAATTTAGAAAATTTTTGGAATCTAGCAGGAGGCAAAGAGTTCTTAGACTTGACGCCAAAAGCACAATCCATAAAAGGGAAAATCCAAAATTAGACTTCAACAAAATTAAAAATGTTTGCTTTCAGAAAGACTATGCGAAGAAGATGAAAAGACAAGCTACAGAACAGGAAAAAAACATTTGCCAACCACGTATCAGCAGAGGGCTGCTATCTAGAATACATTAAAAAAAACCTAGAAAAGTCAACAGTAAATCAACGATCTAATTAGAAAATGAAAAAATGACATGAACAGACATTTCACTGAAAAGAATATACAGATAATAAATAAACACGTTAAAAGATGTTCAAGATTATTAGCTCTCAGGGAAATGCAAATTAAAACTATGATGAGATATCACTACACACTAACAGAATGGCTAAAATAAAAAATAGTGACAACACCAAATGCTGGTGAGGATGTAGGGAAGCTAGATCACTCATGCATTGCTGGTAGGAACGGAAAATGGTACAACCATTCCGGGAAGTAGTTTGACAGTTTCTTCTAGGATTAAACACACAATTATCTCATGACCCAGCAATTGCACTCTTAGCATTTGTCCTAGAGAAATGAAAATTTATGTTCATACAAAAATCTGTACGTGAATGTTTATGTCAGCTTTATTCCTAATAATGAAAAACTGGAAAAACTCAGGTGTCCTTCAATGGGTGAATGGTTAAACAAACTGTGGTACATCCATATCATGTAATACTATTCAGCATTTAAAAGGAAGGCATTATTGATACACAGCAATCTTTAGAGAATTATGCTGAGTAGAAAAAAAATCAATCTCAAAACGTTACATATGGTACAAATCCATTTATATACCATTCTGTCAGGGGATAGGCATGAGTGAGGGCAGGGACGGAAGTGCCCTGACCTTGACTGTGGTGTGGATACGTGAACCTAGACATGTATAGAACTAGACACAGAAGTGTCTCTCACACACACACACACACACACACACACACACACACGAGGGAAAAAAAGGAAAAGAGAAAAGGTGAAAAAGACCAATTTCAAGTTACAGTTTGGAATAAGGCCACCTCTTTGAAGGTAATAAAAAAAGATAATCCTGAAAAACTTGGAAAAGCAAGTCACAGAGAGTGAAGAAATATTTAAAGGCACATATCTGACAAGGGACCTGTATCTAAAATATATAAAAACATATTATTATTTAATAACAGAAGACTACCAACTCCATATAAAAATGCACAGAGTATGAACAGACACAACCAAAGAAGATAACACTGTCAATAAGCACCTGAAGCAATGTTCAACATCATTATTTGTTGAGGAAATGCAAAATAAAGCCACAATGAGGAGCCATTCCACACCCAATGGGATACCTAATGTAAGACTGGTTGACAATATTAAGTGTTGACAAAGATGTAGAACAACTGAAATTCTCATAGATTTCTGGCAGAAATGCCAAATTGCGCACCAGTTTTGAAAACAGTTTGGCAGCTTTTTATCAAATTAAACACGTGCCTCATCACATGACCCAGAAATCTCACTTTCAGGTGGGATTTCATTTCATTATGCAAAGGAAATGAAAACTATATCAAACAGTGCAAATAAGGTATTCAGAGGAAGTAATATTTGCTGTTGCATATAACACCTTCAATCAATCTTCACACTTAAGAAGGCTGTTGAATAATACACTTCACCTCATCTTCAGGACAAATACATACAACAAGAAAGAGAGATTAACAGAAAAATACCAGATGGAACAAGATATCAGAGTGATTCTTGGTTGGGAGTTCTTTTAATTCAAATGTCTGCTTATTATATCTAAGTAACAAAGTTAGCAATCAGTCCATATTACAGTGTTTCGCATACAGTTGATACTCATTCGATATTTGAGGAATTAAACTAAAGCAATCCAAGCCCTACTCTTCAAATCCAGTTGGATTCCCACGTTTTACATGAAAGTATTGCTGTGAGGTCTTCCCCTGCCACTAACCAACCCTCCTCTTTTCCACCAAAGATATTTCTTGTTCCCTAAAATTCTAAGATTGTTTACTGTGCTTCACTGTTTGGAATTTAATACATACTACTTATTTGTGGTGTATACGGCACATCTCCCCAGCCAGGTTGTAGGCCCCGTATTGTCCCATGGAGTGAATTCAACTCTTTAATGTTCAAGGTGCAATCTGCTTACTCTAAGCAAAGGAAACATTTTTTTTGTTTGTGTTTTTCATATATTTCATCTTCCGTTTCTTCCTTTTTTTAAAGATAGACTTTATTTTTTATAAGTTTTAGATTTACAGAAAAATTGAGAAGATAGTACAAGTAGAACCAGTATATCCTGTACCAAATTTCCCCCATTATTAAGATTTTGCATTAATATGATGCATTTGTTAGAATTAATCAACCAATATTGATACACTGTTACGACTAGGTCCATAGTTCTACCAGATTTCTTTAGTTTTTACTTAACGTCTTTTCACTGCTCCAGGATCCGGTCCAGGACGCCACAGTACATTTACTTGTCTTCTCTCCTTAGGCTTTTATTGGATGTGACAGTTTTTTAGACTTTTCCAAGCAAAGCTTTTTAGAAATTTTCATCATGAGATAATTTTTCTCCTGAGAACAAGAAAATGTAGGGTTTTTGTAAGGCTTTTTATCTTGCTTGACTGTTTCATAATTCTAATGGAGTAAAAACTGAGGTAAGAAACTCACATGGCGTATCAGACTGCAGCTTACCACTAAAGGGCACTTAAGTGCCCTAACACACTCAAGGGCAAGAAACTAGTGAATAGAAGCTTATTTCCAGATACATTTTCTAAAGACACTGCCCTAGTCATTCCTCCCACTCTCCGCTTCCACATTCAGGGTCGCCACATTTGCTTGGCTAAGACTGTTCACGGTACAAAGGCTTCCAGCCAAGGGGTGGGATGAAATCTGGACCACACTCTGTTCCCCCAGCTATGCACTTGTGGATTGCCTCTTCCTGTAGAAAGTTCTTTTGTCTAATTTGCACAAAGTTGCTCTTTGGGCTAGGAGAGGTTGGGGTTTCCAAGTACAGTTAGTTCTACCACCTAGTATTTCTTAAATTAACCCGTTCTTCTCCAATGCCCAAGTCAGTATCATCTCATCTCTTACCCACACTACTGAAATAGCCTTCTAATTGCAATGCACACATATGAAAGTCTTTAGCACAACATACAAAATCTTTTGCTATCTGCCCTCAGTTTACCACATTAGCTGCATTTATCCTTGCTGTTCAACATGCAGCCTGCAATCTAGCCACACAAGGTTATTTGAACTTAACACGGTCTTTCATGCCTCTAGAAAATGAGGCAAAAGAAGCCTAAGGGAGATCTGGAGAATCTTAGGTCAAAGGCACCTGTGACCCAGTTCCTAGATAAAACCAAGGAAGCATTAAGACGCTAGCTTAAAAATGGAGGTTCTGTATGTCTAAGCCAACAGGGCAGGAGACGGCCTTACAGCAGCGGCAGAATATCTGAGAATGTATTGGAAATAGCTGAGAAGGAGGCTGACTTGAAGAAACCCTGTGCATAGAAACAAGAGCAGACTCCACAGTGACCTTGAGGACCAATGTCTAAAGAACAAACTGAAACAAAACCACCTCAGCAGAAGTTATGTATTGACAGCAACTCAGAGCGCTAGATGGGAGTACCTTGCCACCACCAAACCCCAGAGCTCAGGCCTAACCAGGGCACAGAGTATAGGGACACAAAAGTGACTGAAATTTAAGTTTTCATCACCAAATGAAATGAAAGTTTAATATAGATATTAGTCATATTATAGAAAAATAAAGTTAGAATTTTTGGACATCTGGGTTTGTGGACTCAACTACAAATCATTAGTAAATGGTATCTAGAGCTTACTAATGTGCCTGGTACATAGCAGGTCCTCAGTGAAGGCTTATTGAAAGACTGAATAAAACTCATCATAATGATTTTAAGCCATCTCCAAGTTCTGAAATCCTGTTGGCGCTCATTGTCTTGAAACCCTCCCGTTTCCCACTAGGTGGCGTCCATTATCCGGAGTCCTTTACTTCCTGGCTCGCTACAGGATTTTTCTCCCCAGTGACCCATGGCTTTTCGTTTGCAGTTGGCAGAGGTCTTTTTGACTATTTCACTAGACTCTTATACGTTTTCTTCTTACACAAAACTCCTGGGATTTTATTCCCCCTGATCTTTCCCAGGCTGCCTCTGTAACTGCTGAGGAAATAGACTGAAGAATCTCGCTTCAGCTCCTTTAAATACCAGAGCAGCCGCAGTAAACTCGTCCATTTCACTCTCTTAAACATGTCCTTTGGACACAGACTTTGCAGCATTTTTCTCCTTTTGCATATATTTCTCCTGCCTGTCTCACTTTTATGCTCCCCGTTTCTCCATCAGAGGTAATATTGTATTTTAACTTTACGTTTTCTGTTTCGAATTTTCTGACTTTTGGACAAGAACATAAGAAGACAGCTATGAGCAATTCCAAAGCAACTAGAAAAACTTACTAGAAAACAAGCTTCTCAAAATGTAATTTAAAAAATTTGAACATTATCGCATTTTCACCCTCTGAAAAACAAAACTGTAGGGAAAATCTCAGTTACTTGAAGATGAATAAATGAGGGACTAGGAGGATTAGTGAAAAATCCTGGAAAGAGGAGAGTGAAAAATAAAAGCTTAAATATGTTTAATTCTTCTGGCCCGGAGCCTGGGGAACAGGCAGATGACATCACTGAATGGTTGTGAATGAGCTTTGTGGAACCTTGTTGTTTCTACTCCACGCACTCTCTGCCGCAGCGCCGTCCCAGGCGCTTTCTATCACCCACACATTCCAACACCTAAAGGCTATTCTCTGCTGACTCCCAGCCTGTTCTCCAGCCCAGAACTTACTCTCCAGATAGAGACTGTGCATCTCACCTTGACGTCTCCTGAGGACCTAAAATTCAATAGGTCCAAAGCTTGACTCTACCACCACCAGCATTGCCCCTGTAGTCCTTATCTGGACAACGACATCATCATCCACCCAGGACAGAAACCTGGGGATTCCCCTCAAAGCCTCCTTTTCCCTCACCTCATGCCTAATCAATCATCCAGTCCTGTCATCTGTATCTATATTTCATTTCTATCCTTTCCACTCTATTCTTAATAGCCTTCTCTTGGGTTAAGCCTCTATCAACTCTCACTAGGAGTAATGCTGCAAGCTCTTAACAAATTTCCCTGCCCCCCCCACCCTCCAACTCCTCACCCACTGTCCCCAGATCGATATTTGCAAAACATAAGTGTGATCATGCAACAAACTCCTCTGTTTAAAACCCATTCCAGCTCTAGAATAAAAGTCCAAACTTTGCTTGAAGTCCCTGAGTCGGCCCTTGCCTCCTACAATATGATTCACCAATGCTCCTGACCTGAACCCTGCATTCCAGCCTTCAAGACTACTTACATTCACAAGGGGCCCTGCTGTTTCATGTCCTGTGCTTTATTAATGCTCAAGTTACATCCTTTCCTTGCAATGTCCTTCTCCCTCCTTCTCCCACGTTCATCTAGAAGACTCCTGACTGTTCTTCAAGACGTGGATCATCCCCCAAATTGATCATTCCTCCTTTGTCCTGTCCTGGTATCTTTTTGTTGTTGTTGTTATTTTTTCTTTTGTAATTTTTTTTAAAAGTACTTATTTATTTATTTTATTGCAATAACATTGGATTATAACGTTATATAACTTTCAGGTATACATCATAATATATTTCAAATTCTGTGTAGATTACATCGTGTTCACCATGTCCTGGTATCTTGTGTATAAATCATCTGGAGTGTCATCATATTTTAATGCCAATACTGTGAGTTCCCTGAGAGCAAGGACTGCTTCTTATTTTTGTGTTGTTTGGTGTAAGCACTGTGCCTGGCCCTACTCATCAATCAGAATATCTCAAGCAATGAATGAATAAAGAGGCAGGATATTAGTTATCAACATTTACTGACTGCTTAATAAGACAAGCACCATGCCAACAGTTTATAAACATTGTCTCATGTAATTCTCTCAACTGCTCTATGAAGTAAGTTCTATAATTACTCTATTTTGCAGAGGATGGGTTTCAGGAAGTTAAGAAATATATGCAAAATCAATACATGCAAATGACGGACTCAGATTCTTCACGTATTTGCCCGCCCAGAGCTCAGTCTCCTAACCTCAAGTCTATGCTGCTTTTCAAAGACTGAATATGAGGAAATACTACCCTAACTTTCAAAAATCTTTTTTTAAAGAAGGAAGATCATAGATTATACAAGCTAACCGCTTGAGAGTTTAATGCTGATTCCAAGAAAAAAGCAAAAGGGACTCTTCAGCATGGTTTGTGAGCACTTCGTAAGAGAAGTCTTACTAATGCCGTTGGGCATGACCCGGAATCAGAATGGTTTCTCAAAGAACGAGCAATCCCAAGTCATCTTCCTTCCCCTGGTTTACTTGACAGGAAAACCAGGAAACTAGAGACGGTGTGTGTGGTGTCTAATTCCCCATCATCCTCCCCAGCCTGCCCCATTGTGTGCAGCCATGCCATTTGGGGTTAGGTCTAAACCAGCGTTTCTCCAAGCACCCGTGTGTAGGACTACCACCTACAGTGCCTGTTAAAAAACAACTTCCCGTTTCTATGCACAGAGATTCTGAATCAGTAGGTCTAGGCACCCAGAAATCGTCCCTCAGGGGAAAATCTGATACAGGTAGGCCAGAGCCACAATTCAGAAACATGTGTCCAAACAAATCATGAGCACCCGTTCCTTTTCCAGGAACCTTGACTTAAGCCAATCAGGATCAGATTTTATCCTGGTAACAGTTACCAGTCTGGATGTGCGTGCTAGGCTGACCAACCCTCCCTGTTTACCCATGACTTTCCTGTTTAGCACTGAAAGTCCCACATCCCAGGACACCTCTCACCCCCAAGCAAATCAGGATTGTTGGTCACTCTAAAAGTGATCTAAGAGGTTGTCCTAGTCAAACTGAAAGAATATAGTCGTCTATTCACACTTTCTCCCATTCCCAGCTTCCTTCTGGACACAAACAAGAAAGTGTGTTATCCCCACTGCTTTTGGCAACCATCTTACAACCACAAAGGAAGCTGGCCTGATGGCAACACATGGGAGAAGGCAGAGCAAATGACAAACAGCAGAACAGAGTCACAGCCCTGGCTGTGCCATGCCCAGGGCCCTCCCTACCTCTGTGCACTAATAAATGTCCTTATTGTTTATTCCAGGTTGATGGAGAGTTCCACCCTTGCAGGCAAAAACATCCTAACCAATGCAACTTGGCAAGTCATGGTGTTAGGAAGAAATATAACCAAGTCCCTTTTGGACAAAATGAAGATGTGGACTAAAAAACAGGACAGAAGGGTAAATCTGTCACTTTTCATTGTGCATAAGGAATTCCTCTGAGTTCTGTCTTATTGCAAGTTATGGGAAAAGTGTGTGAAAACCAGAATGAACATGTAAAATGTTCTCTGAAAACTGGCACAATGGCCTAAATCTAACAAGATGAAATTTAATAGCCATAAATGTAAAGCTCTACTTTTCGGTCCAAAGCAGTCATTAATTTCACAAGAACAAGATGGCAGAAACATGGCTTAAGAGCAGCACGTGTGAAAGATTTAGGGATTTTGGTTGACTGTAAGCTCAGTACAAGCCAACAGTGTGATGTGGTTGCCAAAAATGCTAATGCGATTGTAGGCTGCCTTACTAGAAGTGTAACAAAGATTTCCCCCAGGCCACACCAGCCACAGTAACCTTTTACAAACCATGGTTTTTCTGCTTCTACAACCATCTGTGTTCTCCTGTTCAGCCCATAGGAATTCTAGATACTGTCCTCCGACCACCTCTTTCCGAGAATCCTTTGGAGTCCTGTAGTAAACTTGTCTGTCTACCTTCTTTTTGGAAATTATTTCAACCCTGGATTAAGCTAGCTGTCTGCTTTTTATTCTCGTGTTCAAGCTACTAAACACTGAAGAAAATCAGATAAATGATACCACTACAAACTCACCATCACTATCCCCAGCCAGGCCTTCCACACTTCTCAGCAATCTTTCATTATCCCAAGACAGGGCTGGCTCCTTTTCCCTATTAACTTTCACTCCTCGCCTGAAGACCCACACCCCATTTCTCCCTACAGATGACCTAGCCTCTTTCTTAATGAAAATATAACCTGAATTAACAGAGGTCATTTGCTTGCATCTGCTCCCTGAGGAGCTCAGCCCCAAGATTTTCTGGACATCCCCATGGAGTGTCGACACCAAAATGAGAGAGACAGAGAACTTGAAGGCCAATAAGCATCTCCAACTAGACATCCTATGAGCACCTCCATGATTTCCATGAATCCCTTTGTTCCCAAGGCCTCACTGCAGTACAAGGAACCAAAGTGCCGGGGTCCTCCAGGTGTCAGGTAGGGCCAGGTTACAATTAACACTGTTACCTGGTGCCAGCTGGTGCCTCCATGTCTCAAGAAAAACAGAGGGGCTGGAAGTTAATGCTTCTTCTCTTCTCCCATTTCTACCTTCACCACTCCCCACCCTACACCCACCCAGAGCAACTAAAAGCAGCTTCTTCATCATTTCAGCAAAAGAAGAAGCTCTCCTGGAACCTGACTCATATAAGTACTGTTCCAGAGCCTATTTCTGCAATTTACCCATCGGGTCTAAGCAGGCCTCTGCTGAGCCATGAACACAACCCAGGGCCAAGATGAGTCTCCTCAACCTGGAAAACTAGATGCCCGTGAACAGGGAGTCAAATTCCTGACTTTGCACATCTGAGCCTCTTCTCTCTGCTCTCCCCTCAGTGGAAAGCACTCTCTCCCCCAAGTTCACCACTGCTCTGTGTCTGACAGCTCTCACCTCCTCAGAGCTTGCTTGCCTCCAGAATCTTCATCCTCTCTTTGGGCTTCTTCTTTTTTTTGTATATATACATACTCAAGTTTTTCCAAGCCCTCTAGAAATAAGAGAACAAGTAACTTTTAAAAAATCTTTTGACCCAGTGGCATAAACTAATAAAAATGTGCCCCAGAGTAGAATCTAATGTACATCCTCCTCCCTAAATGAGCTCACATCCTTCTTTCTCCTTTGAGTATTGTAAGTGGGATTGACTAAGCAAGCTCTCCTTTTTTGGAAGGGTTTGATGCGAGCAGGATAGTGAAGTGAACAGAGAAAGAAGCCAAGTGCATATTTCCCTCCTTCGACAGTGTTGGAGTTGAATCAGGAAACAGCCTGAATTCTCTGGACAGCAGCACAGTGTGGACTCTGAGCCAGCCAACGTTGGCCAGACCATTCTGTCTGTTCCTCTGGTGGCTCAGCACTGACACATCTTTGTCCTCTTCAGTTCTAGCTCCTGGACCTCCAGAGAAGGGCCACCCTCACCCCAGCAAGCCCCTGATTCACAGGTCCTCCACCATCAGCTTAGTTTTGCCAATGTCACTAAGTTGTAGCCCTCATTAGCTTTTACCCAGCTTCCCAATGTCCCCATTCCTTCTCTCCTCAACCAATTTCCTGTTCCACCCCCTACCCTGATCTAGGGAAATCTCTCTCACTGAGGTCCCCCGTGACCACTTTGTTGCTAAATTCCATTAACATTCTCCAGGCCCCTTATTACTTGAACTCTCTGTAATATTCAGTGCTGTTTTATTTATCTTTTCTTGAAACTTTTCTTCCTTGGCTCCCATGAAATCACTTGCTTTAGTCCCTCTTTCTACCTCCCAGGCCATTTAATCTCAGTCTCTGTAGTTGCCATCTCTTCTTTCCTTAAGTCTTACTGTTCCCCAAGATTCTGGTCTTTTTCCTCTACTCTTTTCACTCTTCCCTCCATCCTCCAGTACTGGACCCACTTCCATGGTATCAACCACCAGCTATAGGTTGCCAACTTCCAAAGCTACATCTTTAATACCAATCTCTCTTCTGAGTTCCTAATCTATTTTTCCCCCTAAATATATCTCGGATATCCAGTGAGGGACTTCAAATTCAACATGTTCAAAATTAAACCTAAAATCACGTTTCCTTCACCCCAACCCTAAGCCTTCTCCTCCTCTTGTGATCTGTACCTCTGTTAATGATACTGTGTTCACAGATCTGGGTGCCATCTAGAAATTTTCCCTTTCTACCACTGATCCGCATCTCTTCTGTGGGTTAAAATCTCCTATCTTCTCTAGAGGCCCAACTTCCATGGATTTAGTTCAAGCCTTTATCATTGCCTAGATGATGGCAACCCCCTCCTAAAAAGTCTCCTTACCTCTGTCTAATGCCCCACCCACTCCCCACTATCTGTCCATTCTCCTCACTCTCCCCATTATTACCAAATAACTTCTTTTTCCAATGATATGACCATCTCATTCCCTTGCTTTAATAATAACTTTAATAGTAACTTATCACAGACTTCAAGACAAATGCCAGATTCCTTATCATGAACTATAAGGCCATTATCATCTGCTCTTGCTTCCATTTCCAGCCTCTTTATCTATACTCTTCAACTCAGTCCTTATCTGTAGCTATGGGAAGTTTTAGTTCTCAGAGCATTCTAGTATCATGAAACAATAAAAATATGAATAAATGGGAGATAATGAAACCTTTCTCCCCTAAAAAAATATCGGTTTAACCCCAAACCTCATGGTTAATTGTCTACCTGACCATTTCTTCCAACACTAGATTGTGTGGTCCCTAAAGGCAGTCGTGGATTTTTTTTTTCAGATTTTTATCTATAGTGTTTAGCATAGTGCCTGGCCTATTTCAATAAATGGATGGGGGGCTGGCCCAGTGGCAGAGTGGTTAAGTTTGTATGCTTTGCTTCCATGGCCCAGGGTTTGCAGCTTCAGATCCTGGGCACAGAGCCACACACCGCTCTTCGAGCCATGCTGCGGCAGCAACCCACATAGAGGAAGATTGGCACAGCCGTTCGCTGAGGGACAATCTTCCTCAAGCAAAATAAATAAATAAATAAATGGATGGAAGCAAAAACCCAAAGGAAAAAACGAAAGAGAGAGAGAAAAACAAAAGGAAAAAGTGCAAGAGAAATAAAGAAAAGAGAAAAAGAAAGAGAGAGAATAAAGAAAGAGAGAAAAAAAGAGAAGGCAGGAAGGAAAGATGGTTTTTAATGGCACTATTCTACAACTGCTTTCAAAGCATCTTCTGCTCTTGGCCTGTCTCTGTGTGTCTTACAAACACATGCAGCCCCTGAAGCTTACCATATAATTTTTTAATCAGGCAACCTAATAAAACAATTTTTATTTGAGAGACAGAAAGAATATTTGCCGTAAAGCATCTAAGAATCTTGTTGAAGAGCAAGCGCCAAAGCATCTGCAGACAGCTGGGGATTTTTTGAAGAAAAGGAAAGATTTTAGAAATTGACTAGAATTATTAACTTTGTGTCTCATTAATATTTAACCCTAGGTATATTTTTAGCAAACAGGAAAGAGAATATTAAAGTTCCCTTGTCTTCTAATTGAATATTTTAAGTATCCTAGACCCCCAGTTTGGCAAAACCAGGAGCCTGGAGTAACACCTGCTGAAGATTAAGCCACGTTAGATTCCCTTCTTCCTGTTTCCTGATCTAGAGTTCACACCACAGCCAGCACTTTCCCTTTGTGTGCCTCACCTTCCCTCCAACTGATATGTGGGACATAGGATATGGCCTGGGACCTGGATAATGGCCCCATGGGGTGAGGCTGGACATGGGGAAGGGATGTGAGTGCCAAAGCATCCAGGAAAACTCCTCCTTGCTAGAAGGACTGTCATAAGAAGCCACTAGCTCATATAAAGATAAGAGGGACGTCCCAGGACAACTTCTATGGGCTAAGGTGAAAAGCCTTGGGATCAAGATAATGTATACTCTCTCCCAATAGCACTCATATAATTTGGGATCTCATGAGCTCATGTTGGGAGGGAAAATATTACATTTTTGACCTTTAAAAACCTTGGCCAGAAATGTATACTTCCAAGAGGTTTGATTTGTTGGGTTGCTTATCTCTGGTCTTCGAGGAAAAACTAGAGAGATGAAACTTTACAAATGGCTCAGTGAACTGCAATCAATGTGGGAGAACATGGCTACAAACTGGATGTAAGAGAGTAATGTAAGATGTAAGATGTAAGAGGGACTGAAGTCAAGGAGAAGAAAGATTGGCAGGAGCCAGGTGAAGATTTTGACTGAGATGGTGAAGATTTTGGACTTGACTCTGTTGGTAATGAGAACCCATTCATTGAAAGCTTTTAAGCTTAAAAGTGAAACAGATCTGGTTTTAGGAAGCAGATTCTGGCAGCAGGTAGAAGAAAGAGAATGAAGACCAGGAGATCAGTTAGGAGATTCTGGCAATAATCCAGAGTGGTTATGCTAGAGTCCAAACTTAGGCAGCAGAAATGAAGAGGAGTGGGTGAAAAGATTGTGAAAGAGGACATGAGTGGTACCATATTAAAGTAGAGCCAGGGCAGCCATTTCGGAGGAATTGCCTTCCATGTGTTGTTTTCTTTATCTTCCAAACTGGACCAAATTACCACCATTCCAAGAAGTCAGTAAGGATAAAAATATCCTGTTTGTAAGGACTGATGAAGTTGGACTTTGTTGATAATCAAATCTTTAACCAATCAATGAAGTACAAGTCTAGCCTTCAATCTATGAAGCACAAACTTAGCCTTACCTCATCTAGCACCAATGAACTCTTCTTTAATACAACTTACCTCATCTCCCTTCCTTTTCCCCATAAAAACCCTGAGCCCCTCTCCTGTAGTTGGGGTACTATTTGGGTTTCTACCCAAATCTGTGCTCCCTGAACCGGAATTCTTTGATCCCAAATAAATGCTTTTTTCTTTTTAAGACTGGCACCTGAGCCAACATTTGTTGCCAGTCTTCTTTTATTTTTCTTTCTTCTTCTTCCCAAAGCCCCGTACATAGTTTGTATTCTAGTTGTGAGTGCCTCTGGTTGTGCTATGTGGGATGCCACCTCAACATGGCTTGTTGAGTGGTGCCATGTCCGCCCCCAGGATCCAAACAAGCAAAACCCTGGGTCACCGAAGCAGAGTGTGAATTTAACCACTCAGCCACAGGGCCAGCCACCCAAATAAATGCTTTTGATACGGATTCAGCACGAAGGTTGACTAAGGGAAGCCAAATTGTAGAAAAGAAACCGTATTGTAACTTCGAGTGACCTCTGCCTGACTAACCCCACTGGATTCGCTCCCTCCAGGAGATCTACCCACTCTGTAGATTCTCTGACCCCTGCTTGTGCATACCTCCCAGCTGTGATAAGATGATAGCTTTGTTCTTTTGAATTCCTTAGGAACATGATGACCCCCAGACAAAGAGTCTATGCTGATAGCCATCATCAATGACAACGGAAAGATCTAGTGTGGCAACTCCCAGTCTGCAACACCAGAGGGTCAACATTCTTAACCCCCTCCCCTATAACCCACTGGCCTATATCACTGCTTCAAGATTCTGTGTCCCCTTTAAGATGGTTCTTTAGGACACTAGACACTCCCCCCTCCCATTTTCCAATTTGCTAGCTTATCATTTAATAAAATGCCCTTTCTCTGCCACCATCTTGCCTCTTGATGACTGGCTTTTCTCTTGTGGTGAGCAGATCGTGCCCTTTGTGCGGTAACACTTTGCTTCTTAAACTGGTTTCTGATTTTTATGGGGTGACAGGATCAATGACAGAGAGGGAGAAACTAAGTAAGAGACATGGTAATGGTAGCAGGGGACCATTTCCCCTAGTTTCCCCTGACTCCAACCAAGCTGTCTAATTTCATCAGCTGTTCCCCAACCTGACGAGCACACGGTGCAGGGCATCTTTTATACCCTCTACCAATCTGAGCATTGAAAGCACAACTTCTCACCAGTGTTGCCCATTAGCAGCACCTATGGAGTCTTTTAATGCTAATAATTCCTGTGCACTGTGCCACACTCTTTCCTTGTTGCCAATTCTGTTGGGTACTCTTGGTCAACAAAATCACTGCTTTCACAGGAAATCACATCAATAAATACTTGCTCCAGACACTCAAAAGATGAACATTCCTTAACTCTTCAGAGGACTCACCATAAATTTTTAAATTGTCCCAACACAAAAATAAGCAATATATTTGCCTGCCCAAATATTTGAAATATATTACTTGTTTCATGCTTATTCCTAGTGTCCCATTGACTGCTTATGATGTTTTCTTTCAGATATAATTAAAGTAATAATCAGTGAAGAATAGTGAAAAACATAAACTTGCCAGATTAATGAAATGATTTCAGATAAAATAACACACTTGTCCAGTCATGCTCTCACTTGACGTCCAACAGAATTATATCTGCTGAGTGTCAAACACTCACCTTCTGGACTCTGTCTCTAGAGATTCTTATTCAGCAGGATTAGTGAAGGAGCCAGAAACTGAATTGTATTTAGCTTCTGAAGGGAGACAGGTTTTGCCATCCCAAAATACGTCTCTTTGGCATGAGGATTATTTTGAGCTAAAGGCAATCAAAACTCAGCAGATTCGGGAAAGCTCTTTGCCTCCCCCTCAACTGCCTAAATTTACATTGGAGGGGGAGGCCGTACAAGGAGGAGAAATGATACCAGAGACACCTTTTTACCTAAGGAACTTGTCTGCATAACAGGGCAACCTTTGTTTTCCAGACACTTCCTCTGCCTCCTGTGAATGGCCTTCCTCCCCTTTGTAGCCCCAAACCCCTACCCATTCCTTATCAGGATGTAATATGAGCTTCAAGCACTTGGTTGCCTTTTGAGTCTTTATATTTTTATGGGGCTCCCATACATACATAATTAAATTTGTTTTTCTCCTCTTTATCTGTTTTTCTATTAATTTAGTTATTAACCTAGAAGGGAAAAAGGGAGAATGTCTCCACCCCTGCACCTCCCCAGGTAATTCTGATGCGGTTGGCCCATGGGCCATGCTTTGGGAAACATGCACTCTACCTTTTGCACTTGGTTCATTGTGTATCAGTAAAATGTGTCTGAATTTTGTCTCATCTACAAAGATTTTTGATGTCTCCCTCACTGAATCCAGGTGAAATAATTAGTTTGGAAATCAGGCTCATTAAAACTGTAAAGGAAAATCTTTTGACATTTTATTTACTTTGGGGGAGAAAATTCTGACCTCTTCTGCTGTAGGTAGGGCTGCAGACTAGTTAGAGACCAGGAGGCCCGGCTCTAATGCTGACTTCCCTGACTGTGGCGTGGCTGTAGCCCCAGCATGTGAGGATTTGCAGAAGGAGCACTCCATGCTCACGGGGGTTACAAGAATATGGCATTTGCTGTCACACTCAGCTCAGGATGCAAGAGGTAATTTGTGATTCATGACAAGCATGGCTCTCAAGTCTGGGAGAGAAAGCTAGGTCAGGAGCCAGATGAAACAGTCAGAAGATATAGGCAACTGGGGGGGAAACCAGGCACAAGAGCACTGTAACAGCCTGAGTGGACACTAGGATCACCTGCAGAGTGTAAACAAAAAAACATATGAATGTCCAGGTCTCCTCCCAGATGAACTAAATCAGTAATTCTGGAGGTGGATCCAGAATAGATATTCTAAAAGTTCTCCGGGTGATTCTATCTGTATCTAGGTGAGATCCACTTTTCTAAATACCAACTTTCTCTGAATAGCTTGTTACCCTGACTGATGACGTTCATTGGCTCAATTGCAAATGAAAAGGCTCAAATTCCAGTACTTTGGTCAATACCCATTGGTCTTTCGAGACTCAGCTCCTGTATTATCTCTGTAACGATGTCTTTCCTGAACCCAACCTCTTTCCATCCCAATCTCTTTTTTCCTGCATGCTATATTATACACTGTATATTTGTGGTTTATCATTGCACCCGTAAATTCCATGCACTTGTCTCCTCCACTGGGTTCCCAGAGGGCATGATTTATATGCCTTCATATCCCCATCCCACTTGGCATATAGTTTGGCAGGTGACAGATCTTCAATAAATGTTTATTGAATTTTTACGAACTCAATAAATATTTATTCTTAAATACATGCTTAACGACCATGTAACTCATTTTCAACATTTATAAAAGGAAGAGATTGAACTATATTGTCTCTAAATCTTCATCCCTTTGAGATCTAAAATTCTGTCATTTTTTTCCTCCCTGTATCCCATGAAAAGTATATACGATCCCAGAAATGCTTTAGTTCTGTGCTTCCCAAACTTTGGTATGCACGCTACTTAACCTGGGGATCTTGTTAAAATACAAATTAGAATTCAGTAGGTCTGCGGTGATGCCCAAGATTCTGTACTGTTACTAAGCCCGCAGATCATGTTGGTGTACCTGGTCAAGGACAACACCTTGCGTGGCATCATGGTGATGGAGACTGATCCTAGCCTTCATGGAGTTCATGTCATATATTATAAAGCAGATAAGGTGCCCCGTAGCACCAGACTGCCTGGGTTCAGAGGCTGGCCCTGACACTCCTGTGTGACAGGAGTTATTTGTTATGCAAGTCATCTTACCATATTTGTGCCTCAACTTCCTCATCTGCAGCAGAGGGATAACGACAGGGTTTGTGAAATTAACGAATTAATTCGTCTGCAATCCTTCTAACATGCTTCATACAGAGCAAGCACAATACATATAAACGCTATAATTTACTCCTTTTCAGCCTGCTTATTTCAACAGTTATCAGTTTTATATGTCAAGAGCCCTGAATTTTTTTTTGTATTTAATCTTGAAAACAGGAGAGAAAAGATATTTTCCCCTCCTTAGATTGAGAAAGCAAATACTGGATCCATAGGCCAAGAAAGGATCGGAAGAGAGAAAACAATTTAACTGTCATTTTCCAGTAATATCATTCTCTGCCTTTTCATCCCTCTACTGCCCCAGTGCAACCTTGAATATATGGAATGTTACCTCTTCAGAAAAGGTAAAATCCATACTAAAAAGAAACTCTGGCCAGAATATACAGAATGACACTCAATACAGCATAAATATCAGCACAAAAAAAAAACTACTTTTCTTTGAATAATAAGATGCAAAGCTCATTTCCTGACACTAAGATAGCAGTTCTTTGGTAAGCCAATGGCTTTTTAATGACAAATAGTAAACTCTTAGGGAGTTGTCAGAATGCTAGGAGGATCGCCCTGACCTAAAATAATTTAATAGCAAGTATAGGGCTCAGTTTCAGAGAAGGAGGAAAGAATAAGAATCAGAGCAAAAAGAAAACAACACTACAAACAAACACCAGAAAATCTGGGTGTTATCGGAGCCTTGTATTACCTTAAGAAGGAGAAAAAGAACAGGAGAAAAAGAGGCTCAGAACAATCATTACTGGATCCTTACTACGTGCATGTGCTTCGGGTATATCTGAGTTTTAAACATTCAGTAACACTCTCTGTGGAAGTTGTTAGGAACCTCATTTTACAGATGAGGAACCTCAGAGGAGACATGGATTTGGCAGAGCTGGGGTTTGAACCTACTCCTAGTGGGCACTCTATGACTCCAGTTAGTCCAACCTCCTGAAACAAACTTTGAAATGTTGACCTTGAACAAATGGATGGCCAGATTCCAGATCAGAAGATTGCAATTCCAGCCCTACAACCACTGCAAGCCAGGAGCAAGACCCCCAGCAGCAAGGAAGGAGAAACTCTATCATAGAAGGGAAGAGGAAGTTGGGAGGGCTGTTGTAAACAAAGAGTTGGAAAGGTAGTGACTTTTCATTGAGTTGTGACAGTCTGTCATTGGCTGAGCTTCTTGCCAGTCAAAAAAAGGAAGTCTTTCTTCTTCCTGTTGGGTTCTGCTGTTGACATAGGGTGTGAGCGCCCCCCTTTTGGCCCCCGACTCCAATTAAAAGAGGTTTCTGTTTATTAATTTGACAGAAAGAACCTCCAGATCTGAGCTTTCTCAAGTTTAAATCGAGTTTAAGATCATATCATAAATAGCAAGCCAGGATAAAATGAAGTAGAAATGAAGACGTAAAACAGCTGAAATTGTGCCAAGGATACATTCCACCTTTTAATAGTTTTCATTGAAAGTAAATCCTGGGACCCAAACAAGTTAGGCTTGTTACTAGTCCTGTGGGCTTGGTTTACATTTCCCCTGGATTCCAGCCAGGTGCAATACGGTATGTGCCCTCCCTTCTTTTGCTTTAAGGTATATTTGAAGAAGAATGTCTATCCTGCTGGACCGTGCAAAGTGCAAACTCACCAGTAGCTTGAATTCTGCCCCTGGCTGCTGCTTATGTCGAAACTAAGCCTGCCTGGGCTGCCAGCGCTGCTTTGAGGAACGTAAATTCCATCGGCCGGCCTTTGAGCTCTTGTGAAATGAAGGAGGTTAACCCAGTGGGAAAAATGAGCTCAGGGGCTTGAAAGATGATCGATTAAACACCTAGAGTTTAGTTAACCTAAAGTTCAGCCTATTTACTTACTCATTTCTAAGCAAAACAGTTAGAAAACCTGGCTTATTGGTTTAATCTTTATCTCTGTATGCCACAAGATCCTTTTCATAGCCCAATTTATGTACACTCACTGATTACATTACCCACTTTTTATGCTGAATCTAACATGTTCTGCTTGGTTTGACTACAATGGACAAAAAAAACCCCATAAAAAACCTTAGCTGTATTTAAAATTTTCAGAGTCTGCTTTTCCCAGTTAGAAAAGTCCAATTATTTCTTATTCAATGTAAGCTCCTGTGTTAGACTAAAGAAAATCACCAATAATGATACTGTTAAGGGGACCAAATAACTTGGCAATGTTTCATCATTTTGTTTTTTCCTAAACAGAAAATTATCCAAATCTTTTAATTGTAACTTTACATTTTCCACAGAATATATGAATAAAAGGAAAATAAAAGTTAGTTGCATTCTATAGTAATTAATCTTAGTATGTCAGGAATTTTCAATATGTTGTAAAGAAGTACTTGAAATGGAAAACGACTGCAAATTCCAAAGTTTTTTTTAAAACATAGCCTAGGAATAAGGTATTCTAATAAATATAGGATCATTGTCAAATTGTGTATAGATTAACTATTTTCAAAGAATTATAATTTTCCAGACATTGAAGTGATTTGGAAAATATGATTTTATCCTTTTTTGATAGATCAGAAGGTATTTTTAAATCTTATACAATTTCAGGGTCACCATAACAAACACCAATTAACACAATTTAACTTGTTACTTCCAAAATACAAATGTCATTATTAAGAAAAATGCCAGATTAAGAGAGTGGTCAATAAACCATATTTCGCTGTAACACGTAATATTTTGGAAGATATGTCCCCCTCTTTATATTTACATTTAAAGTGTATTATTGAAAAATAACTATTTTAATGATCATGAACCTCCACACTCGACAGCTAATCAAAACACAGTTGCATATGATTTCTCGCCCCCTGCATGCTGTCATTACAAAAGTGGGATTTGGCGTGACGTATGCCTTACTGAAATCTCATGTGACATTAAGAGCCAAACAAGTCAAAGGCCATGTCTCAGACACACGGAAGCAAATCTAAGAGATTTAACGTTTTGTCATAAATCGATTTTCAATCTGTTAAAGCAGGGGAAACTCCCATTCAACTTACAATATTTAAGGAATCAACTAATTTTTCTATATTAACTGAAAACAAAAAACAGATATACTTTGAAAACTATTTGAAGTTATTATGAGTCTTGAGAGAAACATGCTTTTGCAATATTACAGAGGGAAATTTAACTTTCTCTGGAGGATTTGGAAGATTTATCTGGTAACTACTTGATATATTGACTATAAAGTGTAGCTTTTTTTATAAATGGACAGCGCTAATGCAGTCAGTGCGTTCACAGAATGCATTAAACACCAACCAAACTTTAAAGCAGACATCTTGACTGGAACGTATGCATTCATTGCATCCATTATGAAACTAGACATATTCTTAACCTTTCAGTCATAGAAATATTTTTAATACGTTAAATTCCTTTGTAATAAAAAATAATTAGGTGGAAAGCTGATTTGAGGGTGGGAATAGTAAGGACGTTCTGCACATCAAAAGGATGAAAGCGAAATTCTTGAAACTCCTGAAAACCTGAAACTGTTGGAAAACCACAACTTCTTAATTATAGAATAATGATGACAGAAATCAAAACTGTCACAGAATCAAGAAAGAGCTTCATGAAACCAGTTATCTGGGAAGCAGTTCCGTAAATGTGCTCTCTGCAAGGTCTCCATAATCTATACGTGTTGGAGTTATGGCTCTATGATCCCCATTGTCAGATAAGCTACATATTTCTCTCTTCCTTTTCTGAAGCCCATCTTCAAACTATATTTTTACTAAAATATGTTTACAATTAAAAAAATCGTCTTCTAAGATGATGTTTCTATAATCAACTTGAAAAGATGTATTAATCAAAAGTTAAAAATAAAACATGTTAATATTACCATTTTTCTTTTTTCCTGTTCTTAATTCTGTTTTTGAACAGATAGTTCATTCACATAGTACAAAATTCAGAAGCGAATAATATTTTACAAACTTCTATGTGTTGTTGAGACACATGACTATGCCCGAAGCAAGTCCTAAAAATAGTAAACTTCCATTAGTGTCATGTCTTGCTTCTCCTCCACATCCTGTGAAAATATTTCCGCCCTCTCGTTTTAACTCCGTGTTTGTATCTTCAGTATTCTGAGGCATTGCTCTAACCAATATGCAGAATTTCATTATGACGTGCTTTATAAACTGCGTAGCATTTAAGTTCACACCTGTAGACTTATGCCATCTCTTTATTCTAATGCGTTACCCCTTCTGGCCACCGAAATGAGTTCTAAAATAAGTTGCTTCTCCATCCCATAGGGGCAATATGGATAAGGAGTGTAATATAATTATGGTAGGTAGTGCTTTCTTGAGAAAGGTGTGATAATACTGAGAAACATGCCTGGTTTTAAAGTTCTTCTAACAAAAAATGTTTGCCTTTAAAATTTTACAAGCAAAAAACATATTACAAAGAAACCAATTAAAGACAAACATACAGAACGCTAAATCTAGCATATAGTCCAGACTCACCCTGTTCCAGATGAGGAGATTTCGGTCCAGAGAAATTAAGCAGTTTGCTCAAGATCACAGAGCTAACTAATGACAGATCTGAGACTAGAACCTAATCTCAGGACCCCTAATCCTGGTCACATTTTGCTCTCAAAATTATTCCCTTTGGGCCTGCCCGGTGGCACAGCAGTTAAGTTCGCATGTTCTGCTTTGGTGGCCCAGGGTTCACTGGTTTGGATCCCGGGTGTGGACATGGCACCACTTGGCAAGCCATACTGTGGCAGGCGTCCCACATAGAAAGTAGAGGAAGATGGGCACGGATGTTAGCTCAGGGCCAATTTCCTCAAAAAAAAAAAAAAAAAATTATTTCCTTTAATGCACATTGCCTTTGACTCTCCTGCAAAGATAATATATATTCAAGTTAGGAATCTCTCACATCTTTTGGGGAAGAAATAAGCGAACAATTTTACGAAGGCATTAGATAAATTCATGGATGATATATTAACAGTAATTTAAGAAAGAAAGTTAGAGATCATTGCAGACTACCAACAAAATCTCCCGCAGATATCCCCTTTCTGCTCTGTTGGAACTGAACGCTCTAGAGTGATGGACACATCACTGAGTTCACCTCAGGGCTGGCTGTCCTTAAAGCTGACTTGCTTGACCCCCTGCCTTCTGTGACACCGCCTTGTCTTGGCCAACTTTTTGATTCCCTTCTTGGCCTCACTCCTTCTCTGCTCCCATAATCATAGCCATTCCTTAGGGCCCTCTGCTGTTCACTTGAACTTTTCTTTCACTGTGATCCACCCATTGTTACTATATTTTTCTCTGTAGACGCTTCCCAAATTTCCACTGTCTGCTCTTTCATTGACCTTTATCCTGGGTTATATTTCTAACTGCTCATGGAAAATCTCCATTTGAATGTCCTGCAAGTACCTCAAATTCAAACTTGTTTAATAATGATGTTTTTCCCTTAAAAAAGATCTCCCTCCTGACTTCGAAGTTTCTATTGTTCTTCCAATAAATCAAATTCAAAACCCGGGAGCCTTCTTTGATTCTTCATCTCTGTTTCCAGCGCACATCCCATCCCTCAACTTTGTAAATTGTTTCTGTAATCCATCTCATAGTCCTCTTCTTTCTCCTACCCCAACTACCTCTCTATCATCTATATATTACCTAATGCTGGACTATTACATAAAATTCTGAAATCTTTCTTTTGTCTCCTGCCCTGCATCCCCCTCCCTGACCCCTTGTTTAACAGATGCTTTCACATTACCTCTAGGTGAGTCTGTAAAGGATACTTTAAATCACTTAACATTCTGCTACTCAAATCCTTCAAATTCCTTCGCTCTATATCCAAAGTGTTTAGTCTGGCATTGAAGGCCATACACAGCACACTATTTTCTCATCTTCCAAGCAAACTTTGAACTTTAAGGCCTGCTCCACGCCGCACACCTAATACCAAATAGAAGTGAACCTACAAAAGCCTTGGTCCTGAACCACTTTCTTGACTCATGTCAATTGATTGCCTGCTTGTGGTCCTTACAGCACTTGTCCTTGCAATGAAACTTCCCTAGACCTGATACTCTTTGCCATCCCTCTGCCTTCCACTCTTCAACTACGTCTCCTCAAGCCTCTTATCTTGACTGCCACGTTGAGCCACACAAGACAGACATTTTTGTTTATTCTGGAACATTAAACCTTGCCACAGTGCTTTCACAGTCTTCCTTTTCTATCTACTCTGGGGTTTGCTCTGTCTACTCAAAAATTTTATAGACAACTACTTCGGCCATGAGCATTCATTCCTAAACATACAAGCCATGCAATGTCCCCCATGTAGGCTCAAGCATCTCTGTCTTTGGCTTTAGTTAACACAGGCCTGGAATGTCTTCCCCAACCCTCTTCATTGATGGCAGTTTGTCTCACTTCAGTGGCCGTTAAAGTTACCTGGGCATTATCCAGAAAGAACACTACCTCTGAAATTCTATAGCAACATTATCAAATAGAAATATAATGTGTACCACTTATGTAAGCCACATATGTAATTTAAAAATTTTAGTAGCCATATTAATAAAAGTCAAAATAAAAAGATGAAATGAATTTTAGATTTTATTTTATTTTATCCAACATATCCAAAGTATCATCACATAAACATGAAATTAACATTACAATTAATGAGATATTTTTACATTCTTGTTTTTCCATTCTGAGTCTTCAAAATCCAGTGTGTGTATCTCTCTCTCTCTATATATATATATAATTTTTTTTTTTTGCTGAGGAAGATTTACCCTGAGCTAACATCTGTGACTATCTTCCTCTATTTTGTATGTGGGTCAACACCACAGCATGGCTGACAAGTGGTGTAGGTCCACGCTAAAGATCTGAACCCTCAAACCTGGGCTGCTGAAGCAGAGCATACTGAACTTAACCTCTAGGCCACAGGGCTGGCCCAAAATCCAGCATATATTTTATAGTCGTAGCATATTGTGATCCAGACCAGCCACACTTCAAATGCTCAATAGCAACATGTGGCTAGAGGTGACCATAATGGACAGTATAGGTCTTTCCTTGTCTGCAGCTCAATCCACAGGGCTTCATGTAGAACCTGAAGGAAGTGACAATGTATCTTGTGTCCCACAGGGAATTCCTGAGAACTGGCCACAAAGTTAGGGGCTGAGGTTTGACAAAACATCTGAGTCCTGTCTCAGTGGGTTTTCTGGAGGTTTTATCTTCTTTCCAATCCCATAATCTTTGGGAGACGTGACAGAGCAAAAAGCTTCTGCATTCTTTCCCTAAAAATAGAGTTTTATGAGCTGACATCTGAAGGAGAGTGAGGTCAGTCCCACTTGATTCATGTTTGAGAAGCCAGAGGTGCCATCGCATCATGTTTAATCATGAGCAGTTCCTTGATTAATCATCTTGATATTAAGATTAAAAGAAAACCTAAAGGAGAACTAGTCCTATAGCTCAGAAATCCACCTACTAAATATGAACGGGAAGCCTAAGAATAGAAAGAAAGACAAATAAAACAGCTATATCAAAGTCCTAAGCTTCCCAAACTTCTAATTAGTTAAGTGTGACAGATAAAGTCATGGAAATGCTGCTACCGTTACTTATTTTTATTTTGCGTCTCCTACACTCCCCAAATCAATGAAAAACTCTCTAATGGCTGCGCTGGTGTGATCACAACAGAAAACAGTCTCTATTTTTGAGTTCCTGCTTCCTATAATTCAGACAACACTTTGGAATTTTTTCTCCACAATTTAAACGTTGGTTGCTGCCCTGTTACTTAGCCAACAATGCATGATTTTAATTGAGTGTGGCTGTATCTAAGAGGGAAAGGGCACCAAACTTTAGAAAGCAAACATCACACCAGCATGGCTCAAGGCTTGCTAGCTGTTTTTCTGGCAGATCTAAGATTTCCACAGATGTTGGAAACTGAATCGTTATGGAATCAAAGTTTCCATTAAAAAGCTCTATTTATCATACTGAATGGATAGGATGCAGTAAGTTAATACTGATTTCCCAACACAACAAATCAATGGAATGTTTTGAAGTTATATATTTAATTCTTTGTTCAGTTTTATCGTAAGTTTATCCAACGATTGCATAATCACTCAATTAGCCTACTGTTCTGGGTCCAGAACTCCTGGGACACTCTCCAACACATTTTTGTCTCCCATCAGGATGGTTTATTACTAACAGGTTATATAACCTAACAGCCTACATGATTATTGAAACAATTTCCTTCTCCATGAAATTTAAAATATACCAAAATTTAAATTAAAAAAAAAAAAAAAGCCTGTTTTTTTCCTCTGAAGACAATAGGCCAGCACTAGTCACAACTCCAATACAGTTAACAATAACAATAGAGACAAACAAGTGTAGATTGCACACTGTTGGAGACTCTGTTACGCAAAAGCTTTCCTTTCATTCTTCTTTGCCAATAGGATCCCATTGTTTTGGTGGGGGGAGGCTTGACAATGAGTCTGAAAGTACACACCTTCTTACAATCCCTTGCTTCTGGGCGAGACGGCGTGACCTGGTTCTAAACAATAAAATATAGACTGAAATTCTTGATGAGGTTTCTAGGAAAGCTATCGTTTTCCTGAATGTTTAAAAAAAAGAGAGAGAGAAAAAAGAAGGAAGGAAGGAAGGAAGGAAGAAGAAAGTAAGAAAGGAAAGAAAGGAAGGAAGGAAGGAAGAGAAAAAGGGAAAGAAAGAAAAGCAAAAGAAGAATAAGGGAAGGAAGGAAGGAAGAGAAAGACAAGACAAGATTCCTTTCCCGCCTGGAGCTCAGGAAAGGGGTGGCTGGCCATGAAGCAACCATTCTGCAACATTGAGATGAAAACCTCTTATTACAGAAGGTGGAACAGGAAGCAAGATGGTCTGTGTCCTTGACAATTCCTTTTGAGCAGCTGTACATCAGTTCTGGCTGCCTCCTCTCAGATTTCTTATTATCTGAAAAAAAGAAATCCCTTTATGTTCAAGGAAGAATGGTCAGGATTTGTGACATTGTGGCTGGAAGAAATCCTCACTGATAAAATAACACTCTATGCGTCCAGGGTGGTTGTATTCACAAGTCCAGAGAGCATCATTTACTTGTATCCTGTACACCCACGTGGCCCTGTAGCTGCCGGATGCTAAACATGTCCTGGGGATTCAAAGATCAGTGAAATACTCTGCCATGTTAGAGACTCTGAGGAGTCCTGTAGCAAGAAAGCTATTTAACTTTCTTTGATTTGTTTTTTAAAATTATTTAATAATAAACTCTTTTTTTCTCATAGGCAGTATCTCTTAATATCCTTGCACGCCAGTGTTCAAAAACACACTTAAGGAAATGCTGTACTAAGTGATTTAATAAAGGTATAACTTTAGTGTTGTGGCAAGTGTTACCTGTGGAAATAATTCAGCCATAGTTAAATTATCCATATATTAGTCTCTTTTCTTTTTTTAACCATCAGATGTGGGTTGAATTCTGTGCCCCCAAAAGAGGTGCTGAAGTTCTAACCCCTGGGACCTGTGTATGTGATTTAATTTGGATATAGGGTCTTTGTAGATTTTATTAAGATACAAATTAAGATGAGGTCCTACCGGATTATGGCGGGCTCGGATCCAATCGCGGGGGTCCCTAGAAGAACAAAGGATACACAGACACTCAGAGGAGCAGGGCAAGTGAAGACAGAGGCCGAGACTACAGGGACGCAGCTGCAAGCCGAGGAATGCCAAGGACTGCTGGCAGTCACCAGGAGCTGGGAGAGCGCCACAGACAGCCTTCCTTGGAGCCCCCAAGAAGAACCAACCCTGCTGACACCTTGATTTTGTTCTTGTGGTCTCCAGAACCGTGAGAAAAGAAATGTCTGTCGTTTGAAGCCACCCAGTTTGTGGTCCTTTGTTAGCCCTAGGAAACTAATACACAATCATACTTCCTATTTGGCTTCGGTCGGTTCTGTTTGTTGGGGGACTAGCTCTTGGTTCTTTCTCTGCAGTCTAGCAGCTGTGGGATGGGAAAGGAAGGGCGTGAGATCCAGAAGAGTTTGGGCCCTGACTCAGCCTCTTTTTAACTCTTTGAATTTAGGCAAGCTCCTCAGATGTTCTGAGTCTCAGTTTTCTCAACCCTAAAATAGAGAGAGAAAGTTTCATTCATCAATTCATACAGTCCTTTGGCAAATATTGATTGACAGTAACTGTCTGCCAAGCGCTGGCAAGGCGCGCAGACAGATATTAAACAGGCAATTACCAAATCCTGCAGAGAAAAAGCAGGTTCTAGGAGAGGGCATAACCCGCCCACATAAGCTACTCTGGGAGGTGGTTGTGAGAGTTAAATGAGACTTGTGTGAATGTACTTTATAATCTGTCCCTCAAAATACAAACAAAACTATTGTTATAAATAGGATCAGATGGGTTAATGAGAATGAATGTCCCTGTTCCCTCTGGTCAAACTGGTAAATATTAGGTTAAAAACTTGTTGGTGGGGTTTCAGAGGACTGGCGGGACAAACTGTTGGAGAATCCTAAGAGGGAATAAATACTGAAATAATGATAATATGTGTTCGTGTAAATAAATACACAAAAGCATATATTCCTGCCTATTTCAAAAAGGTCTTTGACGCTGCTTTTTAAAATATTGTTTATATTGGGGCCGGCCCCGTGGCCCAGTGGTTAAGTTTGTGCACTCTGCTTCGATGGCCTGGGGTTCACTGGTTTGGATCCTTGTCATGGATCTACACACGGCTCATCAAACCATGGTGTGACGGCATCCCACATAGAGGAACTAGAAGGACTTACAATTAGGATATACAGCTATGTAGTGGGCCTTTGGGGAGAAAAAAATAAAAGAGGAAGATTGGCAACAGATGTTAGCTCAGGGCCAATCTTCCTCACCAAAAAAAAAGTATACTTTTGTTTATAAACAATATTATTGTTTATAAACAATATTATTATATTATGTATAATAAAAGATAGATGTTCTACTATTCCAGGACTTACATTAAGTCCTATAACATATTACAAATTTTATTAAGTATATTAATTTTTAATATCACATGTTAAGGTTTTAATATCACAACTAACATGTTTCATGGTATAAATTTCATTTTAAAAAAACAAATTGATCTTTTTCACCCATTCAACTTTCAAAGAAGAGTAATCATAGCTCCAAACCTTACTAGCAAAAATTTAAAATAAACTACCTAATCAGCAAAAGGAGAGTCATTTCATGGACTCTGAGGGAATCCTGGTAAACAAGGCTTATATGTTTAAAGGAGCATCAAAAAACTGTGAGGAAAATAGAGTACCATGAATGGTATTTGAGCTGCAATTATATCTACCTTGAATAATGTCAGTTGTATTCATTAATTGTCCGAAAAACATCCCTACTTCGGCAGCTTTTCTGCTCTCCCGTCCTGGTCTCCAGATCCTTTCCCGTAGCCCCCCACGGCGGTTCTCGTAGGGTTGACCGGCGCAGCTGAAATTGAAGTGGGTTAATATACTTTGATTATGGGAAAGATATGATTGAACAATTTGAGGGCGGTACATTCTACTCAGGGATGGCAAATATGTGTAAGAGAATATGGACATTTAAAGAAATCAGGAGGAATCACACCAGGATCTAGAAAGATCTAGAGACACATGTATATACACAAACACACACATATATACATTCAGCTAAGAAGAGATGTAAATATGATATCCAATTACTTGTTTCAAACTTGATGAGGAGTGCCATGTCCGCACCCGGGCTCCTAACCGGCTGCGCCACTGGGCTGGCCCCTCTTTTCCTCTTCTTATAAGGGGCCAGCACTATTGGATTAGGGCCCCCACCCTTATGACTTCGTTTAACCTCCTCAAAGGCCCTAGCTCCAAATACAATCACAAGGTGGGTTAGGGCTTCAACATATGAATTTTGGGGAACACAAACATTCAGTCCATGACAACAGATGTGTAAACAAGGATGGGAGAGGCAAAGCTGCTTATTCAAGGTCACAGAGAGTGCAGAGGCAGTTGGAGATAGGCAAGCTGAAACCTCAAGAGCCTGTCGTTAGGACAGGAGCCTGGACATGGCTGAGCGGGGAGAAGGGGAACCTGCTCTCAAAAGATATCCTCCTGGAAAACCACCTCCCCTCCCCTCCCTTCCGTGGTCCAGTTGCTCGTCACTCTGCACATCACCGGTCCCTTAGGCTTACTCCGCAGTGCTCTTACTGACAGTCCAAGGGCTTGTGTTTGCTTTTTTACTGGAAACCAGTATGGCAACTAACAGTGAATTCCAGCAATTCTTTATTTTGTAAATCCAGCAATTAAGAATACATGCTCATTTTATTTATTTGATTGCTTGGTGAGAATCCAGAGTTTTTTCATTCACTTTTGTTCTTTTTCTCTCTTGTGCATTAAAACATCACATGCTTCAAGGGTAAATGTCATGGAAAATGGGTAAGAACAAACTAAAGTTTTGATTTAAATGCCACCACTAAGGTTTTTTTCTATCCACCACTCATAGCTGTTCTTTAAAAAAGTAAGTGTATTTTGAACTCCGTATCACCAATACAATAAAATAAGGGCCCAGGGCTGTTGTGTGTTGTGGCCTCTTGGCCTGAGAAGTGGCCTGTCTTCTTCCTTTTTCTCCTAAGGCTCAGGCTTTGAAGAGAACAAAGTAGTTCTGGAGTTTCTCTTCCTTCCCCAGAGACATTATTAACCGAAGAGCAAAGAAAACGAAGTGGAAAGTTGCTCCCCCGCAGCACCTCTCCATCGTTCATGCTTGTTTCATTTTGTGGTGGTGGTGGCATTGATCCAGGCCATGGGGAAAATGGGCTCTTACATGGAGCGCCTAAGCAAAGAGTAATTTATTAACACTAACAGAGATGAGTGCAGAGGAACGAAAAGAAATAAACAAAAGGAAGAAACCCTTCAGGCATGCTTGCAGCAACAAAGCAACAACTCCCTGAAGGGCCACCCCAAGAAACAGCATTCTCTCTCAGGCCCCTTGTCTCTCAAATTTCACACCTCCAACTGCTTTTTCTCATAGCCCCGGTTTCTTCCTAGGTGAACTCATCTGTCTCTGGTCAGTCACAACAGGAGACTGGAATCAGAAGTATAAAAGATATGTAATTCACTGAGCTCACATCAGATGTAAACTGCTCCCTGAAGATTATCAAATTCAAAACTGGTTTAGCTTTTCAGCTGGCAATTCAAATTCGATATAGAAATGCCTAGCTGGTGATTTGTGTTGGGTCCACCACCAAGGAGAGAAAATTAGCCCAGCCATTTTTTTTCTCCACTAATAATTATGCTTTCCATACATTATTTTTTATTTTAGCACATTTTAAGTGTAAATCTTTCTAAATGCATAAGTTTTCATGACTCTACCAATAGAGTCAACAAACCATAATTTAATTTGATGCTAATCTCAATATCATCGAAGTGGGTCCTGGTCTTCCTGATTAAGACATGTCTTTGTCAGAGCAACATGGCCTCTCCTAAGTGAACTGTGGCAAGCCAGGCAGCTACTAGGTAGGAGCTACCCCTCTGAGTCTGGCCCAGTGGTCATCAGATACTTAGCATCAAGACCTTCAACTGGGGCCCTGACATGACTGTTTTCAGAAGTTCTGGGGCTGGCCCCGTGGCCGAGTGGTTAAGTTCGCGCGCTCCGCTGCAGGCGGCCCAGTGTTTCGTTGGTTCGAATCCTGGGCGCGGACATGGCACTGCTCATCAGACCACGCTGAGGCAGCGTCCCACATGCCACAACTAGAAGAACCCACAACGAAGAATACACAACTATGTACCGGGGGGCTTTGGGGAGAAAAAGGAAAAAATAAAATCTTTAAAAAAAAAAAAAAAGATCACGAACCTATAAAAAAAAAAGAAGTTCTGGGAAAGAGTCCTATTTAACTCCCCCAGAGCAAAGATTTGGCATGCGACCACAGCTACACCCAGAATTACAGATGGGGCTGTCTCGTGATTCTGTGGGAAGTTTGCTTCTTTACTTGGCTTGTGTGGCACGGTATGTCATTTTCTGCCCACAACTTGGTGAAAGAGAACTTCTCTGAGCTCCTCTCTCAGCATGTGCACGCAATGCAGAAACAAGCCTTCTGAGAGCCAAGTATAACTGGATAAAGGACAAAAGAATAAGGTAATCTATTCTCTAAAACTACCTTGAGGAATGCAACCCAAAGAATGCACCCTACCTTCAAGCCTACGGCTATTTCAAGTAAATTGAACCAAATGGCTAATTAAAGATTATAAACATGTTTTGAAATACTAAAAAATAATTCAGACTCAGTCATAGTAATAATTGTTCTATAATTTGGGCAAAGGGTTGATCTTTGAAGAATACAGATACTATAAATAATTAAAACATCTGTAAGAGAAAAACTAATTAAAACCCCTTCACATACTTGGATATACTGTGCTAGATATATGCTTTGTTGACAGACATGGATAATGATATTTAAGAAAACATTATGAACAAAGAGACACTTGCAGGGGTTATAATTCATACCATCAAACTTTCCTTTCCCAAGTTCCTGCATTATATACTAGTTTCAATTTTCTTTTTTTATACTAGATGTATTTTACAATACTTTGATCCTCTCCAAAATCCTGTCTTGGCTTCCTTTTCCCTAATGAAGCCCATATGCATTATTTTAGCATTTTTAAGTTTATCCACTCTTCAGCCCCAATTTATCTTTCCAATTTAGTTTCTAATCCTCCTATACAAAATCCATACTCCCACATTATTAGACATTTCATCTTTCCTTGAGAAAACCTTGCACTGTCCTTGGGCCATCTCTAATGTCACCTTCTCCATGAAGCCTCTGTGATCTCTCCAATCAAAAGAGATGGGTCCTTTATCCAAACTTCTGTAGTCCTTTGTACTTCCCATGCGGCATCCACCATGTATTGTATTATTAGCTGTACACATCTTCTCTCTCTTACCAGATTGTACAGTAACTTAAGGGTAGAATATGAGTTATCTGGCCATATGGGTATCACCCACAATACCTAACACAGTGTCTTGCATATACAAAATGCAAGATAATCAAATGATATTACATATGTATGAGTCAAGCCTCTTTCAATTGCAAAATAACAGAAACCAATTCAAACTGGCTTAGTTTCTAAAAGGGGAATTTATTGACTCGTGTACATGGCCAATCCAGGGATGCAGCTGACTTCAATTATAAAAGGATTGAGGAGCTCAAAGAATGTCATTACTGTTCTCTCTCTCCATCTCTCTGCTTTTTCTATTATGTCTTTGTCTTCATTTTTCCAGGGGATATTTTCCACACGGTGGTTAAGAAAGGCAGCAGCAGCCTCAGGTCACATATTCCAGAAAAGACAACCATTGGCTCTGCTTGGATTTCATAAACCCACACCAGATATAAAATGAAAGCAGAGTTCCCTGATGGAACTCCAAGACAGATGATAAGAATCCATGTTGGGCAGTAAAAAACTACAAAGTTACACTACAAATGACAAATTAACTTTTTATAGACTCACATAAGCGTTAGCTTTTTCACTTTCAATTTTAGTGAAAATATCAAATCAAAAAGCATATATTATATGACTGCGTATTATGCTCAAGGGATACAAATGATGTAAAAGTCAAAGTTTCAACCACTGAGGAATCATAGCCTGCTTGGTGGTTGACAAAATTTGATGCATGACAAATAAAGAATGTAAGACATGATATTAACCAAGTGTTAAATGTTGCAGCACAGACTATAACCTTAATAATAACTCAGGGAAGAAAGGGTGATTATGGAATAGGATAATCATTGAAGGTTTTATGGAGGTGGTAAAAACTGTTTTGTTTAATGGGAGATTGGTTGTTTTTGAATTGCTACAAGAGGGTGGGAAGGAATAAGGGAGGAAGGAAAGAGAACAAAATGGCCCAGAGGTAAGCATTCTATTCGTAGAGACATAGTTGTAAACAACAGTTCACTTATAATGGAGAATTTTTGTTGGGAATAAGGCAAGATTACAGTGAAGTTAGCTTAAAGAAGATTTAGAATACTGGGTTTATGAGTATGAATTTTATTTAATTATAATTTCACTATACGTAGGTTTGAAGAGGAATAGAGAGGAAAATCCAGCTGCAGGTCATGATATAAGAGGAGTTCAGAAGTTGGATCATATTTGTGCTGTAAAATAGGGACCACCACTTCCATGTATGCAGGTTGTGAGCTGCACAACCCTAGTGGGCACCAATCACATTACAGTGTGAATGGTACCTCCTAAGGTACTCCTTGTTCAGTGCACAACCCTTATAACAACGTACGGCCCATCTAGATGGCTTTCAAGAAACAAAGAACACATCAATTTGATGGGAATGAAAGACAGGCAGGTGCTAGGTAGAAGTTAGAGAGAAGATTGAAGAGAAAAGTGAAGACTAGAGTGTGGAGTGCCTTGAATTCCAGGCTAAGGAGTAAGGACTTTATTCTGTATTTAATGCATGGGAGCAATTGGGGAAGCCATTGAAGGATTTTGAATAGAATAGTGAAGTTACAATCAGCGTCTTAGGAAAATTAAATTTAAGCTACAGGTTTAGGATAGACTCAAGGGGTAGAAATTAGCAAAATAGAGAACTACGCAAAGAGTAGTGCAGAAAAAAAGTGGACCATAAGACAAAGCAAAGGAGAGATTTGGGAGGTTTTTCAAGAAAAAAAGAAAAAGAAAGAAACCAAAGAAGAGGGATTTTGTGCATCTCTTACAAAAGAAATACACACGCTGGACCAATTATTATTATTTAGGTAGAGAACAAAGGACAAAAATTACGTTTCTTTCAAATCACTCCTAATGACTTTACTGCTGGCAGTTATATAGCTCTTTGCAGTTTACACAGTAATTTCCAACATATTATTTAATTTGGATGTAGACGCTTTTTGAAATCATGAAATTGAGAAATGTCCTAATCTCATATAAAAAGGTCACATCTAAAATATAGAAATTGTTATTCATTGCCTAGAATAGCATATAGAATTCATCACATAGAATACAATTTACTAGTGTACCATCAAACTTTCCTATGTTTATTTGGCCCAAAAAGGAATGAATGGGCAGTGATACCAGCACATCCAAAAACAAACTTTTCTTGTTTTCTTGATCCCATTCTTCTTCAGGAAACTTTTTCCCTACTTTTCCTCTTCTCATCACTAATCTTCCCTTCAGCATTTTAGAAAAACATTCTTTAACCCTATTTCCATCCTGGGACATCTCTCCACTTTTCATCAACCGAAGCTGCTGACAGAGTCAGTGTACATTTCATGTCCCCATCTCCTCTGCACTAAGTCCCTTCTCAGTCCATCCCACCTCTGCAATTTTTCTCCCTGAAGATAACACAAACCTTCTATTTGCTATTTCTATTGGACACTTCTCAGTAGTCACTATATTCAACCTTTCTGCCGTGGATGATATAGTTTTCCTTTCCTTCATTCTTGAAACTCCTGCCTTGGCTTCTGGGTCTCATTCTGCCTTATTTTGCTTCTGTGCCCTGGACTTTCTCCTGTCCTTTCATGTTAATAATTCTCCAGGATTCCATCCTTCACCCTCTGCTCTTTCTCATTATAGACACTTTCTCTGGGGAATTTCATCCACTCCCTCTAAAGCTTATATACTGATAGCTATCAGTTCTATATCTCCGATCCAGATCCAAAGCCATATATTTATAATTAAAAGTCCCACAGATGCTCCCCAACACATGGCCAGCGCTGAACTTCTTACTAGTACCTCAAGTCTGTTCTTCCTTCCATATTCTTTTCAGAATTTATGGAGCCACCATTCATGCAAGAGTCTAAGGTAGAACACAGGGATTTTTCTTTGATTAGGCCTGGATAGAATAAAAGGCTAAGTAAGAAAGAATTCTCTCTCTCTGCCTGACTGTCTTGGAGCTGAGACATTGGTCTTCTCCTGCCTTCAGATGCAAACTCCATCCAGAACTTACCCTCTAGCTTCCCTGGTTCTCAGGCTTCAGACTCAGACCAGAACTTTACCACCTGCTCTTCTGAGCCTGCAGCTTACTGACTGCAAATCTTGGACTTCTCAGCCTCCCTAATCATGTGAGACAATTCCTTATAGTACATCTCCTTCTATAGAAAAGAATATATATCTTGTTGGTTTTGTTTCTCTGGAGAACTCTGACTAATACAGATTTTGGTACTGAGAGTGGTTCTAGAACAGAATTTTAAGGATGAGTTTTCTGAATTTGTTCTGGGGTTTCTGGAATTGGCTCTCCAACCTGATTAGATTGAAAGATGTGAATGACTCTATTTCAGTGGTAAAGAAAGCACGGAGAGCAATGGCATGATGTGGCAATAGAGATGTGCAAAGTATCCTCATTAGATACTTCTAATCAACCACTTATAAGAAGCAAGGAGTTTGGTGACTCCATGTATGATACTTTCGAACATTTTTGGAAATCTAGTGAATGCAATGAGGTTGGTTGGTTGCTTCTAACGTTGCTGGACAAAGTGGTGAGAGAAAAGGATGAGCTCAGGGATTCAAATTCTCAGTTCCAGAGCCACATAAATGCCCTGGACACTTCTACGTGTGCCCTGAAGGAGACCCTTATCTCCTGTAGCCTCAGGGCTGAGACTGCTGAAAATCAAACACAAAATTTTATCCTGCAATCGGCCCTATTACAACACAATTGAGCTCCCAGCTTCGCAGGGTGTCTACTGTTAAAGTGAGAGCATTGACTGGAAAAGAATCTTGTAAACTGGAATGGAGACGTGTGGGAAAATCCTGAGGAAGCTGGGGACACTGAGCCCCTAAATTCTGACGAGTCTTCTTTCTCAGTGGAAGCAGCCTCCTCACCCTCAATGGTATGAGCCTCTCCAACTCCCCCCCTCCTGTGATGGAGGGCAGTTAACTCTGCGTTGCCCGAGGAAACTGTAATGCTCTAAGGGCCTCCTCTGAGGGAGTTGCCAAGCAACACAAAGCTGATTCTCCTCAGGACCCACCTCTACTACTCTTTTCTCTTAGACCTAAAACTAGACTCAAGTCCCAGCAGGTCCCAAAGGTGAGGTACAAAGTGCAAACTATGAGGAAGTGTGCTATACTTAAAGAGAACTAGGTAAGTTTTCTGATTTATACAGACAGAAATCTGGGGAACAAGTGTGGGAATGGATACTGAGGGCGCAGGATAATGGTAGAAGAAACAAAATTGGATCAGGCCAAAATTATCAACAGGGGCTTACTCAGCAGAGATTCTGGATGTGATGTTGTAGCTTGCAGAGTTGGAAAGGGGTCTGATGTTTGTTTTGGTTGATTGGATGAAACATGGACCACTGTGAGCAAACTAGAAACACTGGACCTGCCTCAGTTTAATGTAAAGAAAGAAATTTAAAGGCTTAGGGAGTTTGGAGTGTGGATTTGTCAAATTAGTGGATTTTTAATTTAAGACCTATTCACCCACATTGAGAGTCCAAGTGACATACCAGGAGACATACCAGAGAGCCAAGAAGACATACATATCTTTCACTGCTACTTTGAGAAATGAATTTGTGAGTGGAGCCCCAGCATCCTTGAAGAGCTCCACGATCACTCTTCTCTGTAGGCCAGACCTTATGGTGGGAACTGCAGTCACTGAATCAGGAAACCTAAATGCAACGAGAGTGTTGGATCCTGGGGTTGTAGGGGCCAAGTGGCACCATGCAACCACTGAAGGCAAGGTGAGCATAGTTACCATGACGGACAGCAGGGTCCAGCAGCAATCAGCAGAGTCATTCAGCAATCAGAATAGTATGAACCACACAGACCTATGGTATTGGTTGTTTGATCATGGTGTTCCGAGAGGTGAAATAGATAGGAAGCCTATTAAATTCTTACTTGATCTGTGTCAGCAGAAAAGTTTTAGATTGAGTGAACGAAAGTCTAACCTGAATCATAAAAAACAGTCATGGCCTCTCGACTGATTCCCAGACTTGAATCAGTTTACAGACCCAGAACCCCTTGAATAGAGAGGAGGCCGGGTCACCTTGAGGCAGGACCCCAGTACACTGCCACAAATCTTTCTCCAAGCCTTTGCCAAAGGGACCTACAGTCTTTTATCAGGGTAACCATGCCTTGGGGAAAAGGAAATAATCAGACCTTTTGGGTGCTACTGGACACTGGCTCTCATCAGACACAGATTCGAGGAGACCTGAAACATCACTGTGATCCATCAGTCAGAGGAGGGGCTTATGGAGGTTAAGTAGTCTGTGAATTTTAGTTCAGTTCCCTCACACAGTTGGCCTGGTGGGTTCTCGAATCCTTCCTGTCGTTATCTTTCCAGTTCTGGATTATGTAACTGGAATAGATATAATCAACAGCTGGGAGAATCCCCACATTGGCTACTTGACCTGTGAGATGAGGGTTATTATGGTCAGAAAGGCCAAGTGGAAGCCACTGGAACTGCCTCTAACTGGGAAAATAGTAAACCAAAAGCAATACTGTATTCCCTGAGGGATTGCAGAGATTAGTGCCACCATCAAGGACTTGAAAGATGCAGGGATGGCGATTCCCACCATATCCCCATTCAACTTACCTATTTGGGCTTTGCAGAAGACAGACAGATCTTGGAGAATGACAGTGGACTATTATGAGCCTAACCAGGTGGTAACTCTAATTGTAGCTGCTGTACTAGATGTGACTTCATTGCTTGAGCAAATTAACACATCCCCTGGTACCTGGGATGCAGCTGTTGATCTGGCAAATGATTTTCCTGGCTATCCTTTAATAAACACCACCAGAAGCAGCTTGCTTTGAGCTGAGGAGGCCAGCAATACACCTTCACTGTCCTACCTCAGGAGTATATCAACCCACCAGCCCTATGTCATAATTTAATTTGTAGGGACCTTGATCATCTTTCCCTTCCATCGGATATCACACTGGTCCATTATATGGATGACACTGTGCTGATTGGACCTAGTGAGCAAAAAGTAGCAACTACTCTAAACATTTGCATGTTAGAGGGTGTAAAATAAATCCAACAAAAATTCAGCAGCCTTCTATCTCAGTGAAATTTCTAAGGACCCAGTGGTACGGGGCATGAAAAAATAACCCTTTTAAGATGAAGGATAAGTTGTTGCATCTGGTCCCTCCTACAAACGAAAAACAGGCACAATGCCTAGTAGGTTTCTTGATTTGGGAGGCACCATGTTACTCATTTGAGTGTGTTACTCTGGCCTGCTAGTGGATCTTAGCAGAGACTGAAGGCTTAATCAAAGACCACCAAGTTACTGTGCAGCCTGAGCTGCTTATCATGAACTGAGTGTTATCTGACCCATCAAACCATAAAGCTGGCATGCCCGGCAACACCTCATCATCAAATATAAGTGGAATATACATGATACGGTTGCAATTTATCGAGACTTATTTGTCTCAGAATATGGTCCATCTCAGCAAATGGTCCATCTCAGCAAATGGTCCATGTGTACTTAAAAAGAATGTGATTCTGCTGTGGTTGGGTGGAATGTTCTATAAATATCAATTGGGTCATATCGGTTGTTAGCGTTGTTCAGGTCTTTTATATCTTTACTTGTTTTGTCAAGTATTAAGAGAAGAGTGTCGAAGTCTCCAACTGTAATTGTGGATTTGTCTATTTCTCCTTGTTCTGTTAATTTTTGCTTCTTGTATTTAAAGCCCCGCTCATAGGTGGATAAACATTTAGGTTAATTATGCCCTCTCAATAAATTGATCCCTTTATCATTACGAAATGACTTTCTTTATTCCTGATAATATTCTTTTCTCTGAAATCTACTTTGTCTAATATTAATATAGGCCTTCCATCTTTCTTTTGACTAGTGTTCTCAAGGTATATTTTTTCCTTTTTGGGGATTTTTAAAGTTTGTTATTTTGAAATAACTTTAGACTTACAGAAAAGATGCAAAACTAGTTCTCATATACCATTCACCCAGCTTCCCCCAACGTAAAACGTCTTTTCAGTCTCCCAGTTTTGTCTCCTCCGCTAGGGAAATGGCCGTGCCCCACCTGGACTCCTCCTTCTCCGTGCTGCAGCCTTCTCCCCGGGCAGTAGTTAGAGCAGGCATGCAGTTTCCTCTCTCTCTGGGATTACTTTTGTCTGATGTCTTATTTCTAAACCATTGTTTCATATGTTATACAGGTTTTTAGTCATTTCAGACTGTAGCATAAACCTGGTCACCTTATATAGCTGTTGGTTTTTTTCTCATTTAGCACTCAACAGATCACACAGTATTCTTTGAAAACACCAGTTTAGCAGGTTCATCAGTGCTCCACTCACATTTGCATGGATACCTTTACCATTTTCCTCACACACAGGCTTCCAGTGTGCTTTCACACCCACAGCCAGTACCTGTGACTCAGGCTGCTGAGGCCACTTTGCTCTTTGTGCATGAAGGGCAGGAAAATTCCCGGGAATTTCTTACTGCCAAAGGGAGGAGGTCTTCTACTTGCCACAAGCCAACAGTAGAGAGGTAGGAGAGAAAGGGTTTTATTACAGCTTGCTAGCAAGGTGGAAGATGGGGGACTAACATCTGAAAGAACCATCTTACAGAACAAAGACTACAGACCAGTCATATAGCGGCTGGTCTCCAGGTGGGGCAGACATCTGGTCTTAGTTTCTGATAGTCTTTTGTTTTACTGGATATGCATCACAGACTGGAGCAACGCCCTATACTCTGATTTAGTTTAAAGACAATAAGAACAAAATCTTCAATATGTGTAGTAAACATTACTGTTTACATAAGTGGCACCAGCAAATTTACTCCCCTCACCCCAGCTGTTAATTAATGACTCGATGGAGCAGGAATATAAACATGCCAGCTCCCTTGCTCCTGATGGGAACAACAGTGAGATATGATCTACATTTCTCCAAAGCTCTTCTGAGAGATTGGACAAAAGTTACTTTCTATGAGACTGCTTCTTGGCCATTTTTCCTGCTACTATACTGATTTTTCATAGGAATTTTTCCTAATAACCCTCCTTCACACAAATCCTTTTTTCAGGGTTCCTTTCTGAGGATCCTAAACTAGAAAACCAGATTAAATGGCTGGTGAATATTCTACTCTTTATATACCATTTATATCATAATTTATTTAACTATTTCCCAATAGTTCAGCATTTAGTTGTTTCTATTTTTTCTAGAATAAATAGCTTTGTACTGATTATCTTTGCATGCAAAAGTGTTTTCTTGGGTACTAGACTACTCTCTATGAATAGATTCCTAGAAGGGAAATTACTAATCAAAGTGCATGAATATTTTACAGTGCTTGATCTGTATTGCCAATTCACTTTCCAGAAAATGTGTATTGATTCATAGTTCCCTTTGCAGCATATTTTCTTTTTTTTAAAAGATTGGCACCTGAGCTAACAACCGTTGCCAATCTTTTTTTTTTCTTTGTCTTCTCCCCAAAGCCCCCCAGTACATAGCTGTATATATTCTACTTGTGAGTGCCTCTGGTTGTGCTATGTGGGACGCCGCCTCAGCATGGCTTGATGAGTCGTGCCATGTCCATGCTCAGGATCCAAACCGGTGAAACCTTGGGCTGCCGAAGCTGAGCGTGAGAACTTAACCACTTGTCCACAGGGCTGCCCCTGCAGCATATATTTTTAAAAAATTTCTTACCTCATTAAGTCAATCTTAATGTAAACTTTCCAAAAACCTTGCTAATTTTACTAGTGATGAGATTATTAGTATTGTTTTTATTTCTTTGATTACTGAAATTGAATATTTTTTCACATATTTACTGATTCTTTATCTTTTGCGAATTATCTGTTTATGAACTTTGCAATTTTTTGTTAATTAACTTAGTGTTTTTTAAACAATACACGTACAATTATATAATTTAAAGTCTATGTAATTTATGCAATCTGTTTAATCCATGCAAATATTCTCTGTATGTGTTTGTTTTTAAATTTTTTAGTATTGTTTGAAATGCAACAACTTTGCTTTTCCAGTAATCCAATCTATTTATTTGTTTTCCTTTGTGATTTCTTCTAATGCTTTCCTACTTGGAAAGTTGTACTACATTTAAAATCAGATAAATTTTATCTTACATTTTCCTCTAGAATTTTTTCTTTCTTTTCTCTCTCTCTCTTTAACACTTATCTTGTGAATTCCTCTATTTATTTTGACATAAGGCAGAGATCAAAAATAGATTACATCTTGTGTGCCAAGTTTATATACTCACTCAGGAAAAAGGTCTTCAGTGTTTCCTGTGTACCAGGCACGGCCCTAGACATGACTGGTAGAGGCAAATGGTGAGGGGAATACGAAAGTCACTCAGTGGGAGAGTGTGCTTAATTGATTACTGATGGTGGGAGAGAGAGGCGAGGGGGGAAATGTGTGGAATGGAGCCCAGTGCTTGGGATTTTGCCCTCCTTTTACATGTAGTGTAATGTCAACTCACTCCTTATAAAAAAACAGAACTTATGATCAAGGATACGCTCAACAATGTTAAAAACCACAAAAGAGTAGAAAGTATTATCTTGAGGGGAATTAATAGATTTTCATGAGCTATTTAAAATATCCTCCTTTTTTCCTCTCCATCTAATTACTTAAAAGTAGTAAGATATAACAAATTATTTTTTCTAGAAGTATTTTAACATGGTTGTAATCATATTGTTTATAGAATTTTATGTTCTACTTTTTCCATTTAACATTATGAAACATTTGCACATGTCATAAACTACTTCATAAACATCATATCTAATGGTTATACATAAATGCTTTTAAATGGACCAGTTACTCTTTTCAAAGCAGAGGTAGTTTCTCTTCTTAAATAAATAGATATTGTTTTATAGATTCACTACTTGGGATATTATGATATAATCATGCCCATTTTTGGGGGGTGTACACATTTAATCAAAGTGAATTAATACAAGCATACACCACCTTAGGTCCTCAAACAAATTTCTTTTTCAATTAGCCAGGCAGGCTTTTCAATTTTCTTCTTTTTGGTAGCTCTTAAGACCATTGATTCCATAATTTACTAGCCTCTAAGATGGAAAATGAACTATACTAGGGCATTGCCTTAAGGAATAATGTTCCATGCATTCTAATGACTGAGGCAGACTTTTCTTTGCTTCTTAGAAACTATATTTAAATGTAGCACTTTACATCTTTAACCTATCCCTCTCTACTAGCTCCTTTCCATAAATTCTTTAAAAAAACCCCAAAACCAAACTGTCTCTCAACCTAGTTTCTTCCTCAAGCGCCACCCAATCTATCTTCCTTCTCTGCCAAACACGTCAAAAGCAGAGTCCATCCCGACCTCTCCTCTTCTGATATTTACCTGTTACCCATTTATTCCCCAGCCTACTGCGATCTTCCACCCCATCCCTCATCAGTTCACTCTATGACCTTGTTCTAGGCTTTATCTTAACTTGCCTTCTCTGTAGTCCTATCAATGAACACTTACCTCTCTCTCCAAAGGATTCACTTCCCAATACCTTTGGTTGCCCTGTTACTTCCCTCACAAACCTTTATTGACCACCAATTCCTGTGTTTCCCTCACTATTCATTTGATTGTACAGGAGAAGCCCTTACCTCCACTTAACCCACTCACTGGATGAGGGGAGGCTCTTCCTCTCTCTGTAAATCACTCTTTCCCCCTCCACACTAAAGGGCTGAAGACCCCTGGCATGCAAACTCATCTCGAATTGGCCTGTGCACACCTACGGTGCTGTATGCTTAGCAGAGACCAACGGTTTGTTCTAAAAACTGTTCATGTAATTGCACCTGCTGTTTTAATTATGTAACAATCAAATATTATGTAAACTAGATTAATATGAGAGTGAAAAGAAGAGTTGTTTCTGTGAAAATTAAGATGAGTGCTTTGGAAAAGTTCCACAATGGCTGGTAGCTTAAAGAGAAATTGCAGTCAATTAGGTGCAAAACAAGACCAAGAAAAAATCCTTCAAATTTAGAGATATTTTATATGGAATCACCTTAGCATGCAAGTGTCTTTAAGTTCTAGCACCATTCTACAAAGCTGAAGCTGAAATCTGAATGATGCTCTATGGCTTAAAAGATGAAGCTGAGCTCCAACCAACAACAGAAACACATGTAAAGCAAAGGCCTTGGCCCCACATCAAAAGAGAATTAAAGGAAAGTACATTTACATGTTTCAAAGTGTCTATGTATCACTTCCGTTTTCCCAGCTTTTACTGGCTCTACTGATTAGCTTGTCCCAATTGCCTTGTCTAAGAGGCCTCCTTTTCTAGAAATATCTTGATTGCATCATGAGGCTTCTTCTTTCCTCACTCTGCTTTCTCCTTGAGAAATTTAGTTTCCAACCAGAGCTTCAATTTAGCCTTTAAACAAATAAGTACCAAATCTGCAGGCTCTTCGCAGAGAGGGTCCGTGGTTCATTCATCATCACATCCCCTGCCTTCCACTTCCCTCCCTGCGTTGGGCCTTGCACACAGTAACTACTGACAAAAAATTGTTGAGATTTAAAGCATAATGAAAACATTAGTCCATAATTATAACCCAGGAATTAGAAATCTGGCTTGAATAAGTGTATTACAAGAAAATTCCTTTCTTTTAAAGTCATAATTTACCCCTTCACAACCATGAAAGGAAAGAAGCTCAATTGATAAAAATGATTGGAAAATTATTTTAAATTAGGTAGCTGAAGCTGATCTTTTAAAAAATCAACTATAGTTTTCCAGAAATGTACAAATTTAGGTGAATGACAACAAACACTGCTATGACGTTCAACTTTACTTAAATGAAGTCTGCATTTTGCTTCTCCCTTGAATCCTGTGGGCTTATTCTCTCTGAAGCAACTGTCTCGGAGCTAGTCAGGGCAGACAAGATTACCCCTTCCATTTCATAGATGAGAGAATTAATGGTTCAAACAGTTACTGACTTACTCTTGACCTTAGAGATAGTTCATGACTTAAGTGGGATTTGTACCCTGGCAGCAGGCATCTTGAGTCACCTTTTAAATGTTTCTAACCCTTTTAAACTGGGCAGGAGAATCAGGAACTAATTGGCAAAAAGTCAAATGCTTCTATCCACAGTTATTACTCATTTACTTACCAGGCTGTCTAAGATTATGTCATTAGAGGTCAGTCTTTTGATTTAACATATTTTCCCACAAAATTCTTGAGAGGAATAATAAATTAATAATGCATGCTTTAATATCTTCCTATTAATTAATATATCCAATTTGCTTTCCTTTAACTAAGTGGTTACTTGAAGAAAAGGAAAGGATGGTAATAGGCATTTTCAGGAAGGATGATTTTAGATTAATGTACTTTGTCTTCAAGTAGGAAAGTCTCGTGTGTGTCTATGTGAGTGGGTGGTGGGGTGTGACAGGCATAGTCATAGATGAGGATTCTGGGAAACCAAAGGGGATAACTAGGATGTTGGATGCCAGGAGTTGAAGAGTTGAATTAGAGAATAGAACGAGAAAGAGCAGAGTAACCCAAGACAAATGTTTCTATTTCACAATTTTAATGTGAGCAGGACTTAATGCTGAGGCAACTTGATTCTTATTATTTTTTATTTGAAAGTTTGCCCTACTTTATTTCTAAGTAAACACATTGATAGTCCCTTTGTTTTGACTCAAAATGTTCCTGGAAACCAGAGCATAAAGAATGTTTATGAAGCAGATTATGATTCCCCTTAAGAATAGTTCTGAAATTGAATGTTGAACTTCTGACCCAGGGTTTAGCATTGGATATACCATAAACATGACCAGCCATGTTTCATGGTAATTAAGAAGTTACTATAAATACCTATCATATAACATATTAAAATTATAATACTAACTCTTTAAAATGGTTGTGGATAAACCAAGAATGTCTTTTATACAAAGGAATCCAATAAACTATATGTTTGGGGGGAAACATTAAAAACGTCATGTTTCATTGGCCGCTGATCTTTTCCTTGGTCTCTGCTTACCTGAAGTCTCTGAGTTACTGAAGGGAGCGAGCTAGTGAAAAGCTGCCTGAAGGAGCCAACGGAAGATTTGGGAAGCTCACTTCACTTCTGAGTCTCATATATGGTCCCTTTCTATTCATTCTAACATTCCTAGGAAACTAAACATGCTAGCTATTACAAACATTAAGCAACAAATTCAAAATAATTTCTTGTCCCACCTTAGAATTTGGAAGAGTTTAGGGTATGCTAGATGGTCCTGCTTTAGAAGGTTGTTAAAGAATTTGAAATGATAGTTCCTGTGTCTTTAGTTTAGCTACACATCTTATAGCAAGTAGGGCCTTCTAGATCATTTCTTCCATTATCAATGTAGTCTATGTCCAAAAGATATTTATTGGTGGTGCTGACGGTGAGGTTTCTCTTATTGAAAAGCATTTTACAAATAATGGGTAGTCATCTATTTTCCCCTTTACTCTCCTTTAACTCTGAATAGTTCAAAATGATCAAGTTGGCAGTTTAGAGACAGACCAAAGCAAGACAAACTGAGCGAGCTTCCATCGCTTTGTTGTGCATTCAGCTAATTCTTACTTTGTTAATCTCTTAACAATTATCGCCAGGTAATTAGCAAAATTTTGTGAAAAAGGAGTTTCAAGATATCTCTCACAGAACCTTCAAAAAGACAGAATACCTTGAAGGTAGGTTTCTTTACCCCTCCAAACAGGTTAGGTATAGGTGGCAAGCAGCCAAGAGTGTGTGTTAATTAAGTGACAGCAAATGGTGAAGTGGCAAAAAAAAAACAGAGATAATGAGTAAAGTTTCCTAGAGGAAAAAGGATAGCTGATTTTAGCAATTTCCACATGAAAAAATTAAAACTGTGGTTTATGAATACTGAAACACCATTTAAAATTTTATTTGTTTTTTATTGAATATAATTGACATTTAACACTATATTAGTTTCAGGCAGATAACATAATGATTTGATATGTTACCTATTTATTGGGAAATGATCACCACAAAAAGTCTACTTAACATCCATCACCACACACAGTTAGAAATTTTTAAAAAATTTTATTTAACATTCATTATCTTTTCTTAAGTGTTGATTTCTCTTGCAAATTAAAAAATACTGGATTCAATTAGTTTCAGCGAGATTCAATTCAATTCAATTCAACGAGATTTAAATGAAAAATTTCACAGACAATGGAAATTATTTACTCTAGCATCTTGAACATTATTAATTTAAAATTATCTATTTTTACAAATAATACATCAGCTGTATCCCTCAACTGTATTTTTCTTGCCGTCCTCTATTTTGAAAAGGAACAAATCTTACTGAAATGACAAATTTACTAAAACTGGAGAGAATACTAAGGTTCCAAATGTTACCTTAGCCCTTCTCAAATGTAAGACCTTGAATCTCTTTAAGTTAATTTCTTCCTGCCTTAGAAATAAAATATTAAATTGGTGAAATTCCTCACAACTTACAATTTTTAAATTATATCGAGTTAAATATATGGCATATAGGAATATAATTGTCTAATAGTATTTTCAAAGTGATAAAGAAACAAAAATAAAGTAAACTTACAACAGACCTAGCAAGACCAGCATAAATAGCTCATCTATCACAAGCTCTACCCAAAGGCAATGTTAGGCAAATTCAGTTTATAGGCCCCGGATAGCTTTCCCAGTGTTGGCCTTTCAAAAGCTCTGTACTGATATTTTCAAGAAACTGGCAGCATACTTCACCTTGGGAAAGTAATATTATAAAGACACTGCCATTAGTGATTTTATGTACTTCTACATACCCTTCTTGAATTTGAAATAATAGATAAGTTCAGGTAATAATTTTTGTTCTCCTTCAAATTTTATGACTAAAATATTGAGTTGTATTTTATGGCCTGTATTTATTATTATTCTGCAGTCAGCCGGCAGCTTTAGGCAAACAATACCTTCGGAGTCTGCAATCAGATCGGAAAGAAGCAGAGGTTGAAAATGAGTAATCATGTATTCTGGAAGCATATGAATTTCCCAAAGATTCTGAAATACAACTAAATACTGCATACTGTGTAAGATATGAGCAATAATTTTCCAACCCTTGGTACAATTTCTTTTTCTTTTGTGGCTAGGATAACTTTTTATTCAAGTGTGGGGCAGGAACAATTGTTGCTGTAAACCTTCATTTCCTCCAGAGCAGTTATGGTAGTTTTTTTGGAGGAAGAGTTTATTTAGCAAACTGTACACTGACAATGGTAAAAATTTTTAGTTATGAGGAATTCTAGTAAGGTTTCAGGAATTATCCAGTCTCAATTTCTAAGAGTCAGACAGAAAGAGGGAAATTTAAACAGAAGTAGGTTCAATAACGTCAGGCTATATAGTATTTACATGACAGAACAAAACTCTAAAACTTCTTTAGATCTTTTGGTTTTTAAACTTGGTTCTCATTTAATGGACCAGATACAATTTGTTAAATAGAACTTGTTTAAAAAGAATGAGAACCTGGCTTCTATAAGAAAAAGAGATGGAAAGGGGAGAATTCTGACGTGGATTATAATTCTGCTGAGCTCCTAAATTTGTGCATGACCCAGACGGTCCCAGAGCTATCATAGTCACTTTGACAAGATTTGGTGTCTTTATTTACTAAAATGTAAGCCTAATACTTAGCCTGGCTGTGATGAGTGAGACAGTGTATCCGTAAATGAAAGCATTTTGAGCAATATAATGTAAATTATTATTTATTAGGGAAAAGCACATGCCAGGCACACTTAGTTTTCACCGCAGTATAAATGTCACAGGCTGTAAATTCAACTTACTTTATGGTTTTTAGCATCCTTTAATTTCAGAGTCCACTTGAAAAAATTCTGCATCAGGGGCTGGCCCTTCGGTGCAGGGGTTAAGTTTCCATGTTCCACTTCGGGGGTTGGGTTTGCTGGTTTGGATCCGGGGTGCCGACATGGCACCACTTGGCACGCCATGCTGTGGTAGGTGTCCCACATATAAAGTAGAGGAAGATGGGCATGGATGTTAGCTCAGGGCTAATCTTCCTTAAAAAAAAAAATCTGCATCAGGGACTGCCTTGTTTGTACTTGGCTAAACAGCTCTACCCTCATTTTGAGCACTCACTGGCCATTAGTGATAGTGATGACTAAAATCCAGTTACTATATCATTAAAATTATGGAGTATGTAATAAATTCCACACTACTGAGGCATCTGAGAAATTAAATTTACTTTCTGAGAATTCAGGTCAAGGGCAGAAATAAAATGATGATTTATGCATAACCTCAATTTTCCCCCCTCAAGTACACAGAAAGAACAAAAGCACTACAGATTTTCTTTGAAGACGTTTGTGGATATTACGTTGGTTTACTTGTTTTTACATAGGGAATCTTTGCTGGCCTTTAAAATGTAATTTAGCAATGTAACTGACGTACTTTTGCGACCAATGAAACAATACGTATGACAAAACGAATGCATGCTCATTTCAGCCTGTAAGACTTCTTTTTAAATTATTCTCTTAGCAGCCAGGGGAAAAATATGAGATCATTTCTTTCCCCTCTGCCAAAGGCAAACTGATTTCCCCAACCCACGCGGGCAGTTGAGCAGTAAGTCTAGCGTGCTAGCATGCTCGAGTCCTGACTCGCGTCCCGCCATCTGTGGGCACACACACATCCACCCTAGTACGCTGGATGGGGCAAGACTCAGCGGGCAAGGCATCTCTGGTTCTACTGCGAAGACTGCGCCCACGATGTAGCTATCCCGTGTGTCCGCAGCATCTGCCCATGGATGGGGAGGGAAAGAAAGGGTACTCGGTGGAGTGTACACGGTTGTTCCCATACATCCTCTCCCATGTATAACACTGTAGTGCTCTCCCCACGTGCGCTCCGAGTGCTAGAACACAAACCCACACACACGTGCGCACAGTACCTCGCCCAGCTGCAAGCCGGGACACGTCCCCAGTGCACTCCAACCTCCCCGGCCCTCGCTCCGCCGCCTCTCCCCACCACCCGCACTCCACGTGGGCGCCCCGGGCACCAGGCGGTCGCGCGGCCACGGAGCCCCCAGCCGGCGCCCGCGGGGGGAGGGAAGGCGCGGCCCGGGTCCGGACGGACAACGCAGACGTCCAATCAAGCCCGGCAGTGCCTCCCCGAAGGGAGGGAGCGGCGGCTCGGACGGGCCCAATGAGCGGGAAGCCCGAGTGGGACTTCCTCCCGGAATCCCGTTGGCCAGAATAGCGGGGCCGTGGGTGACACGTAAGTTGGGTGGGAGGCGGCGGTGGCTGCTGAGGCTCGGGAGCCTCATCAGTGACACCGGTCCGCTGTCCCCCAAACCCGGCCGGGGCGGCCGGCCCCCACCCATCCACCCACCCCGGGCCACGCGCTGAGGGGCCGCCTGGAGCCCGGGTCTCTTTGTTGGGCGCGCACCCCCTCCTTTTGGTGGCAACAAAGTCGCGCAGTGGGAGCCGCCGCGAGGGGGCGGGGAGCTGGCGGGGCGGGACTCCGGGGACAGCCGGGCCAAAAAGTGGGGAGGAGGGAAAAGGCAGGCGGCGTGCGGGGCCCGGCGCGCGGACAGCCCGCTCAGAAGTATGCGGAGGGCCCCCTCCGGGGCCCGGGCACCCGCGGAGAGCCAGTCTCGCAAAAGTTTGGCGGCGGCGGCTGCCCCGGCGGCGTGGATGGCCGCGCGCCCCGCGTCGCGCGGGGGCTGAGCGGGCGTCACCTCCCCTCCGGCCCCGCTTTTGTGTCTCGCGCCTCCTGCTCATGCTGCGTCCGGCCCCCTCCTGCGGCGGCCGCTGCTGAGCGCTCGCCCGGGCCGAGCAGGGGACCGAGCGGGGACGGGACGGCGGCGGGGCGGCCGCGGCGCGGGGGCCAGGCAGGACTATGGGAAACGGGATGTGCTCCCGAAAGCAGAAGCGGATCTTCCAGACGCTGCTGCTGCTCACCGTGGTGGTCGGCTTCCTCTACGGCGCGATGCTCTACTACGAGTTGCAGACGCAGCTGCGGAAAGCCGAGGCGGTGGCGCTCAAGTACCAGCAGCACCAGGAGTCCCTTTCCGCCCAGTTACAAGGTACGGTTAACGGGACGTGCGCGGCCCGTGGCTGACTTTGCCCCGCGCCTCCCGCGCATCTGGAAAAGTGGCTTCGGTGAGCCCTTGGCGCTGCGGGTGCCACCTCTGACCTTCAGGGACATCAGAGCCGGGCCGCCGGGCCTCCGGAGTGTCTGGGAGATGATGGGGCCATGACATCCCCATTTTCCCGCTTCCTCCGGAGGTTACGTTTGAAAGTGGTGGCAGCAGCCCCTGGGCCCGCGGGGCGTCGGCCGGCCGGGTGCGTACGGGGCCCTTTACCCCAGCGCTTGTCAAAGGCCCAGCTGCAGTCCGGGCAGGCAAACCGGGAGCCCTCCCTCCGCTCCTGCCAGCCCATCCCGGAGGGACATGGTTTCCTGGTTTCTAGGTATTTGCTTTTCAGTTGACTTTGTCAGTAGCCTAAGAAATGGGGAGTTTGGCAGAGATTTCTCAAACTGGGCTGTTTTTTCAAGGGAAATTAAGCCATGATCCAGCAGCCCAAACTAATGGCCCAGTCGCGTGGAACGTAGGTAGACCTGCTAGTTTCTGTTGACTTAATAGGATGAGTTTAGAGATGTTGGAGAAATCCACACCACTGCTGTTTACCATCCTGCAGGTATATTTTGGAAAAAAAAAAAGGGTTTATTCGTCTTCCTGAGTAACTTTTAGTTTTTTTCACCGAGGTAGAGGGGTGTGTGTGTTTTACAATTAGCCCTGAGAAGTCCAAGAGGACAAAACTGTGTTTTTCACTTTGCCAGACACAGCAAACACAACTTGAGCAAGACCTTTAGAAAGACTTAAAGCTCCTCTCCTTCTATTTTTGAATCTCCTTTAATGTAAATTTCAGAAACATAAATGATGCATGACTGCAAAGTAAGCACCATGTGGTCTTGTTAAGAGCATAGTCATGCTATACATATTTTTTGAAAGCTTTTACTTGTACTCCTGGCTAGTTTTCACTTATGCAGCCCTCTCTCCAACCAAAAGAATAATAGCAAAAAGGTGTGAGTAGTGAAATGTTGACGGTCTTTGCTGATAATGCAAATATACTTATTTCATGTTACTAGGAAGATACAAGCTGGATGGATGTTTCTGTCTGTGTATGTGTATACAAATATAAAACAGATGCCTTTTCGTTGCTTCAGCTATTTTGAGTGTTTTCTAGTAAAAGAATTTTTTTAAGTGAGAGAAAATGATGTACGGCTGATTGCTGCTGCTTCTTTGCTCTTCCCAACTTAGTACGGGGAGTATTTTTAGCTTCCTGAAGCTGCATAGCCACAGGCAGTGAAAATATGCGAGCTGGGCTTGGTTTAAAGGGAAAACTTGTTTTGATACCATCTTAGGTTTAAAACTTTTTTCTTTAAACTTGTTGAAATTTACCCCTGAATTATTGTTGGCATGTAAGTATGGATATTTACTTACTTAGAAGGTACCAGCAAGTTTCCCTGTGAAGTTCAGTGCCTTTAGACCAAAGGGAAAACTTGCCGTCTAACTGTAGAGTGGCACGACTGCATTTTCACACCCATGGCTGGAAGAGGTGTGGATGGTGGGTTCTATGAGGCTGGTGCCTCGGTCTCTCAGTTAAGGAGACCCATGAGAGCAGGCGCTGTCACGTTCACCAATATATCCTCAGCCCTGCACAGTGCCTGGCACTCATATGAGTTATTCAATCAACAAACAAACTTAGCCTGAACTTTGAGACTATTAATCCCAAACACTTTTGTCCGCTTTCTCAGGCTTCACTTTTCTGTTTCTGCTTTTTGAAAAAAACCAAAGTAATGACAAAATGTTTTGACTGAATAACACAGTTGACTCAACTGCCAGTGCTGGAACTCATTTGACTGAGGCCCTGATTTCTGAGTCATGGCCTTTATTTGCAGTATGCCATTTGGAAAAATCAATCTAGGTTTTTGTTCTCCTTTTATTTACCTTCTCTTGGTGGTGGTAGTGGGGGAGAATGGTGGTAAATGGTAATAGGAGACCGTTAAAATACCCAAATAAGCCAGCCCTGATGGCCTAGTGGTTAAAGTTGTGCACTCATTGCTTCAGTGGTCCTGGTTCATTTCCTAGTCACAGAACCTCCCCACCCATCTGTCAGCTGCCATGCTGTGGTGGCAGCTCACATAGAAGAACTAGAAGGACCTAGAGCTGGGATGTACAGCCATGTACCGGGGCTTTGGGGAGGGGAAAAAAAACCACATCTGCTTTGCAGCAGGAGATGAAAAAATATTCTAGGTAGTTTGAATGAGTGGCACGTAAAGTCCGTTTCTTGATATACTCTTCTGCCATTTCCTCTTGAGTTGTGTTGCTGCAATAATTACAGTGTGATTATGCATGAAGTTATGTCCCAAGCAGGCTACAGTTTCTTCTTCTTTTTGGTGGGTTCACGATTGACTTCTGTAGCGTTTATTTTGGATTTCACATCTGCAGGCTATTTAATGAAGACTTTCTGATGGTATGCAGCTTTTGCTTCCCCTTTCCAATGACAAATGACATTTTGCTCAGCAGTGCCATGTACCACCTGCATAGATTTGTTTTTAGGGCATTAGACTCCATTGTTAAGACTTGTTTAGTTACGTGAGATCTCTTGACCCGGCTTGGATTAAGATCAGAGTAAATTATGAGTTGCCTTCTTTAAAAAATATGACTCTTGAAATGTTTAAGTAGTTTGGCCCTATAATCTGAAGGTGTACGTTTGTTAAGTGAACCTATTTAGGTCATCTTCAGTTTAAGAAAGGGTTGTACTCCAGAGAGTATTTTGAAAGTAGGTAATGTTTAACTCTAAGTGCATTTTGCAGTACAACTGTTCCGTAAATAGGAGATGGTGGTCGGTGGGTGACATGGGGAAGTTCCAAGACTAGGCAACCTCCCCTCCACTAAAAACAAATTTCTATGTCTGCCAGCCTGTTTACCTGTTTATTTGTCTCCCACCCATTTGTTGTTGTCAGTGCCATCTGGTTGATTCTGACTCCTAGCGTCCCTGTGTACAGCAGAGCGGAACCCTGCCTGGTCTTTGGTGCCATCCTCTCACCTTCCGGTCCTGTATCAGACAGTGCTCTGCTGCTATTCACAGGGTTTTCATGGCCAGTTTTTTCGCCAGGTCCTCCTTCCTAGTCTATCTGAGTCTGGAAGCTGTGCTGAAACCTCTCCACCATGGGTGACCCTGCTGGTATTTGAAATAACTTGGTGTGTAACTTCCAGCATCACAGCAACATGCAGTCACCACAGGATGACACCCAACAGATGTTTGGTGTGGTTCCCTGACCAGGAAACGAACTGGGGCCTAACCACTAGACCACCAGGGCTGGCTGTGTCCCACTCATACTGTACCTTAATTATTCTGAGGAGTGGGGCAGAGGTTACATACTGGCGGCAGAGACAGTAGTTACAGCCTTTGAACAGCACAGTGTTTAATCAACCTTTACATTTTTTAAAAAACTGCTTTCAGGAGGCCGTGCACCATTTTCTGTGTCTGTACATACTGGTTCTCAGCTTTGACTGCCCATTAGAATCACCTGGGCGGCTCCCAGACCAATTAAATCACAGTCTGTGGGGGTGGAACGCACCTGGCAGTCTCCCCAGGTACTCCAGTGTGCAGCCAAGGCTGAGAAGCACAGCTTTATAATCATAAAACTGAGCCACTTCACACATTCACTTTACCTCCTTGGCAGCAAAGACATTGAGGTTTTTTTTTTTTTAACCAGAGCATGTGATTCAAATTCTAGCCCTGCAACTTTTTGTGTGAACTGGGGCCTCATTTTTCTTATTTATAAAATGGAGATCAGAATGACCTATTTCATAGAGGTATTGTGCGATACAATAATATCTGTAAAGCTCCTAGCACACACCTAGCACATAGTAGGTGCTGCTAATTAAAGATTAGCTGTTACTATCATCGCAGTCCCTGTTTGAGGGAAAATGCTTCATCTCTTTCTCGTCTCAGGTTTGTCATGGGTACAGTGTTGCAGTTGGTGGAATTTGGTTTTAGAGCCAGGCACCTCCTTTTGTTGTACCTAAATGAACATCAAAGAAAATGGGTAAAGTGGCTGAAATCCAAGTACTTTAACCCGGACGAGGGCCTTCGCTGACAATTTAAATTTAGAACTTAGTATGGTTGCTGATTAACTCTCCTTGCTTCACATCAGGTGAGGAGGCAGGTGACGACTAGAGAGGCAGTGACCATGTGTAATAAGACCTGGGAGGGAGAGAGGACTCTTTGAAGTTTAAAAAAAGTAGAGGCAAAGAGCCCCTCGTTCCTGAAACACCGGATTGCATTATTGCAGCCCTGCCCTTGGTCTTCCCAGTGATGACCAGGAACCTTCAAGAAAAGGTTTATATCGTGTTTCCTATGCTCCTGTTCCAGAGCAGTGTATTACAACTATGCAGAATAAACAAGTTTGATGCTTCTTAGGGCAGCATTGTTATCTAAGTTAGTTGTGCCTTTGCATCGTGTGTCCCTTACACACAGGATGGCTGGCTAGCCTGGGCATGAACACAGCATATTGTGAACTGGATTCTTCTTTGTTTTCAACCTACCCTAAATTTGCTTTGTTTAAAAACAAAAGTTCTTCAGTTCAGGGCCAGGCTTTTTTTATTCTTTCTTCTCCAGTTCTTGATATAAAGTGGGTGCTCTATGGTAGATCTATACCTATGTGATATTTTAATCTGCCTGTAAATGTGCCTCTATGATATGGTGCGCAGTGAAGTGTAGTGGATACAGGCTGAGGGGTCAGAGCACTTGGATTTGATTTCTTGCTATTTTTTTTTTTACCAGCTGTGTGGTCCTGGGCAAGTTGCTTAACTTCTCTGTGACTCCTTTTCATCATTTGTAATAATCAGGATAATAGTGCTCATAATAAGTTGTCACGAGGATCAGGAGTGTTAGCTGGTGTACAGTGCTCAGACGAGTGTCTTGCGTTTCGGACTCTTGGGGACCCCCATGTACAGCAGAGTGTTTGCAGACCTCCGTAGTTCAGCCCCACAAGTGCGGGTAGTATGCATTAGGGACAGGCATTTCCAAGTGCAAAGTGAGGACTTAGAAACATCAATTAGATCCATCTATTAAATGGACATCTTCACTGAAGTACATCTTGCAGTTAAAAGGAGATGTTTATCAAATAGCTGTTTTTATTCTGTTTCATTTAAAAAATGGAACAGAAATAAATTCTCTTTAAGTTCAGTAGTTTTTATTTGTATGAAAATTTGTATGTAAAATTTGTATGTAAATTTGTATGTAAAACCCTGCCTTAAAATTCATTCCCTGAATAAAAAATAATTTTAGATAATTTTCTAGATAATTTTTGAAAATCTGACTTAATGAAGCAATCTGTTAACTGTATCCGATTTACGCAAATATATATGATTCCGCACGGTGTGTCTGCCTCAGTCATCCTTGTAAATTGCAACGTGGCAATATTGGTTGACCGTGAGGAAATTGTTCATTATCAGTGAGCTTTTAGCTCCCAGGTAGCTTGGAAGCCTTACCTTGACTTTTTCAAATTCTCTCCTGCCTTACCAAGGCCACTTTTTGTAGGGCTGGGCCACAGGGCCAGGTGTGAATGCCCTAAGGAATGAGTGAGTTGAGTTGGGGAAATGATGACTGAAGCTGCTGTGGACCCAAATGCAAAGGATTTGACAGAAGCCAGAAGAAGCAAGAGAGAGAAGAGGGGACTAATATCAGTTTATGACTTCTCAAAGCTTGGAGAAAGCTTCTGCCTCACATCTTTATGCCCTAAAAGGAAAGAAACAGGGAATAGCGAAGGGAGAGTAGGTTTGGCATCAGGTATGGTTTGAATGCAACTCTCGTGTGTACCAGAAGAGCTATGTAGAGTGGGCAAGTGACCTCTGAACTTGGGCTTCTTCATTTGTAATTGGGGATAACAATATCTGTCTTGCATGCTTGTGTAGATTAGAACTAACACATCTGAAGTGCCTAGCATGAATCCTGGAGCACAGTACAGCTGCATTTATTAGGTGACAGGACTACTGTGACTGGATTAGCATTGGGCCATCGGGCTCCTTTTTGTCTTGCCCACAATTTACCACATCAAGTAGGTAATAGTGGGATTAGTTGTGGCCCAAATGTGAGCTGTGTGCCTAACTTGGCTGAAACTTGTATTTGATTTAAGACCCTCTCACTGTCTTTTCTACCCTGTTGACCCTTTTTAGGGAAGAAAAGATCTGAAAGCGCTTTACGTGGTAGCAAAGAAGAGTTACTATTTTTCATTTTGACAACTGAGTGTTCTCCTTTTATCATCGAGGACAGAATGGTTTTGCGGCTTTCGTCAGTCAGTGGTTTGTGGGTTTTTGTAGCTTTGTTTGGAAGTGAAAGTTATATATAATGTAACTTTATTATAAAAGAAAAATGGCAAACTGTGTTTTTCTTTCAAGCCACTGGTATGTGAAGTGAATTTCGTTCAATGGAATTTTGAGAATTTATTTGAAGGAATTGAATTATTTTAAATACATAACATTTCTTGAGCATCTACTGTGTGCAGGTGTGGCATGAGGCACGTGACGTGCATTTTCTCAGCTAACGGGGACACCAGCACTTGAATGTGGATGAGCGATCTGAGGCTCAGAGGGGTTACTGAACTTGCAGGGTCAAGGCCAAATCTAATGAAACTGGGCTTAGAACCCTGATGTGCCATCCCAGCCTGTGTTCTTTCCATTGTACTCCATTGCCCTCAAAATTATTTTAGCGTCTCTCATGACGATATTAATGGTTTTGAAAAAGTAGGTTAGGTGGGTCGTATGAGGATTCAAGATAAAATTTAGAAACAGAAGTAACAGGTGTGAGTATTTTTTGCTGTAGCATTTTTGGAGTGTAGGACATTTGCTGCTGTTCCAGAAGGTGATTTTGGTTGACAATGCAGTTGGTTTTAGGTCGTATCCACATGCTGCATAAAATAGCATTGAATCACGTAATAAAAAACTTAACACCCTTTTGCATTCCCTTTCAGTGTTTTCTTGACAAGTCAAGGAGGAACTCTCAGTTTAATGCCAGAATCTCTTTCCTAGATATAGTTGCTCATTTGTTTTTCTCAAAGAGAGCAGACTTCAGGCAGCCAACAGCCTAACAGCTAGAGTTTTAATAGTTGTTTCTTGTTTTGTTGCATTTAAATTTTGCAGTTACCATCCATTAATGCCATGTAAGTCAGATTTTTATTTACAAGATAGTAGTTAAAGTTTCCTTTTGGGAAGTTTATTTTAGGGGAAAACGCGAGTATTTGGTAGCCCATGGTCCCTGTACAGATTTTGCATGCGTAAAGGAAGAACTTGTGTTTGGAGTACCTGCATGTCCAAAGTTTCGGAACACATTAACTGCTCATATCTGATACAGACACTAAATTTTACAGCTAAGAGAACAATCCTGAAGTGGATGAATCACTCACCATGTGTCTCAAGCTGAGCACGGAGCTTGCACCTCCGGACTTCCAGGGCAGCGCAGCATCCCGCCCCTGCGCTCGCCGTCTCTAGAGGCCAGCAGCACCGGCTTCTCTGAGCAGAAATGGGCGTTGCTATTTTTAAACAATGTTGTGTATTTCTGAATGTCAGATTTGTGTTCTTTGTTTTCACTGGCCTGTGAGTGCTTATCCAGAGGACATGCCAGTGGTTGCCCTTTGCTAGGGAGCCTCACTGAATAGGCTCACAGCCTGGAGGGACATGGGCACGAAATAGATTGCTCTTAATAACAGTATGACATTTAAAAAAATATTGCTCTAACTATTTTTCATATTTAAAATGTCACAATAGGATAGATAGCGAATAGAAAAGTAAAAGATGTGCTGTCGTTCTGAAGGATAAGGCATTACAGACCATTTGAATGACACCATTTCCTTTCTTTGAGAGTAAGTGAATTTAAGAAAAATATATAATCATTTTAGGAGAGTCAAACATCCCATTTCCCATTTCCCATCTCATTTAAGCCCCTCTTTAAGTGGAATTTTGTTACAAACAACAAAAAAATCTGTAAATCAGGATATTTAAGAGTGCTTTAACATTGCTTGTATGCTCTCGACAATAGCTATGATGCTATAAAATAAATATTCTAAACATAGATTAAAATTGGGCAGCTGTTAAGTACTTGATTCGTTTGTTTAGTGTAGAACAATTTATTGTTTTACATTAGTGAGATTCATTATTATAAATCTATAGTTCATGTTCATCTCAACCTATTAACAAACATTTAGAGGGAGGGTTTTTTTTTGTTTTTTGTGTTTTTTTTTCTGCTGAGGAAGATTCACCCTGAGGTAACATCCATGCCAGTATTCCTCTATTTTTTTTTAGTATGTGGACTGCCAGTACTATGGCCGCTAACAGAGCAGTGTAGGTCTGTGCCCGGGAACTGAAGCCAGGCTGCCAAAGCAGAATGTGCTGAACTTAACCACTAGGCCACCAGGGCTGGCCCAAGAGAGAGTTTTTGAAAAGACTTTATATCCTTTTTAAAGGTTTGATGATATAAAATATGTTAAATTGAACAGATGTCAGACATCACTTTTATGAGATGATGAAAAATAAATCCTCTTGACTGTGTAGGTGAGCATCAGCTCAAAATCCAGGAGTCATCCACGTTTGATCTGGGTGTTGGTGAAGCTCCTAGAGTGTAATTCCTCAAGTACAGCTTCTCACATACAGCTCTCTTTCATCTGTAGATCTATGAAACTAAAGAGTCAAGATACCTGACCTCAACACAGCCAACGTACAACAGTGGTACAGGTATAAGATGCCTAAATATTCTTGTTCAAAAAGTGGAAAATAGACGGTATGTAGGAGACACTGGTCCATAGCAGTTCTGAAATCCATCTAGACACATGCTTCTTGATGAGGTCTCCAGGTGTAGGAATAATTCTCCACAGCTCTTTATTCTACCTTTTGGGCTATTTGTTCCATTCTCTGAGTCACCCTTCCTTTGTCATGAAAAGGAGCATGTGTTTGCAGCTGGGTTTTCTCAGCCTGCTTTTTGCCAGTAGAATTTTTGAAATCTATGGCCTTTTTTCATTTAGTACCATCTCAGTCCCTTTCAGTCCAAATTGACAGTGTTCCTGCTAGTGAAATCCTCTCGAAACTTTTGTGGATCTCCTCTGAAACTTGTTGGGGCTCACTCTATTGGACAAAAACCACACCCACATATTTCTTGGAGAAAAATCCTTCTCTACCTTGGGCTTCTGCTGAGATAAGGGAGAGACGGTGCCCTTTAACTTCCGCAAGTCCTATTGAGAGGATCTGTGAGTCACATCCCTAAACTTTTAGAAGATCCTATGATCTGACTGAGTAGTACTCTGAGACACCACATCTCCAAGGTCTTACCAAGGAGTTCAGAAGCCGCGCCTTCAGTCTCAGCTTTAGACCGTGGTTTTCTTCTGACAGTTCCCTGAAATTGATTTTTGCTTGAAAGCTGTTTCTTAATTTTAGCATTGTTTGCTGTCTAGAAAGGCTGAGAATTTTCAAAACCATCAAGTCTGCCTCCTTTTGGTTTAGTAGTCCTTCTGTCAGTTTATCTCCTCACAGTTCGCTATATACAGCAAGAAGAAACCAGGTAGCACCTTCAACACTCTGTTGGAAAATCTCCTTTGCTGAATCACCCAGTTCATTCCGTACATTTTTTACTTCTCGTGTAACTGCACGTGACTGCAGGTCATGTAACTATACATAAGTGCGGGTATTGTTAAACCTTCTGCCCTACATAATTTCCAGTTTCCAACAGAATTTTCCTCACTTTCATGCATGCCTTTACTAGCAATCCCTTCAAAGTCCAAAATTCTGTGAACAAAGTATTCAAGGCACTTGGCAGTTTTACTCTTCTTAAGGCCCACTATGCAGTTCCAGAGTCGCTCCCGCCTTTTAGATTTTTTGTTACTGCAGCACCCCACTTTCAAATCTGTCTGTTATCCTGTTGCATAGCAAAATATCCCCAAACTGAATTGGCTTAGAACAACATATATTATTTCCCCGTTTCAACAGGAAAGGAATCTGGGCTCAGCTGGGTGATTCTCTCAAGCTCTCTCAGGATGTTGCAGTCAAGCTGCTGATCAGGATTCTAGACATCTCAAAATTTGACTGGAATTGAAGGATCTGCTTCGAAATTCACTAATGTGATTGTTGGCAGGTCCTACAAGATCTGCTTCCAATCTCACTCATCTGGGCCTTTCCATAGGACTTTCCACAGCTCCAGCATGGAATTTACAACATGATAGCTGGCTTCCTCAGACCAAGAGATCCAAGAGGGAGCTAGAGAGCGTGCAAGAACCCACGATGAAAGTGAAAGTATTTTATAGCCTGATCTTGAAAGTGATATCCCACGACCTCTGCCATATTCTGTTCATTAGAATCAAATCGCTAAGTTCAGCCTGTGCTCAAGAAAAGGGGTTTGTCGAGGGCATGCATAACAGAAGCTGGGGATCGTTGGGGCCATCTTGGTGGCTGCCTACCACAAGGTGAGAATGTCATTATTCTCATTGTTAGCATACTTGCTATATTCCAGGCACCGTTCTAAATTATTTTCTTGGATTATCCAACATAATACTTTTGTAAAAATATTTTACTACATTTAAAATGCAATTTACCATTTAGTTTGAAGTATATTAGCAAGAAGTGGCATCTGACCTGGAAGAATTAAAATTCAAAGAGGGTTCCAGGTAACTCCGAAGCATAAACCCAATCAGTCGGCTGTCAAGGGAAATCCCAAAGTGGAAAGCATCGTGTCCTTGGGGAGTTTCAAAATCCATTGACAATATGTGAAAATTTCCCACCCCCACAAGTGACTATTTGGCAAGTAGATAGGAATGCAGTGTAGTGTGTTTGTACATAGAACATTTTCACTTGCTTCTGAGTGTTCCTTCCGACTTTATAGACTGCAGTCCTTGGTAATGATCTTGTTATTTGATAATCAGAAGATAGGTTTTTTTTTTGTAGAGTTATACTGGTCTTAGATAAATATCTTTGATTTAAAGAAAGAGCATTAATCGCATGACTGGTAAGTTCAGCTTACTCATCCCTACTTTGAAAGTCAAGTTTAAAATATTGCAATATATGAGTTTTCTTTTGTGATATTACTAAAATAAAAAATAGAGCATAAGGGCATGTTATGAAAAAGTCATTAAATGTTTTCTAACAATTGTCATTCCAAATTCATAGTATGACCTCCTTCTTATAAACAAATTTTAGTAATTAGAAATATATGAGATAAATATTTCTATTTTCTATTTGACTTCCATTGTACTTTCTTAAGCATATTTCTGTCAGAGATTGGATTGCGAAGTGGATAGAGAGTATTTTGTCAAAGTATATTTGAGACCATATTCCGTTCAAGAATCAAGGAGAGTTCTGTGCTTGTCAGTGAGAACTTGCTGCTTAATTTCTGTAGACTCAGTGACTGTCTTCCAGCTGCACTGCTCTCCGTGTGGGTGCCAGATTGCTGCCATGATATTCCCTGTTACTCTAGGTTGCTGTGGACTTCTCCCTTGGTGATATTCACATGAAAACCGTTAAGTCCCTTGTGACATGTGGCCCTGTTCTCTGCCCCAAAAACCCAAATGGGAAAAATTCCATACGTGTTCTACAATGTAGTGCTAATAGGCACAGTGCGGTTCTTAGGGAGACTTAGACGTTGCATACTGTGTTTTTCTCATATACCTGTTGCTGCCTGGGTTGGTTAGGATCCATATGGATTAAACTAGAGGATGCTGTCTTCTCTTGAAACTGTCCAAGGAAGCAGGAGCTACTAACCCAGTTAGCTAGAATGATGGTATTTGTGAGTGCATGTGAGACCCCTTATGTAGACCCCAAGAAGTCTTCATCTGAGGGTCCCACAGTAGCAATACTTTGAGTAAAGGCTGAACCTTTGCAGAAAGATTGCTTTGTTTTTATTGTAGACCTCCAGCTGTTCTCAAAGCTACCTCCTGCCCGGCAACAGCTCATTCCTAAGACCACACTGTGTGTCTTGTCTGTGACTTTCTCTTCCTTAAGGGTGACATTTTCAATTTGGGATCTATGAACTTTCTGAAAATATATGTCAGTTTTGCCTTTTTCCAAGACAGGAGCCGTAGCTTTTATCAGAGACTGAAAGCGTCAGTGACCTGAAAAAGGTGAAGACTATTGCTCCAGGGCAACTTCCTCCTTCTGAGGGCCTTTCAAGTCCATCTTGGAATTTGACCTCCCCTGGTCCCACTCCATGCACGCTCTAGAAAGTGGCTGAGTTTGTAATGAGGTAGTCACTGCTTACTGCTGTTCCCCTAAAGCCCTGACCCATGCCGGCCGCCTCAAACCTAAGAAGAATCCTGATTAGATGCTTAAATGGCATTTAATAAATTGCATTCCTGGAATCCATTAGTAATTGCTTAGTAAATAATAAAGAATGCCTTGCAATTGCATGAAGAATTTATACTTTTCAAATTGCTTTATATTCATGATATCCTGAAAGCAGCCCTATGATGTAGAATAAAGCAATAGCTATATTATTACCCTTTTAGATTTGGGGGAACAGAAGTCACACAGCGAGACAGTGACACACTTGAGGTGAATGCTCCAATTGCTTGAAGCCTAACTCACAGCTCTTGCTAATCCTCAGCTTCCCAGGCTACCTCGCCCTGGAACTAAGATGAAGTTTTAACAGTATTCACGAAACAGTGTGTCTGACTTTGCCTCCTCGGAGGGAACTCCCTCCTTTTCAGATTCTGTCAAACAGTTAGACATATTCCCTGATGGTGACTCACCTGGACTTGAGAACTGATCTCCTTGGAGTCGCCCTGTCACCCCCCACCTCTTCCCATCTCTGTGTCCACGGGAGGCGCGATGGCTGCCCAAGCTGTTACTTCCTGCTTCGCTTCTGCAGCTGTCCACCATCAGGGGCACTCTTGCCTGGTTCCTTTTCAGGTCTCATGTGCCCTGGAGACTCTCAGCAGGCTCCGTAGGGATTGGGTCCCTGGGCAGTGAGGGTGACAGTCACTGTGGTGAATTTGGCCTCATCCCCCATTCCATCTACATCTGGTACATTGTCCTGATGCAAAATTAGGGGGTGGGCTGTCCCTTAGCTCAGGATGATTCTGTTTCAGGCTCCTCTGCATGCTGGGATGTGGATAGGGCTTCAGCTCACACTGGGATCCTGCTAACTTGCACCACGGGCTGTCTCCTCCTGATGGCGTTGTAGCTTCACCTTGACTTCACACAGGGGCTTTGAAGCTCACACCTCAACTGATTCTCTAGCTGTGTTTTTTAGCTTCCAGATGTAATAGTTAGATCACTCCTAACTAAATCATAGACTGGGAGAGTAGGAGAGAAAGCTTGTAGAAGCCAGGTTGCAAACAGCAGCATATGAACATGTTTTGATTTGACCACACAGGCTCTGAAAAATTTCACGGTAGTTGTGTACATAGAAAAAGAGTTATTTTATGTAAACATCCAGATTTCCAACTTTGAAGTCATGATTCCTCATTACTGGGCTGCATTCCTTCCTGGTGAATGATACATGTTGAATGGGGCATGTGGGCTTCAGTGGCAGAAATTGCCACTGGGAGTTCCTAATAACTTCTTTAGTTTATCCGTGAAGAAAGTGAGCCTCAGAGAGATTGAATGACTTGACAACTGTGCTGTCCAGTGTGGTAGCCAGTGGTCTTTTGTGGCAAAAACACTTACAATGCAGCTACTGTGACTGAGGAACTGAACTTCAAATTTTAACTAAATTGAAGAGTTAAAACTAAAACATTGTGAAATATTTTTCTGTTAAACACAGCTTTATTGTTTTGGTGGCCCTACGTTTCATTTAACTGTTGTGTCACGTTAGATGTTAGTGACATATGACAGTGCACATAGACTTTCTACTTTTTAAAATGCAGCTGCTAGACATTTAAAAATTACCATGGTGGCTCACAGTGTGTTTCACTGGACAGCACTGACCTGACAGAGCTCACGCAGCTTGTTGGTGGCAGGTCTGGAATTTGTCAGTGGATATGCACAGTGCTCACCATATTTTTTCTCCATTACTAAAGTGTTGCCTGACTTTTCTTCTAATTCTCAAAACCTCTTCATTATAACGTAGGATCTCATCCTATAGGAATTTGTTTTTCCTTATTTTTCCATGGTACATAATACAGAAGTGATTTTATGTAAAAGAAAATTTAGCTCCGTGTATCATCAACAATTATATAAATAAAGGTAATTTTAAAGATGATAAAACCAATATTCATGATATATAAAGACTTTTTAATTTTTTTCTCATTTTGGGTGATACTGCCTGTTTAATTTTCTCTGAATTATTTGTGTAAGCGAACAATTTTTAACATTTTTAAAATAACATTGTGTTTGATTTTGGCAGAGATGTATATTAAAATGAGTCTAAAATTAATTCTATCTTTTAGCTTTAAAACGGGACAAAGTTACTTTTAGATCTGATAGATTGAGTTCTTACATTTGACAAGGTAAGAATCGAATACTTCACAAGTAAAACATTGGGCATGTGAGTAGCCCAGTCAAATCTAACCTTTACCTTTTTCTTTGACGTTTTAGATTGAACTATGAATTATAACATATGTACATAAAAGTGCACAAATTCTAAGCATACAGCTTGATGAATTTTCACAAACACATTTGTGTAAGCAGCAACCTGATTGAAATACACAACAATACCAGCCCCCCAGAAGTTTCCTTGAGCCCCTTTCCGCATTTGCTCCCCCCCAAGGGTAATCACTATGGATTAATTTTGCCTGTTTTTGTACTTTACATAAATGAAATCAAACAGTGTATACTCTTGCATCTGGCTTCTTTTGCTGAACATTTCATCCAAGCTGATACATGTTACATAGATAGTTCATTTCTATTAGTATGCCCATGTGTAAGTCTGTCACAGTTTATCCATTCCACTGTTGATGGATGTTTGGATGATGTCAATTTCTGCTGCTATGAATGTTCTAGTTCATTTGACTTTTTTTTTTTTAAGGACTAGCAACTTCTTGATGTGTTTGATGACGATTTTGAGTAAGATAATGCAACTTAAGACTATTTTGGTGCATTGGCAGAATTGTCTTATTATTGCCTCTCTGCTAGTGTTGATTTAATATCCTGTCTGTATGCACTGGACTATTACCAGTACGATGAAAGCAACTAAAACCTGATGTTCAGAATACAAGCATTGGTATCATTGTTCAGCCAAGGATAAGCTACCCAAGGAACTGCCCAGATATGAGCCGGCCTATCTGGTCTCTATTCACCCTCATTCATGTTCATTTGGTACATTCTTTTTCCATTTGTATTGTGCAAAAGGGTCATTTTTAAAGTAATTTATTTAAAAAGTAGAAATTATAACAAGCTCAGTTACTGCCTTTTGCTAAATTAATTTCCTGAAATGTATTCACACTCCCTCTGGTTTGGGAACATTGCCTCCCAATGGAAGCGTCCAGAATATCACTATCTCAGCATACAGGAGGAATGTTATGGATTAACTGAAATATCGGGTGGGTGGTTGAACTGTCCTTAAGATTCTTTCTCAACTACAATTTTGTGATTTTTATATTCTAAGATACTTGCTTAAGTGAACAATAATGAAAATAATAATTACTTGTAGTGACTTATGCTCAGCAATTTATTAATACACAGTAAGTTTTCACAGTATAGTTTTGCTTTATTGTATATAAATGGCAAAAAGAGCAATGATGTTCTTAGAGTTGATCCGTGAAAATCTCATTAATATTACTTTTATAGCTTGTGATAATTGAACTTTTATTAGGCTACAATTTGTCTTCATGCAAATTATGATAGAAAAAAATAGTAAAATATTTGTGTAAACAAAAATCTATCCCGCTTTTTAAAAGAACAGATTTCTAAATCACTTAGGAACATAAAAAGGAAAGATATCCTTCTAGCCAAAGAATTAACAGATGATTTCCATTTAGTGATTCAGGCAGACTCTCCACGTATCCGTTTTCAAAAGTAATAAAATTGCACTCACTGAACTCCTTTAATTCAAGATTTTTACTAATTCATACTGGCTCCTCCTCCCAACACTAGTTCACACCAATGAGTGTTTGAAGGGAAGCTGTTCGGAAACTGTTCAAAGAACCAGACAAGGGGTTCTAGAGTGGATCAGATATTTAGGGCAGCGCTGTACTTTTCCAGTTCACTTAGGCAACTGCTGCTTAAGTTGTAGAAACACCGGAGGTTACAAAATTATAACTTGGGTTTCTTAAAATACAGTTTATTCAGTATACTATAGTTTATTTCTGGAAATCAGACTTTAGTTATAAAATGAATGTCTTTCTGTGACAACTTTTTCATAACAAGTTCCTGTGTTACAAAGATTTCTAATTCTGTTCTCTGAAATAAAAGATAGCCAAAGAAAACTATTGTTAGTTTAGGATAGATAAATCAAGAAGGCGTGGTTTGATGTGACTAACCTTACATGAGTAGAAAGAGACTTGAGCATCAATATATTAGTTTTTGTTTTGTAACAATTCCAAAATCTCAGTGGCTTACAATAACAAACATATTCCTGTTCATCGGTCTGCAATTTGGTTGTGGTTTGGCCATCATGGCTTGGACTTGGCTGGGCCTGACTTGTCTGGACCCAGGCATAGACAACAGGTTTTTGGTCAGTGTCAGGCAGACTCTGACCAGCACTGAAAGGATTTCATCTGCCTGGGGGTGTTCTTCTCAGGGTGGATCACTGGAGCACAAGAGGGCAAGTGTCAACATGGCGATGCCCCTTAAAGCCTTCTCTTGGAACTGGCTCACTGTCATTTTGTCCGCATTCTGTTGGCCAAGCAAGTCACAGGGTCATTCCTAACATTAACGGATTGGGGTGCGGAGGAATACTCTGCCCATAGCATTAAGCACTACAGGGTCAATGGCAGGCTGTGGGTGTATAATCACAACAGTGAGGGGTGAAGAATTTGGAATGATGACCCCATCTACCATAGTCAATTTCAAAATTGGTACAGTGTGAGGTAAAAGAAGGCGGCTTCTTTTGTTTAAAGAATTATTTTACAGCGATTTGCTGTAGACTTATGAAAAGACTAAATAACATAATTTTAGTCATAGTTGTGTTTTCTTGGCAAAGGGTATGAGTTTATAATGAAGCACTTAGCATAAATTTTAAACAAAAGGCAATAAGCAAATGTGTTTTTTTTATTCAACAAACTTTTCCTGAAGCACCTACTCTCCACAGGCTTTCTTGGAGGATGTAAATTTGATTATGCAGCTGCTGGCATCAAGAAAAAGAGTGTAAATGGAGGAGCCTTTAAAGCTGAAGGCTTTTCTCTTGGATTTTTGTGACTCTGCTCTTGCAGCGATGTAGACTGAAAACTTCTCCACCGAAGTATTTTAACATTTAATACGCTGATTTTAGCAGCAAAAGCAGATATGATCAAACATAGGATTTGCTTTTATACACTAATTTATGTGGGTAATAAAGGAACTAGAACAATTGAGAACGTGGATCTATGGATCAGTTTGGTCATTTGAAAGTTTCTGTAGACTTCCTGTGGACACGTAGTCCCTTGCTTTTTAAAAAATTTTGTTGTGCTGGGATTCTTTTGTGCAAAGAAAAGGAAAAGAATTATGCCAGTAGTGTTTACTTGAAGGTTCTAGCGCCTACTATGGCAACTCTGTATGTTTATACTCAAGGGCTTGGGAAAAAACTGGAAAATTCATGGTCAGATGCCCTTTTTGTCAGTCTGTCTTTCTGACTTTCTTTCGTCTTTTTAAGAACTTATCTGATTTTAAGCATTTCTTTAAAACACCCTTACTCTTCAAGTTGCACATTTATTAATTCCATCCATTTAACGTGAGATTGTGTATATATGTATGATTGTATATATGTGTGTGTATGGCTGGTCAGTTATTATATTGGCCTTCTTTAGTAAGATAATCCTAATAGCAATTTATATATACTTTTACTTTTTAAAGCTTGATTCTTCATGTCTCCGTTTGAGAATATCAGAATTTTCTACTGAAAAAGGGAAGCCGAGGGCTGGTCCCTAGATACAAAAATATGGCCTCAATTTGGAAATGGATATTTCCTGTGAGTCATCCCGACATGCTTTTTGTGTGTACAAGAGAAGAAGCAGTAAGAAGAGGCAGGGTATTTTTGACAAGTTCATTTCTGTACTTTTTGTGAACAATACCTGCTCAGAAAATTTCCAGAACAGGGACATGTAGATTCTTGTTCAGCTCTAATGAGTGAGGTTCTAATGCTCTCTGAAACCAGTGAATAGTGGGCCAGTAACCAGGGAAAGTATTTGTTCTCTAACTTAAAGTACTTCTTGTCATTAACTTTGTTCCTTTGGAAGTATGTTGCTCTGGAAAGAAAATCTGGTTTTCTTTTTGGTCTTCCTCATCTCTGTTTTATTACTTATTTTTTGTTTTTCAGTTTGCTGGTTGATTGCTTGAACACTTTTTTTAACAGTCTTGTTAGCACCAGTCAGAACAGACACCAAAAAGAACATTTCTCTTGACTGCTTAATTATTCTATAAAGGGAAAAATCTTTCTTTCCAGGCCCCATAGCGTATTAACTATAAGAGGTTACAATTTTTCTTATTTTATTGTATTTATTTATTTATTTTTTTTGAGGAAGATTAGCCCTGAGCTAACTACTGCCAATCCTCCTCGTTTTGTTGAGGAAGACTCGCCCTGAGCTAACATTGGTGCCCATCTTCCTCTAGTTTATATGTGGGACACCTGCCACAGCGTGGCTTGCCAAGCGTTGCCATATCCACACCTGGGATCCGAACCGGTGAACCCTGGGCCGCTGAGAAGAAGAACGTGCAAACTTAACCACTGCACCACGAGGCTGGCCCCGAGGTTACAATTTTTCACCACCACACCTAAAATTATTTCTTGACTTTTGAGTTACGTTTCAGTAGGTCATATCTAGTGTCCCCTCCGTCTAAGTCTGTTCCAGTGTTATCCAGGTCACTCAAAAAGCAGAACCTATTGGCATGGTGGAGGCTACATGGATAAGTTTTTTATGTAGTTGCCTTGACTCTACCTTCAAAATACATGTCCTGAATTTTGCCCATCTATAATATTTCTATTTCTAATATCCTAGTCTGATTTACTGTCATCTGTTGACTGGACTAATTGCAGTAGGCTTCCACCTGGTTTTCCTGCTTCCACCCTTACCTCCCCCATAGTACCCCAATAGTTTACAAATTATTCGTTGTGCAATATGAATTAGGTAATGTTATTTCCCTTCTCTCTTGGGAGGAAATTTTAACTCTTCTCTTACCTTTGTTTTACTTCACCAACAAGATTCCAGCCACATGGGCCTTCTGGCTGTTTCAGGGACATCCCAAACTCACACCTTTCTCAGAGCCTTTTTACCTGCTATTCTGTCTGTCTAGAACGTTCTTCCCTGAGATCTCTTCATCACTGGCTCCTTTTTATAGTCATGCGCTGCATAATGATATTTCAGTCAAAGACGGACCACATATATGACGGTGGTCCCTTTAGATTAGTACCATGTAGCCTAGGTGTGTAGTATTGTAAGTGCACTCTGTGCTGTTTGCACAACAACACATTTCTCAGAACGTATGCGCCTCGTTAACTGACACGACCGTATTAAGCGATGCATGACTGTATTCAGGCCTCTGCTCAGATTTCAACTCCTAGAAAGGCAGCTGTATTAGTTATCTATTGCTGCATAACAAATTACCCCAAACTTTGCACCTTCAAGCAACAAACATATAAACATTAACTTTTACACGCCGTTTCGTGAGGGTTGTGAATCCAGGAGCAGCATAGATGGATGGTTCTGGCTCGGGATCTCTCGTGAGGCTGTAACCAAGCTGTTGGCTGGACTGTAGTCATCTGAGGATCAGCTGGAAAAGGATCCACTTGCAAGCTCATTCACATGGTTGTTGGAAGGCTTCAGCTCCTCACTACTGGCCAGACACCTCAGTATTTTACTCTGGAATGCCCGTCCATGGATTGCCTGTGTCTTCATGACGTGGCAGCTGGCTTCCCATAGAGTGAGGGATCTAACAGAAGACGAGCCCAACGTGGAAGCCCCAGTCTTTTATAACCTAATCTTGAAAGTGAGATAACATCACTTGTGCTGGATGCTATTAGTCACACAGACCAGCCCTGGTACAGTGTAGGAGGGGAGTACACAAGGGTATGAGTACCAGGAGGTGGGGGTCCTAGGGAGCAATCTGGAGGCCTTGCTGCTCCAGCAGCCCTGCCACCCATGGGGATTTCACTGCTTAGTTTCGAGAACCCTGTACCTTTCATATTTGTCCAGAGGTAATCTGAACAATCTGTAGAAGTCTTCTCTTCCTTGATATGAGGGAATACTCTGCGTAAGCAGAAAGATGGTCATAGTTGATACCCAAGGGCTATCTATCCTGTTATCCTACATTTTTATCTTATTTACACTGAGGACTGTTGCAAATCTCATGTTGTATCTCCTTATTGTCTATCTTGTTTGTCTGTCTTCCTCTATGAGATTTTAAGACCTTGAATTCGGAAAACTGGTATTTCACATCCGCTATTTTAATCCTTGAGCTTAGAACAGTGCTTGAAATATAGTAGATAGTTATTTGATAAATGAATAAGTAGGTTTGCCTTTTCAAGCCCTAGAAGTTTTATTTTAGCCACTTTATATGGAAGTGTTTCTGCATGCATCCCTGTGTTCTGAAATTGAGTATACGGAACATAAATTTCATTGGTTCAAGTAATATTTGCAGAGTTTACCTTATGTAGAAGGCACTGTGCTAGTTACAAACACAAATAAGTCATGCTCCCTACTCCCGAGGAGTCCTCTTAGTCAGGAAGGGCTGACTCTGGGATGGGCCATTTGAGAACAAGTGAAATGAAGGAGAAACTACAGGGCGAGGGGAAGGGTGAGAGGGGGAGGAGGCTGCCCAATGGGACGCCCTCTCGATGTCCTGGGGTCAGTACAGTTATTTTGTGCTGTACTGTTGTGTTCTTGTAGCATGCTTGGAATGTAAGAAGGAGAGAAACCATATTTTTTGAACAACAGAAAAATTAGGAAACCTAGTCTACGTAAGTAGAAATGGTAAATTATTTAGTTATATGTTTTTAAAAATCGCCTTGCTGAAATGACTGAAGATGTATGAAATTGCGTTTCGTTATATGTGATCATACGTAGGGCAGTGGCCCGTGCGGTAAGTGGCTCTGGATCAGTGTGTCTTTGGCGTTGGTTCTCATGGTAGTGATTCTTTTCTATAGTATGCTTCGCTGCTGTTGTCTTCTCACTGGACACATTATCTCCCTCTCCTTAAAGTTGCCTCATCTGATTTTGCTGTGGACTTGAAAGCCCAAGAACCAAACTTGATAGAATTATGTGTTGTAGGAGTAAGTCAGACTGAAAAAAGTTTTCAAGTAATTAAGTTTTAAGGGAGATTTTACTTCTCGCTTAGCCATTTGTGGCCCATCTTTTACTTCTTTGTAGTACCCACCAATGTTTTAAGAATTCTTTTAATAGACAGGATGTGACTTTACTCAGGTTTCCTCTTGAACTTTTTGTCTGATTCAATGTATCATAGTTGGCTTTGAAGTCAGACTGACTCATAGGTCTGCCAAATTTTGTTTTATGTTCTAAAATAAATTGTTGAATCTTTCTGAGTGTCATTAAAAAAAAAAGCTCATGTCTTCCTTCCAGTGTTAGTGTCAAGAGTGAGTGACTATGTTAAGGACCTAGAATGTTACCTGGCAGTCTCTCTCCTTCCCTCCTTTCCCCCTTCCCCGTTCTCCCCACCAGGTTGACGGGCTTCACACTCTATCACCAACTGCCTGGTGGCAAATGCCTCGGTAAGCGGCATCTGTAACACATGCCACTTGGCTTATCTCCAGCCAGCAGTGCAGGACTGGACCAGGAAGCCCAGTCCTGCAGGCACCTTTTTTCCTAAGATAATCAGCACAACTTGGGGAGTGATGCCAGGTTGAGTTTCATTGCAGAGTGGTACCAGTCACTTGGCTCTGTGGAAAATCCAGAGTCCAAGACTGGCCATAAAAGTAAACTTGCTTTCTAGGTTTCCTTCAGAGATTTGATACCCACAAGGCAGGTTTAACTGCTACATGATATTTCATGCCCTGCCTGGGGTTTCCAGTAGTGGAACTCAGAGGCATCTCAGCCTTTGAGAAGAGTAAGACCGTGGGGCTTTCATAGGGGGAGGTATCAGTCACTGTAGATGCTCAAAGTTAACAAACATTCAGAGCAAGGAATTTTTTAATTAAGGTAAGTTCTACAACGTCCGTGTAATTATTTACATTCTTCTACTCCCTCACATATTTTCTCAGCTTACCCACCCTTGTGACTCATTCAGTCAGAAAATGAGTGAAATCAGCATTCTCTTCTAGTCATCAAGCAAAAATGGGTCATCTCCGTGGCCAACTGGATTCTCTAGTGTGTCCCAGAGAATCTCATTTCAGTTTGGGCCTCTTCCTGCCACCATGTCTCCTTGTTTTCCTCTTGGGCTGGTTTATATCAACCCATGGCCAGCTCCTTCACTCCAGGTTGCTGTCGTCTAAATATTGCATATCTTATATTCATTCATCATCCATGCCTTGAAAATCCTACTAAGATTCAGCCTTTTTCTAGTTTTAAATTCAGCTGAAATTCACTGAGTACCTATTATGTGCCATACATTGAATTAGGCCCAGGTACTTACGTTAGGGATTATAGGAATGAGGTTCAGAAAGATTGTGTGTCCAGAATGACGATGGTAATGAAAGATAGAAGGAATTTGAATGCAAATCTGCTGACTCCAAATTCAGTTTTCTTTCCAATTTAGCATAACTCCCCTTTCCTCCAGGCATGCCAAGACATTGAGAAACACTGATGATGTGAGCTGGAAGGCTTGGCTCCTTTAGGTCATGCTTGAGTCTGTGCCCTCTGCTGACTCGGTGACTGCTGGCAGCAGTGTGTGGCAGATATGCCCCAGGCACCATTTCTGGGTCCAGTTTGACTCTGTAACGCTGGCCTGTAGGATAGACAGAAAGATGTTATCTTCAATGTTGATCTTTTTTAAAAAAAGGACTTGTCTTAAAAGTAGATCTAGCGATTTAGGATAGAAAACCTGCACTCACTATGAAGAGTGAGCTTGTCAGTAAATGTGAAGAAGTTGGGGGAACTCTCCGACTTCAGTTTAGTCAGAATATGGATTTAATCTTTACTCAGAAGGGTATTTTATTGAGTAAGCTTTCCCTTTCAAGTTTTGAAGCCTCATGCCTCTGTCTAGACAGGTCACAGACATTGTTTTTTCTTTTTTTTTTTAACTTCAATAACCTTATGAAAGTGAAGGTGGTTTCCATGAGTTGAAAAACAGGCAATTACTGATTTAATTATATTATTGGAAGAGAATATTAAAAATAGCTCATTTTGGGTCTCCTAATGTGTATTTAGAGCTTACCTTTGAATCTGTATTTGATGAGGTAGATTTCTTCAAGGACTTTAATGAAGCCACATTGTGAATACCCAACTCAGGAGGATGGGAAAACTATGCACCTTCTCAAAATCTGGAATGAGTGTAGACTTGCATTCAAATTGGATTCCATGATTAAACAATTGGATGACCTTTGGCAAGTTACCCAGTCACTTGGCCTGTTTCATTGCCTGTTCAAATAAGAATTCTGCTTGCTTTCTGGAGTTAATGAGTCTAATGAAAGCATCTATACTGTGCCTGGTGTGTGTTCGATATTTTGAAAAAGTTAGTCAACCCACGCACCATTTTAATCAGTTGAGAAATTACAACTTAAGGGAAAAAGAAAGTATTTGCCTTAGTAATGGTGAGTTAGTAACTTCATCTTTATATACAAAGGCTTCATAGTTGAAAACTTGCTACATTATCTCAAAGGTTTTATATAACACTAACTTAGAACATAAAATGGAGATGACATAAAGCTCCATTTGACACCCTTTTAAGATCTTCATTAAGGAAAGTAAGTTTAGCGTATTATGAGACATGATTTTTTTTACATTTCTCTCATGAAGTATATGTTGGAATGATCTTTGAAAGGCTGCCATTTCAATGGTTAATTCGTTTTACTCAGAGACTATGAACATCAAAGCAGCAAAACTCAGTTAAGTGAACTAGTCAGGAGATGGAATATTCTGGTAAATTTAATTGTCAATGTGAAATAGAAAACTTATTACCTTCTCTACTCATATGGTTTCTGGTCTCCATATTTAAATCATTCCATTGAATTTGAATTTGTATTGAAAGCTCTGTACCAAGTTTTTTTTTTTTCCTGGTAAAAGAGAAGGAAAGCAATGAACGGAATTCCTTTTTGTTTCAAGTTATATTACTAAAAAGCATTCCAAACTGTATTAGTTGCTTCATTGATAAGAAGGGTCATCATTAGAAACGTCAGTTCTCGTCTCGTACTAACAATGTAGATCAGATCTGAGGAAGATTCAACTGAATGTCTACTGTCCCTTGGACATAGTAATGAACTAGCCTTATCAGTAAATTTTGATCTTTCCCTTTCTTCTAGAACTTGAGTGCAAAAAAAATCCACTTATTTAAGTTATGGTGAAATGAGCATCAACATAATTAATTGATATGATATAGGCTTAAAAGAGTAGTTTATGTTTGTGTACAAATGTGAAAAGTACAGAAAATTTTTAAGAGGCGAAAGGAAAAAGTCATTCATAATCTCAAGAACCGGAGCACTCTCCATACAAGTTTAGTATTTAATCTCGTCTTTGTTTACAGAATCAAAGGCAAATGGATTTGCAGTTTTTTTTAACTTGTTTAAATTTTTTTAAACCTCACTAAGTTGGTGTTTTGCTTTATGTATTTTTATTTCCCTTTTAAGTTTTAGGGAAATTATAAGGAAAAAAATGGATGGAAAGAGCAGAAATGAAGCTTCCCGTTATGGTTTAAAAATTTAAAAATCTGTCCTTTACTCAATCAACATTGCAGTATCTTCTTGGGTATGCAGGAAAAAATAACAGACTGTTTTTTTAAAGTTTTTTATTCTGCAAGAAGTTGATATGTAAATAGTAAATCACATACTTCTTTCAGAATTCAGGAAAAAAAATTGCTCTGGAAAAATAGAACCATTCAGAAAGCAAATTTTGAGATTTTTTTTCTGCTTTGTTTTCCTACTTGGAGTGTTGAATGAACAATTTTTATCACAGTAATTTTTTGTTGGTTTCCTTTCAGGGTTTTTCCATCACTGTAAGGAATATAAGCCTAACAGAAAAATGTATCCATGAATTATCAATATTTGTTTTATCTCACATAAATTAATTGCTGATCATTGACTTTGTAAGGGAAATCTTAGGAAAGTTATTTTAATTCTATAATGTGGTATTATCAGATATGTATTTTTATCAGATATATATCATATATAGTGATATTTTATAAACTCATTTAAATTCAGATGAGAACTTAAGCACATAGCATCCTTTTAGTTCTGAAGTTAAGGAATTGTAAAATTATTTTTGTATATTCCTAGCGAAACACCAGGCCAGAAAATATTCATATTCTCTGGTTAGATTTCATGTATGTCCTTTTCAGATTCTCAAAACTCTGAAAGACAAGATGATGGAAATACCCACTTTCTGCACCTTGGATAAATGTCATGTCTATTTTGCATATTGATGATGTAGAATTGTCCTTTCTGCCTTAAGGAAATTTTTTGTGAATCTTGGCCTTTTCTTAATTTCTCAAGTGGCTGTGTTGTATTCTCTGATGCATTTAGTATGGGGCCGGTTCACTGAGTTCCCTCAGTACATTGGCAACTACGTTTAGATCAGAGGGATTGTTTTGGTTTTTGGTTTTTATATGTTGTGTGTGTGTGTGTTTGTGTGTGCTAGCTTGGGAAGAAAAGCTAATAACTACTTAGTTTTATTTTTGTGTTTGCCTACATGTACTGCTAGTTATCTATTTAGGCAACTGCCTAATGTGTATTCCTGGGTTTATTGCTTTGGATCAAGGGCTGGAATTCTTAGTTCATAAATTTTTGGTGTTGAAGGAATAGGCTACTTGTAAGTACTGTAGCTGTTAGTCTGTCATGGAGTAAGTAATGAAGTAGCCACAAAATTATCTTTATTAAAAGTAACACTCAGGGGCCAGTCTGGTGGCATAGTGGTTAAGTTCACACACTGCTTCAGCAGCCCAGGGTTCACTAGTCTGGATCCCGGGCGTGGACCTACACACCATTCATCAAGCCGTGCTGTGGCAGCATCCCACATAGAAAATAAAGGACGATTGGCACAGATGTTAGTTCAGGCACAATCTTCCTCAGGCAAAAGAGAAAGATTTACTACAGATGTCAGCTCAGGGCCAATCTTCCTCGCCAAACAATAAAAATAAAAATAATAGTAACACTCAGACATGGTTTCTTTAAAATGTTAAAAAAATTTACCTAGTGTTTTCTCAAGATTCTAAAGTAAAGATGAAAGAATGTGGCATGAATATTAACTAAAACTTGACCTAATTCTCCTATGATAATTCATATTCAGTAGTAATTACAAAAAACCTTTCTTTTGTCTGTGTACTTATATTCATATGGCTTTATGGGGGGAACTATGTTGTATAAATGATTTTAAGGTAAATTTAAAGAGGATCGTCTCCTTTCTTTCTCACAGTCACAAAATTACCTTAATAAGTGGATTCCTTTTCTTATGAACTAACTCTTCAGAAATTCAGAATAATGGAACAAGACCATATTAAATCACCAAAAAGTTTAATGCTTCTTCAGTCAATGCACTTTTAAATACTGTACTTGTAAGATGAGCTAATGGCTAAAGAAAGGTCACTAGATCTTCTAATGAATAGATGGGAGTAATTTCTAATTAGCACCCTGTTCACCCACAAATTACATGTGAATGGGATGTAAAAGCTCTTTGTATATAAACTATAAAGGACTATAAAAGCAAAGTTTATTATCATTGCTGCCGAAGTGGGTTTTAAAGGACATTTTCTCCCCTGAATATGTAAACAGTCATCTGCAAAGATATTTAACCTCTTAGTGACAGGTTTATCTACAAGGTGATAAACAATTGAACCGAGATCTTTAGTGAAATAACTGTTTGCTCTTCCTGAGAAATTCTGATTTACACTTTGTCAATGGGGAAATAACATAAAATCAGAGGTGAAGTGTCTAGTATGCTAATTAATCTTGTTTTAAGAGCTATGGTTATAATTAGTTTTATTCTCTGTTGCTTGAAAATCAATATGTCGTATAATAATAAACATCAGTTATTCATGTGCAAATTACTATAAATATTGAATTGGTTGAATCTGGAGCTAGTAAGGTTATTCTGTGCCTGAACTTCCTGTTTTCACCTACCTCCCAATTACTTTCAGCTGTCAAAATAATTTTAATCACTTTCAGATACTTTGCAGAAGAAAAGGGCCTAAAGCCCTTCAGCCAAAAAGATGTTGTCCCTCCTTTTCCCATCTTCCTTTATAGCCCTGCTGGGTCCTTTTATTCTGGTCCGGCCGGCGTTCCTTCTGAACATCGCTATTACGCTCTAAGATCTTAAACATGTATCCAGGTCATTCACGATTCTGATTCTGTATCCTTGCCTGCTAAACCACATCAGAGAATCAGAGAATTTCAGAGCTGGAAGAGGCCTTAGAAATCAGTTGGTAAGCCCTTTTATTTTACCAGGGTGAAACATATGACATTAAATAAATACTTTTCAGATTAAAAATGAAACCCAAATCTCTCGACTTCTAGCCTTTTGGCTTGTTCCACCATGATGTGTGGCCTGTAGAAATAAGCAAGTAGACACGCAGAAACCTGCTTGCTCTGAAGGAGCTCCCAACGCCCACCTTCTCCCACCGCTGTGTCCAGGCGGTCCCGGATGTGCTTGGTTATTTCCCAGTATGTGGAAGAGTTACTCTGGGGAGAGCAGATGGAAGCACATATTAGGCAGAGAAAAAAACGAGCAGACACACCCCTGAGACCCACTTGCAATTAGAGTGGCAGCTGTATTCGTATGTACTTTACTGCTTTTATTATTGATTCAGTGTCAGAAAAGGATAATGTGTTTGTATTTTTCACAGTCGTAACTATAGAAAAGGAGATCCCCACTACAGGACACCTTAAGTGTAACATAGGGCCTTAGCTTATATTTAATAGTTTTCACCTTTTTGAAAATCAGAGGTGACAGATAAATCTGAAATAGTATTCTTTTGTCAAAAGCCTTTTCCTAAAAAATCAGAGGTTTTCCTAGCATTCTGCTAAACTGAGTCTCTCCTCTCTTATTCAAATTTAAGACACTGAGAATATTCAAAACCAGTTTGAAATGATTTATGTATTGCCCATGTCACTATTCTTCTCCTTTACCATAAATATGCATATTTAGAATTTTAGCATTGGAAGAACTTCCATGACCCATCAGCCCAACAACTTCATTTTATTGCTGAGGAAATGACCTAGAAGGTGAAGTTTCTTCATTGTGAGCACAGAACTGGTTACTGTCAGGCAGCGTGCAGCTCAGGAATCTTGGCTCAGGCCAGTGTTATTTGCCCTAAATTACTTGAAAAATCCTCATTAAGTTATCTCTTGGCCCCATCTGTTTCTGTCTGTATCTCTGTCAGTCTCTTTTTTCTTTCTCTCTGTTTTTTCTTCTAGGCTAATCCATCTCAGACCTATTTAAGTAATTTTCAGAGGATTTAATCTGAATTCTAACTATGGAAATGGGTTGAAAAGAAAAATCAGAAGTCTGACTCTAATTAGAATGCTGATATCGTTAAAGATTTGTTCTTTCTTTCAGCATCCTGTCATGCGCCTTTCTACAGGTTGATTGATTTTACTGTGCTTTCAAAAATCCCCATGTCCTTTGTTAACTTTAGTGGGTACCAACGAATTCTTCTGCTTATACTGGTGTAAATGCGCTGTATCAAATTCAAAGTTTCCTTAAACTGGACTCTTGGAAATCTACCTTGATATGTAACCACTAAAGTTTTTCCTGCGTAAGTTTTGTGCTAAGTGATGTGAAGAGTGCATGGTTAATGTCATGTGCCGCCTTGGATTCAGTCATTCGTTCGTTTGTGTTAGTTCAGTCACTTAATAAACACTCAGCAGGTCCCCACCTTGTACCAAACTCACGGCTAGTGCACAGATTGTAAAGAGACCAGCCCTCTCATAAGTGGTCCGCGATGGAGTGGGAGTGACACATGCATGTAAAGTGTTAAAATGGGACCGTGGGTGGAGATATGCCCAGGATCCTGTGGGAGAACAGAGGAGGGGCACCCACACTACCTGGGAGGCCTCTGGGGACCACAGGGAAGGCAGATGCTGACCTCGCGTGTTGGGTGTCACGTTGTGGGTGACTTTATTTACGTGATGCAGGCCAGTAGAATGGAAGACTCTCAAGGCCTACTCACCGGAATAAGCTTTCACGAAACCCTCTAGAGCCCGCCACATCACATCATCATCGTGTCTCCCATGGTCACCCTAGAACCCACACTTCCTGATAAGTAGGGTGCCCTTCCTTTAAGGATGAAAAAGGCTAACGCTTTTGTTTGACTTTTGAGGGGCTTCCCCAGTGACCCCAACCTTCGACTTTCAGGGACTTTCACATGCTGTGCGGTGATTGGTGATCAAAATGGAACCTCCCCAAATCAGGCAGGTCATCCCACCGAGCGCCACGGGTGTTCTTCCTAACAAACCATCAGGAAAATACTCATTTTCTGCAGCAAAGATGAGGAAAGAAGAGAATTATCCTGAATTATCCTCTTGTCCCAAAGGAGAGCTTAAAAATGAATGTCCGAAAATGAAAAGAGAAGCAGGATATCACTAAGAATTCCGATAAAACTGATGAAACAGGTTTCAGACAACCAGTGTCGACTTTGTCCCACAGTCTCTTATCCATCTGAGTTCCCTCATGGTAACTACAGGTAGTTAAGCAGTGTGGTGGAGGTACAGAAAATGTCAGGGAGAGTAAGAGGTGGTGGTGGAGGACAGGCTGGGCCTTACTCAGAGGGCTCCTTGTGTTGGGCTCTAGACCTGAATGTGATGGAGAACTAGACCTTACAGCAGGGATCCTCCAGCGACCAGCAGCATGAGTGTTTCTTAGGTTACTCTTTATACTTCTCTGTGCTGTCT